>NC_091824.1:91317634-91662634 GCF_038994185.2 Dermacentor albipictus | reverse complement strand
GGCACAGATAAAGTTCCGTTTTCTGTTTATATTTTGCTTTTATTTAACTTTTTTTCCGATCCACTGTACACTTTATGTGTAAAGAAAATTTCTATCGTGATGAATAATGGCTGAACCAGGACTGTTGCTGAAGCCAGTGCGTTGAAAGGGCATTTCTCTTCTTGAGCTCACGAAGAGAATTTTCCTTTTATCGAAACGTTGACTGCAGCCGACATTCCTTGTTCGGCCACTGTTTATCACATATAGCCCCCATCTTCATGTGAACTTCCGTCCTGTTTGAGTTTTCTATCGCACGTCGCATAATCATAATAAAATAACAAATATCATGTAAATATGCAGCTGTCATTAAAGCGAAGATTAGGTTGTGCGGCCAAAGCTGAAAATACTCTGTAGCTCAAAAAGACAAAGGCCAACATGTAGCGCTCTTGTGTTTCCTCGTTCTTATTTTACTCAGTTTTCTTGAGCTGCTGGTAAACATGGTTAACACTTTTTCTCTCAGCGGCTGCAAGAAGTAATTTGTAATTTATGACATTTTAGAAGAAAATGAATTTTTTTTTTACTTTACATCGAAAGAACACTCGACAGATTAATATTGAAACAGGAATATTAATAGAACTGCTTATGCCCACTAGGTTCTTAAAACAAGTAACATCGGCTTTCCTCCTGGTTTTATAACAGTTTACAAGTCAATTTCCCAGGCTATAGATAAGCTTCCCCTTGCCATGGATCGCACGCTTACGTAAATAAGGAAGAACAGGAAAGAGTACATGCCCTTTCAAAGCAGGGTAAGTGAAGTAAATAAATACGCACATCTTTGTGTATAACAGCCACTGATGGCCAATTTACGGAACTGTCCCGACCCTGTTAGTAAATTTGTTTGGAATTAGTCGCGGCATGTATTCATGCACAAATCTGCCACACAGTAGAATCAAGTTGGGGGTGCCGTGTGTATGAGCATCATAATAGTGTGCATTATGTATTATGTCACAGTGTCCAGATATTGTTAAGTGCACATTGAATAGATGTGCGTGTTTTCAAAATGCAGGTACAATCGAATGCTTTTTTTTTATGTAAAGAGGAACTTTTGCGGAAAGTCCGATATTTGTTCAACCATATATAGTAGCTGACTGGCAAAATATCAAAACTGTTCATACCAGAATTTTTAAACATCTAATGTCACTCTAACGCTTGTTCTTCTTTTTTTCTATGAATTAATCCTGGGATGTTACGTACCTAAACCACGATTTTGTTATGAGGCCCGCCGTAGTGGGGGAGTCCGGATTAGTTTTGATCCCCCGGGATTCGATGCCGCGACCTCATGCTTAGCGGCGCAACACCACAGCCACTGGGGCACCGCGGCCGGTGCGTTTATGTTTCTATAAACCAAGGAAGAAGGTATTTCATGGAGCCATGCGTGACAAAGAGCAGGTGGCAGCGCTAACACTGTAGTAAATGATGCTACAAAGAAAAGCCAGGCTACAGTTTGCTTCATACAAAAATAGGAAGGTGTTTTATTTTAAAGCAAGAAAAACTGGTAGCTAAATAAGCCACACGAAAACAAAACAAAAACAGCAAACTTCTTACTACAGTGCAAGAGAACCAGCTTATACATCGAACCATAATAGTGCTGAAAGAGAAAGAGCTCAAGATGGCCTCGGAATTACGTTGTTGAAGGCTTTTGCTTTAGAACTCAGTCGTGAGAACACCTGATCATGGAGACAACTTTTGGTGCAAGGCCGTGCTGCTTGCTTGGGCGCTGGATCGACCTTGGTTCCTCTCTCAAGGCGTCATGCTGGGACTGACCTGAAAAGCAGCAATGGTGCTTTAACATACATATGGCAGTAGTATGATTGTACAGAGCTCAGTGAAGCACTTTAGCACAATACGTTTTGGGGAGAAGAGTGGTCAACAAAGCACTGCAGTCTGTGCGTATCTGAGTCCGCAGAGACCGCTTCCGAATTATGTTTATACCAGCCAGACGACTATATCGTTTCAGTTAACTGCAGAATATTAGTACGTGGCCAGTCAGTGGCGCCATATATATATGGTGCCACTGACACTTTGAAACAAACAGCGCTTACCACACCACAAGCAGCACCATGGTACTAAATGTGCATGCCCCCCTACACAAACACCACACACAAACATGCACGCACCCAACACGTACGCAACACACACGTGCATACGCACACAACACAGGCACAACTCCGTATTGGAGGTCGCTGTTTGTTTCAATAATGTAGAAGCCTATACCGAACTTTGCACTGACGAACTTTATTTCATGATTGCCAATATGCACTAACCTAGAGGATCTGTGAACCTCAGGTTAATTGAGGCGTATATGGTTCTCCTTTTTAATTAATTACGGTTAAGCATACAAGAGGAGACACATTCAAAACTACTGCTTCGTTTTAAAGGAGCAACAGTCAATGAAGAAAAAGAAAGAAAAAGGTCTCAAGTTTGGCTCCACCGGTTCACCTACAAGTGTAATTACCACACTCCCACTTTCTTGCTTGTTTTGTTGATTTTGCTTTTATGCATGTCACCTATTCATGACAATAGTCACGTACCGTCTGTGCAACTATGGTTGCAATATCGTTTTTTTTTAAACCACTCAACAGGTTACAATGTGGTATCAAAAACGAATATGCACAATCTGTCATGACTTCCTATTTAATAACTCTCCTAAACTAATCTTACCATTCACTTGAGGGCACCTGTTGAAATTGCGGAATTGAAGCCGATCAGTGAAGAAGTGATGCAATTACTTCATTACTTCTTGGCCTCAATTTTGGAATTTGTACATATGCTTCGAATAGAATACTTACGAAGTCATTCAGTTCATCGCTTTATTTAGCAACCTGAACATTGCGCTGTCGCACAAGTAAAGTTCACTTCTTCATGTAATCCGTATCCATAAACCGAATTGTGTTGTATGCTCCAGGCGTTTTGTTGTTTTTTTTCGGACGGGAAAAAAAGAATAAAGTCGCAGTTTTGTCCTAAAGATGACGCGCCGATTGCGATAGCAAATTAGTAGACAGCTATACGAAGTAAGGATAGCAGATTTATCGGCCTTATAAACTAGAAAACATTCGCTTGCTAACTGAATTAGCAAGCATCGTGACAGCGCGCACAAACATGAACACGTCACACTCGATGAGCGCGGACACTCGCTGTAAGAACGCTGGTGTGAGGAAGCACGGCAGCAGCAGCGAGCGAAGTGACCTTCGTGTGATCTTTCGGTTCGACGCAAGAGCACCGAGAACGCGGCGCGCAAAAACGTATGGGCTGTTTGCAGATCCCTTTCAAAATACGGCAAACGTGACCGCGCGCGGCCATGCAAAATACGTATTCGTTGGGGGAGCCGAAGACCCCCCTCCCTCCCGCGCTGCCCCCACTCTTTCCTCCGTATATCGAGGTCGAGATTCAGAAGTGATCGTCAGCTTCCCTTGCGCCCGGTCGTGAAATGCGCAGTTTCGCCGGAACACAACCTCCCCCCCCCCCTCCAGTACCCCCTCCCACCATGCAGTCTCCCGTCCCACCACCCCACGACATGTCATGTGACAGAAGTCGGCGCGTTTGCGCTCGGATTTCTTCCTTCGCGCGCGCCAGATTGAGCAGCAATGGTCTGCTTCCCTCGCGTACTTTCACTCGCACGTACGGCATACGATGCGCGACGACGGCGTTATCACCCGTGGACATTATACGCAACATCACGGAGACGTCCATATAATCGAACAAAAGAATACAAAGAACACGGTGTATCCTCTGCATAAACGCGCAGCTGGCTCTTTCCTGCAATTGAAATATTATATTGAAAGGGAAGTTGGCCTCCGCGCAACGCACGCTAGGTGCGGTCAAAACACGTATAGCAGTCGACCAGTAGACAGGCAGACGAGCATCGCGGCATCTGCGCGACGGGGGGACATGCTGCGTGCATACACGTTCCGCTGATTGCGTAAACATGCTAACCTCTTCACTCTTTGGATGGAGCAGACCAGAGAGTCCACCACAAGGTATCTTTCTTTGTCGACGCCTGCGCTATGAGCGCGTTTTCTGTACCGCCTCTACTATCAGTGCTGAAAATGCCGCGCAGGAGCACAGGGAATGGAAGAAAAAACTATATTCATCGCGAGCCCCTTGTAATCTGATCTCCCGTGTGTTGTTTGATCTACGTCTCTTCTACGGTAACGTTGAACAGTAGAAACAGAAAAAAATTTTGACAATTTACCTCAGTACTAGATATTTACAGCATTTACTACATACAACACCGACATGATCGACCCGTCGCGCGCACCGTACGAGCGTCGTAAACAAATCACGTCTCATCTATTTTTGTAACTATGTCAAACAGAATGGCACAAGGCAGGAAATAGTCTTCATTATTTAAAGCGGCGGACACATTACGTTAACTGTATAGCATTCGTTTCTTGAAACAGTGACACATGCTGCGTTTTTTTTTTTACTAAATGTTTTGCTGCAGTTTAATTTACGCAAATTTTGACCAGTTGCTTCTTATTTTGGAAGTCCATTATGCATAAATTTAGTTATTCTTCGTCAGAGTCAGGAAGTGAGGCTAGCAGACGACATGCGAGCAATTCTTTGCGGCCATGATCGAGCGTGATGACAGCTTATCTTCGCAGGTCGGGTACTAGCACTTTCCGCTCTGTACTTTCAATATGTGCAGATTACACCAAGCCACGCAGTCCAGTGTTCCCGCTAACTGTTTTCAAAATGAAACGACGTAGTGGCCAGGCAAAATCATTCCCGGACGGTAACGCACTAAAAGACCAGAACCGCAGCTAACAAACCAACGTCATCAATATTTGATGCAATATGCCCTCGTATACGGCTGGTTAATATGCCAGCATCAAAAGATATAATATATTGCATAACAGAAAAAGAAAGGTCGCACTTTCCGGTCACTTCAATACAAAACACTTGGTCGTAGCTGCTAACCTCGCTGAATGAGCTTTGTTGATAACTCACGCATGCTCTTTTTTTTCTGGCAGCCATAGCAAAAACAAGTACATTCCGGAAAGGCAAGAATAGACAATAACACATTTGTCAAGCCCACTTGGTAGCCCTTACGTTTGCTCCAACAAAAAACTAAAGCTAAATTTAATAGCCAAGGGCCCCGTTGCGTCACAAAACGCAACGTACGCTGAAATGTCGGAATATGAAGTTGCTAAATTTTGTCACTGTCCGCTTCAATTTTCTCTTCGGGCTACATCGCAGTCCTCTCCTATGTCATGAACACGTGAAAAATATTGGCTAAAAGAATACGTTTTGCATTGTTTGTAATGTACTTGAAAAAAAAAAATGAGTGATCACTCCATCTGCAGAGAAAATACATCAGCCAAACATATTTTTTGAAAGTTCGCTCTAATCATCAACATCCGTGTTTTAATACCGTTAACGATATGACATGTGCTACTCTTTCGTAATCGTCCATCTGTAAGACAGCCCTTTTCACTGCGTGTGAGGGAGCTTAGCGTTGAAATGGATGTGTCCCAATACTCAAGCATCGCTTAATGCCTCCAGCTAAACTGCTACCTCCTTGGGAGTGGCATAAAACGTGATATATCTTTTCTACAAGTTACAAAGCATGCTCCAGAGATTTGAATCCCAATGCATTTCCTGGAACTCCAATACAAGATCTCCTGCACGGAGTTCTACACAGACGCATCAAAGTCCCACGACGGGGTGTCCTTTGCAGACGTCGGTCCATCCTTCTCGGAATCCGATGCACTGCATGCGGAAACAAGCATCTTTACGGCTGAGGCCTACGCACTACTGCCGCTGTGAAGCATATAAAGAAATCAAAACTCACTTATATATACGGACTCCCTAAGTGTCGTGAAGGCCTTGAAGTCATTCTGTAAGCACAAAAATCCAGTAATTAATTAATTCTATTCCGTCCTGTGTAAAGCGTATATATCTAACCAGCATGCGATTATATTCTGGGCGCCTGGCCATAGCATCGAGGGTAACGTTCTCGCGGACCAGGTGGCCACGTCAATTTCATCGCTTGCTGTTAATCCTACCGCTGCAGTCACTGTCACAGATCTGAAGCCCTTCTTACGAAGGAAACGGTGAAACTGCTGGCAACGCTTGTGGGACGTGGAAACAAATAATAAGCTGCACGTAATAAAGCCACAATTAGGTTTCTGGCCTTCTGGCAATAAAATCACGCCGAAAAGATAACTTATTCTGTCGTCTCAGATTAGGACACACATTTGGCACCCATAACTTTTTACTCACTGGAAATGAGTCTCCAACCTGTGGTAGATGCGGGGAGAAGCTGACCGTCCTCCACGTCCTCCTGGAGTGTCGGGAAGCCGAATCTAAGAGAAAGAAGCATTTTCCCCTAACATACCGGCAGCACATTCCCCTTCATCCTGTAATGTTACTCGGCCTAGAACCGCTCTTTGACACCAACGCAGTCCTAGATTTCCTGAAAGACGTTGTGTTACATTTCATTAGCCCCATACATTCGTAGCGCTTCCTCTCTTCAGAAGATGCCGCTGTGATAGTCGTTTCATATAGCACATGGCTCCAGGCCCTTGTGTTTCAAGGGCTCTGGCGAGGCAGTAGTGCTCTAGGCAATTTTAGCATCTGACATATTTTCTATATTGCATCATTGTTTTGCAATGCATTTTAGTGTTAATAGTACACGTCATTAGTCATTGCCATAATTTTATTACGCGTAGATTTTATGCAATTTACACCAACAGTTTTAGGCCCCTTTACAGCCACGTCACTATAACTTCACAGAACCCATCATTCCACTACGAACTCATTAACATTAGCATGACATTCTTTGGCCATACCTGGCCCTTGCGCCATTAAACATCAAACATTCATTCATTGAAAAGAAAACCAATCACCTCTTATGATTGGCGAGATGGAGAAACGGAGAAGTGCCGACATGCGTCGACTTGAAGAGCAGCCACCTTGGTTATGGCACGGGGCATCAAAGCAGTACCTCAAACAGCGTGTCGTGCATGGTATATGCAAAAAAAAAAAACGGCGTTTATGAAAAAAAAACTAAAATTTTATTTTATAATTTCTTTATGCAGTTACAAAAATTTAGAATGGTTATGTTTTAGTTTTGACTCGATATATTGATAGGAATCAAAAAGAACAGAAAAAAAATTACGGCACAAAAAATTTCTGTAGATCTCATTTAAATTCACTGCTTTTTTTTACAGTGTAGATGTGTTCCTGTGGGATAATAAATCCGGTAGTTTAATTGATCGGTGAAGCGCTTGTGACAAGTACAAGACGCGCTGCCTTATGCAGAAAGCTTTGTGATAATTAGGGCGATAACGTCGACGACGAGGACCTTATTAAACGTGCACTTTCTTGCATTATATATGCCTTGGCATCCCGTTTAACGAAAATTGATAAGTCATGCGAATTGCAGAGACGATACGTTTCCCAGAAAATAAAACGCAAAGAGCTGCTGGAGAGAATCCACGCTAAATCTATCACGTTCTGGTCACACTGCCCTATACTCAAGACAACATCCCACACTTCTTCTGAGAGCAGGAAAAAATCAATTCGTGTGTCAAATTGTTTCAAATTAAAAATATTAATTGTGGGGTTTTACGTGTCAATTCCACGATCTGATTATGAGGCACGCCGTAGTGGGGGGTTTCCGGAAATTTGGACTGTGTACCTGGGTTTCCTTAACGTGCACCTAAATCTAAGTACATGGGTGTTTTCGCCTCCATTGAAACGCGGCCGCCGTGGCGGGGATTCGATCCCGCGACCTCGTGCTCAGCAGCCCAATGCCATAGCTACTCAGCAACCATGGCGGGATAATTTGTTACCAGTTACAAACTTGAGATAACGTAAAGCGCGGTAACTTTGGTTCTTACGGACAAAGGTAAGCGCACTAAAAAGATGTCACTGTTCTAAAACAAGCGTTATAAGTGAGCGTAATTCGCCGTTAGTCTTGTTCCCTCGAAAACGCGTTTGGTAACATGCACGTACGCCGCCGAATGGAAAAGGAAATATTTCGAATGGGAATAGTCAAAGCGAAAGTGACAACCTGAGGCTCTGACTTAAAAAGCCGTGATGATTATTGTTGTTTATTCATCTGATATAATTCTTCAAGTAAAGAAAATAAACCAAGGAGGAATCCACTGGGTGATCTTATCACTGATTTATTATTATTATTATTATTATTATTATTATTATTATTATTATTATTATTATTATTATTATTATTATTATTATTATTATTATTATTATTATTATTATTATTATTATTATTATTATTATTATTATTATTGTTATTATTATTATTATTATTATAGCTTCCAAAAAGACCAATCACCGAAAATTCTTTTGTGCTTCATATGCACGAGCCCAACAGCAACAAAAAAGAAAAGAAAAACAGGTCTAAGATTTCCTTTAGCCGTACACAAAAAAAAAATAATAAAGAATTATAAAAACGAATGAAGCGGCGTGTCCCTTGTTCTCAAGCTATAGCTCACGTCGCGAAGCCGAAGCTGCATGCTGGAATAATTATCGCAATTATGGGCGAAGTGTGCAAGTTCAGTCTTGCGCCACACTGCACGTTTCTCGGCAACATATTTACGTGTTCGTTAGTGCCAACCGCGGTGAAGTGGACGCATGACGACGCGCTTTGCGCGGCACTGAGTAATACACAGTCCGGAGAAACACGACCCGCAACGTCTCATTAGCACTCGACGGACGACTGCTCCGCAAGCAACAGCTCGGTTGTCTCTCTTGGACTTCCGGAAGTGGTTCACGTCGTAAATTACGGGCTCCGCGGCATGCGTTCGTGAAGCTCAACTCGTAAGTGAAAGCGACATCAACTTTCGGACGCTGTTATCCCTCGTGTCGCGTTGAACTGTGCCGTCTGAAGTGCGCGCAGTCGGAGGGCATGAGGGCCAATCGCACGCTAGCGCCTCATGAAGCGGCATCCCTCGCGCTTCCTTCTAGCTATGCTTATAGAAGTTCCCTTCCTCCCTCTCTCGCTCCCTTCTCTCTCTCTCGTTCTCAACCCCCCTCCGCTTCGTAACGAGATTTGAAGCATTCCGTCTTGAAGCGCAGTTCCACTTAAGAGTGGCGCAGCGCGCGCTCCCATGCGGCCACTGCCGCCTTTTCCGGGTCGCGTCGCTACGGCGTCGCGCTCAGTGGAACCTCCTCCGCGGCCTGTGTGTGCCGTCCTTTCGCGGCACGCTATTTGAAGCCGACAGTGCCCAGTTCGCACTCGGTGAAACACTCGCACGCGCTCTAAGCAAGCGCGTCCCATGTGTAACTCCTCGCGCTTTGTTCCGCGCTTCACTGTTTGTCCCGTGCGGTTTTTTTTTTTTTTTGCTCCTCTTGCGCAATACTCCAGCCGCAGCATCGACTCTCCCTCCTCAACTCGCGCCGCCGCTCGTGATGTTTCCTCCTTCGGCTCCGTCTTCGCTGTAAGGCGAGCTTCGCGGCGAAAGTCGATTAGTAATCCTCGCGCCCCGCTCTTTCGTGGTCCTCGTTTCGCTCTTCTGCCGCCCGCGTTGAGCTAAAGTTCGGAGCGAATCGCTTTCTAAACGCAATTTCCACTCGTTGCAGAGGACGGGATTCGGTGGGGAAGTGAAGAAGGGAAGGCGGCAAGCGGGGAGTCGAACCGGGAAGACGGCAGGTCACGAAAAGGGGAAGAAGAAAAAAAAAACACAAGAGCTCTTGGAAAACGTAGCGGTACCCAAGGTCTTGCGCGCAGGGAATAGCACAGTTCGCTATGTGCTGCCTTTTCTCTCTGTCGAGGTATATATGACGAGGCGACGGCGCCGGATTCGCCCACGTGACGCGTCTTCTTTTATCGTCGGGCTTGCACCCTAACAAGCTTAAAGAGCAACGAACGAAGTTATTCCGCCGGAGGCTTTAGTCCCTACTTTGTGTGTGTGCCTCTCTCTCTTTCTCGTCGCACATTGCGATCTTTTTCTTGTCGTTACGCCGACAGGCAGGAACTTTAACGAGTTGCCAGAGGAGAAGAGCGGAGGTTAAGGGGCGACAAAAAATCAATCTTGCCCTCAGGGCACCTGTCCTTTTGTTTCGGGGCGATAAAATGTCCTTATCGCGCCGCCGCCGTTTTGATTCTGAAAGGTTGTCGCAACGCTCGAGACACACGACTGTTACTGTGCCTTTGTCTTGGGCGACAATGAGTAACTTTTGTACTAGATATATATGGGTGGAAGGCCCTCGAGTAAGAAAAGTTTCTTTGTGCGCACGCAAGAAGGAGTGTCAGTAATCTCAGCGGAGAAAAAGAAATAGCAACTGGAGGCCTAGGTCGCGCGCACAACCTTGTTACTTGTGTCTCTACTTCTGTCACAGCTCGGGGGGGCTTGAAGTCCTGCGTCAAGCCGAAGAACTGGCTTCATTTTTCTTCCTCTCTCTACCCATCATAATTGTGGCCAAGAGAGAGAGAGAGAGAAATAGAAGAGAGGAAAGGCAGGGAGGTTAACCAGACGCATGTCCGGTTTGCTACCCTGCACTGAAGGAAGGCGTATGAGGACGAAGAGAGAGAGAGAGCACAGTTTCACGCGCATCTTAAAGTTCGCACCGTGTCAACACGCGGTTGACAATACCTGTCGAGATTGAGGTATTCCAACAACGCTTTCGTGGCTTTTTGTGCTCGATGCGTACGGCCATGGTCCAAGGATCTTCATTTCCAAAAATCGCCTGGAGTCCAACTGGTTCAATACTGTCCGGAGGGCTTCACGCTAGACGTCCTACTGGGGACAGAGACAAAGCATGCGTTCAATCGTTCCTACGGTTCCGCAAGAGTCGCACATGGGCGTATCCCCCATTCCAGACGGGATGAGAAAGATACACGAAAGCGACGTAGACAGTCACTGCACTGTCTCGTACTCAAGAACCAAGTAGCAACTAGCCCACGAAAACAAAATACTCTTGGTATGTTTGTATGTTAGTGGTATGTGTGTGCGGTATTTATGGGTGAGTGTGTAGTTTCAATTTCTTAACTTTGCCTTGGTCAGCCGGCTCCAATGTCGCTTACATTCCCATTTGTCGGCAGTTTATTAAACAACAAAGAACAAAAAGAACAAGCGTAATTTCACATTGCAAGAGAATTTTTGCGCGATTGCACATCTTGGAAGTACATATGCCGCACAGCAGGCTTCAGACAAGATGTGATTCACGAGAGAGAGAGAGAGAGGATCATAAGCAAAAGGCGCGGAGGTTAACCAGGCTCAGCTCGGTTAGCTATCCTCCACTGGGGAATGGCGAATTAGGACTGAAAGAGGAGAAAGAGAAGATAAATTCACAGTTTGCACGGACAGACACACAGACAATGACAAACACAAATGCACAATTTAAGGAAGAGAAACTCCTGGGATCGTGGCCTCGTGCGTCGGTGATATGCCCAAAGCCACAAAAGCGCTGCTGCACTTCTTGCGGTGAACCGGCCTATATGGCCGCTTGTCATGAACTGACCGATGAATGCGCTTCCCGAATTACCACAAACACTGAGTGTAACAGCATAACTTGTTATAATAAGTGAAAAGATTTGCAGGAGTAAAAGAGGGATCCTGCAGCTACCTCAAAAAGGAACGAGGGTCCTGGTCAAGTTAGCCAAGCAGCACCCGTGCACCGTCTTTAAAGGAAGACCTTGTCGGACGTGATAACTCGCCACCATGCATGTTGTGGATGACACGGCGAATCAGGCCAGATTCGACGACGTAAACGTCTCTGACAGGACTTACACGTGCTCTTGACGAAGCTGCGATATAGCGCATACCTTGAAGGGAAAGCTTCATTCGACCCATTTCCCGCATTCTCGGTGCTAGCATTTAGCTGTTATTTCTTTTATGTCCTACATTTGAGGCGCATAACGGTTCTGTTCTGACAAGTGACAATTACCATTTTCGACGGCGCAAATGCTAGTGTCTGCTCCTTCATTACGAGTTGGGCGTTGACGTCCTCGAAAATCTACTTAATCACCTTTGCTTCGGTGCCGTTTCACTCAGATTGCGCTACATTACGGAGAAATATAGTGAGTGACTTCAGAACAACTGGTTGGGCAGAAATCGCCTTAACCATCCATTTTCCCGGCGCACTGTTTCTTCTTTCTCGCGTATTCGACTTTTCAAATTGAATTCCCAGAACGAATCGCGACATTTCTCAGAACAAATAATGAAATTTGTCGTTTCGGCAAGACGAGAGGAGTTCGCCTACTTTCCAGCGAACAAAAACAAAAAAAGGCATATATGCGATGTGCTAACTTATCTCGAAGAACTCAAACATATTTCTTGTCTAGCCGTAACAAGATTTTCCAACGCTAACTTGGTTACATACCGCACGTTTAGAATTTCGAAACCACTTATCGTAGAAGAATCTATATGTGTGCATTCCGTCTCAAAAAAAAATTATACGGCGTACGAGAAAATTACAGCTGACGCTAACTAATCGAGGAAAGAATTCACAAGAAAGCCACTACTCTAACTACATCTAACAAATGCATATGATTGGTCTTCACATATTATGCAGGCCGATTACGAACCGTTTCTAGCAACGTTTTGTTTGCGCAGAGGCGTATTTTCATCACCCAAGAACTTCTTCGTTCTAGCGCAGAGTAAAAGTATAAGCATATATATGTCTATACTGTCAACAGTGCTTTACTTACAGTCAGAGAAACGGGGCTCCACTGTAAGGTCTTTCTCGTCTATATTGATGGATGGATGATAGATGTTAATTATTCAGTTGACCTTTCTACTGCGTTTATTATTGACATTTACTATCCTTAGTTCATGTTAACAAACCATCGAACCTGGAATAAATTTATCGCCCAAAGAAGTAATATTTTCGTTCTGTGTGTTCCTGCCTTCACACCACCAATACACACAGCCATATTTACTATATATTCTCAACCGCAGATTCATTCACCCTGCCTCTATGATCATTGAAGCCCGAAGAATAGGGCCACCACGTGAAGCACAGCACCTGCCACACAGCGACCAAAGAAGTCGCTCCGCTTCCATACCGACTTCGGCAACTCCAGAATCAAGCCGAGCCAATGATTATAAGGCAGACACAACGTGCCCGTCTGTGTCTTTTATTCTGTCGCCCGTGTCTCATTTTTTGCGCCTAAAGCCATTTCTAAAGGCCATGTACCAGCTAGCCCGGCAGCAGACGTTACTACACTAACCGACCTCCAACAAGACCAGGTGGGAACTGTCCAATGTATGCCAGAAGGTTCTCATCACTCGTGACAGCCAGACTGAGCATCTGGGGCAAAGCCCTTGCTCACAGTGGCCATACCCTGCCTGATAATCACGGGCAACAGAAAGTAACCTGTTAGTGAAAAGAATGCACATTTATCTCCACAGTGCTCAAGCCAACAAGCGAGTCCACAATGTGTGTATTCCAGGAAAGGATTATTTCATTCATTCATTCATTCATTCATTCATTCATTCATTCATTCATTCATTCATTCATTCATTCATTCATTCATTCATTCATTCATTCATTCATTCATTACTCGGCGATTTCTGCAACGAGGAGTTGCTTGAGATACGCACCTTCATAGAGCGCGCTCGAGTACACACCGTCACCATATGTTTACGAGAATTTTGTACACGGATCACTGCGGATGGAGTGTCACTGAAAGTGTCTGACGATGCTGCCATCCGCATTCTTGTGTCTACAGGTAGAATGCAGAGTCACAGCCGCTGGATTAGCTGAGTAAAGGAACGTTCTAGAATGCGAGGACGAAAGGGCCTGCATGTTAACGAAAGTTACTAACTCATGGACAACTGAGGTCGATCGCCCATCGATCAGAGGTTAATTGTTTTGCTTTAGGCTATGAACTTAGTGGACTCCACTTGTGATCTAACTGCGAGGTTTAGCGAGCCAAAAGTCCAGCCAATCTGATCCGATTAGTGTATTTATTGTAGGGGGCCATCTTATTTTTGGTGGCTGGTGATGGCTTCCACGAAGAAGGCTTAGCAAGCGCCTTTTCTTTCCTTGTGCAATAAAAAAAAAGATTTTGCTCGTTGTTTGATAAAGTGTTTTGTTTTCCAGATGCCATACGACATGGTGCTGTAATATTTTAAAGTGCTTTGTCACGGCCTTGATAGTCCTTGAAAACCCTCTAATAATTTTTTTTCTGCAGAAGCTGCTACGAATCCTGAAATCTATTTTCAGCAAATATTTTCAGCAATTCTATTTTCACTCATTTAATCATCCTTATTCACCCCCATCCCATACCCTTGTCTGCCCTGAGGCATTTATCCTCGTTATAAAAAAAAAATCCTGAAATGTCTATAAGAATATACTTCACTGAAACGTCGTAGTTGCCACAGAAACTATAATCTGAAGTCCCTCTCGATGCCACACAAGAAGTGAGTCGCGTATGTAAGCCACGTCTGTAAACCTAAACGACAGACGGGAGTGTCGAACGTACGGGTCACTCTTTAGGTTCGGCGAGAACCGTATAGAAGTGGGCGAAGTCTGTGAAACATGCCTGTTTATTGAAACATGTATATTAGCAAAGTTTGTGCCACAGGGTGCGAAGAAAAATCTTGGCGTCTCATGCGGAAAATGTAATAACGAGAATCGGAGTACCTATTTCCTGCGTCCAAGGTAGCTAATTTGTCTGTCATATCATTTCCTTCGATACCCACGTGACTCGGTAGCCATTGTGATCTGGTCACATGATCACCGAGAGAAGCAATGCTCAATAATTTCGTAGACCGTAGAGCGATCTACATGGTAGTGGAATTCGTTTATGACTTCTAAGGCTCTTTCGAATCCTAATAGATCATCCAGTGCCAACTGGGGCCCGACCAGCTTTCCGAACCACACACTTTATTATATATATATATATATATCGTCTTGCACTTGAACAAACTTCGTCTGACCTCGAAGCATTGTTCACTGAAGTGCCCCAGCCTTTATATGAGAATTTAAAAGACCTCATAGTAGGAGGCAGTTCAACTTCACAGCCTTAGTCCTCTCCCACCACCAAGAATATGGCGTCTTTCGGTGGTGTAATCTTCCTTCGTGTAGTTGTCGTATGCTTCGCTATCACTAATACTGCTTCGCCTTTCCGGCGAAACTGCAGCCTCTCTCTGTCTTTTTTTTTTTCTGCGATTCCCAGTATAGGCGCTCCTGCGCACGACTGCTATTGATTCTGATTTCGACAGAATCAGGCTTGGCCTCCTTTCTGTTACTCAGTGAATTATACAGGGCGCCCCAGCTATCATGCACCAAACCTTAAAATAAGAAGAGAAGTTGCATTACTCGAAGAAAACCTTGTGCATATTGATTCCAGTACTCTGGAGTAGCCCCCAGTAATTCTTTCGTTCCTGAAATTTAATTCGACAATTACAATTACATTTGTCAATCGAAAAGTTCTCTCCTAATTATCAAAGTGTCAATGAGGCATATATGTAGGCACCCCCAGGCACCCACAAATGACATCTACCTGCTGTGTTTTCAGCGACGCGCTAATTGCGTGCGATTTTTTTCCGAATGGAAAACAAACCTCACGAAATATCAAAAATACCACGTGACTGGGCGCTCCCACCCGCATCATAAGGCAGTTCCCTCAAATAAGCTGATTGAAAGCAACTCTACTGCCTGTCACGAACCCGAAAAGACAGCGCATCACCTTAATAATGGTACTGAAGGAGCACCAACAACAGGTCTGGCGGCTTTGCAGATATATTCCTTTCTCTCTGCGTCACGCTTAGTATCCGTATCTCAATGCCGACTGATCACACTGATAACAAAAGCCCCCTGATAACGCGGTCGAAGCGTCGCTCTGACCACGCACGAAATGCGAAATGCAATGTAATAGGCATAGCATGTTTAAAAATCCCGGCTTTGCTCGCGCCGTATCGACAGAGTGCGCGCGCAGCTATCTTTCGTGCCACAGACTTACTTCGAACCATAGGCGCCAACTACAAAGGGGCTCCGCCTCCCCCCCCCCCCCTACCTAACGTGTCATTGCCAGGGTTTTGTCACCCACATTGCTTGGGATTTCATTTGACTTGCCTCGACCTTTTCACTTAAAATTTTCTTGTAGTTAACAGCTTACTGCATCATTGTTGGCGCGGACGTGCACGGATTTTAATTCATACTTTGCTTTATTTCTGCAAATCTTGACAATAGGAGAAGAAGCGCATTAGAAGTACCAGCAGCAGCTGCCTCATCCGTATTTTATCACTTAAGCATTGTTTTAAATATTCACTGTAAACACCATGCAAATACACAATATATTTAAATTTATATACAGGACAAAGGTTATATTTTTGAAGAAGAGGAGGTAGACAATTAACAATTATTTTCAAAGGTATGGCTAGCTTATGCCGAGAGAATGAATATGTTGATGTATGTTCACCTTGCTTTAAAATATTTTGCGCGCTTTTTTGACGCCGAAAAAAAAAAAACCTGTAGACTTTAGTGACCCCTTCGGCTGAGTCTTTTATCAATGGCGTGTGAAATGCACATGAATGATATGTGTCTCAGTACCACTTCTCTTTCCAGTACTCAAAGCTAACGACTCATAAAAAAAACACTTCTAATAATTTACAACATTTATTAGGGATGGAAACATAGTCACATGCATGCAGATGTCATAAATGTATACAGGTTGTCCCAATTAACTATCATGCACCAAGATTTAAAGAAAAAGCAATGCGTCACTCGAACATAACCTAGTGCATACAGTTTCCAATGCAGTGAGTAGTTGGCAGTATTTTTCTCGTTGCTGAGATTTAATTAGGTAATTGTAATTCATTATCTAACTCGAGACGTATTCGAATTATAAAAGCGTGAATGAGGCATTTATAGGCACAGCCAAGGGACATCTAACTGCGGTATGTTCAGCGCGTACTAATTGCGTACAATTTTTTTTCGGACCGATAAGTAAATCCTGCGAAATATGGCGAATACCCCGTGACTGCGCTCCCAACCGCATCATAAAGCAGCGCCCTCGAACAGGTTGCTTCTGAGTTAGCCAGAACGAAATGGAGGAAATAAATAAAAAAAAAATCACCGCCCAAGCACTCCGTACAGATGGTTAACCAGCGAAGCTGAAACTTTCGGCCCCGGTGTTTATCACTGGATTAATCCTGACGGTTCATTAAACGACGGCTTGGTTGGCTGCTGGATCTTCGGTACGCAGTTGCTGCTTGCGCTCAGCTGTGCGAGTCTGTTCTTGTGTCTGTGCTGCAGCGTCGGGACGGCGTAGACGAGCTCATTTCCGGTTCTGCACGCGGCGTTGCTGATCGAAAGCTGCCTGTTCCTCAGGAGTACGTACGACGCGTGGCCTACCCATTTCGAAGCCGGAATGAAACTGCTGCGCGCCCACTCGCAGCCAATCACGCGCCCGTCTTTCGCTTTTTTTTTGCATTCGCATGAGGTTGCACCGCAGGAGTTTTCGGCGTACAGGCGACAGACGGACGGACGGACAGACCAATCGGCCAGCCATATACAGCTTCGCTGAAAAGCATCCTGATCGAGCTAGGGTCTTATCTGCCGCGCCTGCGATACAAGCTGTGATATATAGCTGCTGTCTTAGCGTAGATAAAATGCGCGGATTTATTTTTCTTTTTTTTTGCCACACAACCTATCACCGCAAAAGCGAATTGATCACGTCAGTGCAAATATTTAAAGGTGCGCTTTGTTTCGTCCCAGTCACCATGTCTTTCTCTAATGAGCAGAAGGTAAAAATGATCCTTGCTTTGGGAGCTGCAAATGACAACGAGAAGAAGGCTGCAAATATATAAGTCATATACTAACGCGTCGACTATCATCAGAAATGATGAAAACCTGAGACAAACCAGCAGCTTCAAGAAACAGCGGTGAAGGATTCCATCTATGAGTCCTAGCCTCTACACGGTTGTTCTAGCAGTTATTGCCTCAAACCCTTATGCTAGCGTGCAGGACGTGGCCGCCCAGGTACCAATTTCCAAGTCATCAGTTTGGGGCTTTTGTTATCAATGTGATCAGTCGGCCATGAGAGACGGGTAATTAGTGTGACATAGAGAGGAAGGAATATATCTGCAAAGCCGCGAAATCTGCTATTGGTGCTCCTTCCGTACCATTATTAGCAAGGTGATGCGCTGTTTCCGGGTTTGGGACAGGCAGTGCAGTTGCTTTCAATGAACTTATTTGAGGACACTGCTTTATGATGTGGGTATGACGGCAGTTACGTGGTATTTTTGATATTTCGTAAGATTTGTTTTCCACCCGGGAAAAAATTGCACGCAATTAGCGCGTCGATCGCTGAAAACACAGCAGCTAGATGTCATTTGGGGGTGCCTAGAGGTGCCTACATATATGCCTCATTGGCACTTTGATAATTAGTACAATACCTTTCGAATGACATAGTTAATTGTAATTGTGGAATTAAATTTCAGGAACGAAAGAATATTTTACTGGGGTCTACTGTTGTAAATTCTCATATGAGGCCGTCACTTCAGTGAACAACTCTTAGAGGTCACACGAAGTTTCTTCGAGTGCAAGAATTATATATATATATGTTTGGGAGGGGGGAGGTTTGGAAAGCTGGTCAAGCCCCAGCCCCTACCCCCCTTCCCCCCCCCCCCCCCCCGCCCGGAAAAATTAAAACTTTCCGCCTGTGTAGTAACTACACCAAAATTTGAAATGACAAGGTCGAGGCAAGTCAAAAGAAACCTCCGGAAGGGAGGGGGGCTCAGGAGGGTGCTCGGGTCCCAAAGCCCCCCCCCCCCCCCCCCTTCTTTTCGGCGCCTATGCAGGTACGGTTCGCTTTAAGTAACAAAAACAAGTCTTGCAAGGCCATTCTTTTGCGTGCATGTAGTCACCAAAGCGATTGCAGAATGCGTGGGAAACTACAGCCACCTACCGAACGTTAACAAAAACATTCAGTTATATACGGGGCCTCTGAGATTTTAGCAATGCGTAATCTCGGAGGCCACGTTATGAATATTCTGTGAAATGTTCAGGACGCGGCCCGCCAGACCTTGGAGGCTATTACGAAATGCAGGATTGTCGACGCGCTACTAGCTTCACGAAGCTACCGTGTACTAGTAGTTCACTATAACGAAGCGCTGTGGCAGTAACAAGCTTGGTGCCATGTTTCGAAGAGGATACTCATGATGACCACTCATTTTAGTGCATTCATCAATGAAGGCATTCATTTATCCATGCATTTGTTCACCATTTATGCCATAGATTCATGTAATGCCTGCATCATTCATTTCCACTCATCCATGCGCTCATCTGTCATTCTATCAATTCATTCATCATTTCATTCATTAATTCAACAATTTAGTCACTCATTTATCTATTAATTTTTGATCTATTTCGTTTAAGGCGCTATTTTTGACCAGGAAGTGCTGTTTTGACCATGGTTTTGACGCATGTTTTGCAAACAAGTTGGCAACAGCGCTTTGTTTTTATCTGACGTCATTTAAATGGCTGGTTCTAGTTTCGCACGTGGAATCTTGGAGAAGTACGGGTGGTCTGAAGGTTCGTGAACAGTTACGTTTGATTGAAATCCCTTGCTAGAGGGAGCAGAAACCGTGTTTCATTCTATATATACGTCGTGCGAGGAATTTCATGTAGATGTGGTGGTTGCGATATTGTTCTGGCTTTCATGTGCATCTAGGATTCACCACTTTCTTTCTCTCCCCAGGCAAAGGACTCGGAAAAAACGAATCCGGCATTGCAAAGGCATTGAAACCGAAGCTTAAATTTGATACCGCTGGGGTATGTTTGTCTTTCTGCATTATGCGAGAAACTTGTGTGTGTTTTTGTGTTCTGTTAAGCTGTAAGAACTGAGGCCATTTACGGTTTGATAAGATGCGTACATACGTGTTCCGTCGAAATTTCGGAAGTACGATTATAACCGTTTTCTGTTTGTCTTTCGAATTCCGGCATGCTATGTTACCATGTATAGCGCCTAATTTAAGATGATGAAGAAAGATGTAGTCGTCTGTGCATTTCTATATATAGATTCGGTAGCTTGATTACTAACATGGATGAAGTTCGCCTTTAGTGTCGCTATAATATTTAAGCTGTTTCCTATTTACAGTGGCGCACAGCGTAGTTACTGCAATTTCTTAACATTCAGCTGTGCGGGTTTACACTTCTGGGTGTCTACGTTGAGTTATTTAAACTTTTTCAAGGAATTCCTTCTTTACCCACATGAGTCTAAGCGCTCATATATCATTTCTTACTGCTAAGATAATTCTGAAAGACTTTAGGCACTTGTGGGCAGTACAAGAATAACACTTTTTTACAAAGAAACATGTAGCACAAAGGAAGCATGCAACAGCCAACAGTGCACAGGACAATAAAGTAAGGTGTAAATTTTAAGAGTTATCAGGTAACAAGAAAAATTGGAATGCTTCTGAAGCAAGCAGTACATACGCAGGTGACATTGCTGTACGTCATAGACGAGCAGTGACAGGGCACGCTGTACCAGAGGGGAAAAAAAGAAAAGGTCGTTGTTACAACAATTCTTTTAAAAATCTCTGTCACTCCCAAGATGTACAAGAACTGTATGCTTCTACTGTCACCTGAAAGTTGGAAACCTCACACATGTCTGTAGGTTCCCCTGGTTATTGCAAGTTATTGGATGCAGGCTAAAATTGTCCCTCTGTGTACCAGTAGGAACCCCAAGGTGCTGTTCAACATGCAGTTTGAACAGCTTTTTGCTTGATACAATTGAATAGTTAGGATGGTGGCGGAGTGCAACTCAAGCAGCCTAAAAATGGTAGGTCTTGACTATCGTTCTGCCAGAGGTGCTACTCACTACACTCCCTGCCATAATATATGCTGAGCTTTCTCATGTTATGTGCAGTAATTTACATGTCCTACTAACATAATACTTAACATGACTCTTAGCAGTAAGAAGCCTAGCTTGGGTATTTCTGCAATAGAATGATGTACGCGTGTGTTTATTGATGTATGTCCATAGAACAGAAAGGACGACGTGACGATGTGCTGAGAACTGTATGGCTAATTGCCCAATAAAGCAATTGCTATGTAGCCTCCGTACTGGCAGCGTCAAATAAATGTGAACAGCGGAGTGCGTGGCCCGAACATAAGGGAACACATAGTACATGTTGTCCAGTCATCATCATTGACAGGTGCACACATCCGGTCTGACCACACTGTACAATCCCCCTATAGTGTGATATTTTCGCTGATTCCTATCCGATTCCTAGTGATTCCTTGGAACAGCCAATGTAGAAGTGGCCCACATGTGATGACAAATACAATGGTTCTGATATGAATTCAGGCCATAGGGTATCATTGGGCAATCAGATCTTCCAAAAAAGGAAAAACAGTCAATTTTTTGTTGTATTGCCTAGTCTGGGCTGCTAAGGTAAGATTAAATTAATCGGCACCCTTAGTGTATCATTAAGAGAGCAGTTCTTTTTAACAATGTAGCTATGCCGACAACTAAATTTATGCTCGGCAAAACTTAAATTCATGGTGGCTTGATGCACGCCTGCACATGTATGGGCCCTCACTATAACGTAGTATGGTCCCTTACCATTTCGTACTTCCAGGTTGGGCACAAGATCGATCTCACATCCCAGTGGTGGAGCAAGGCATTCAATGATGCAGCTAGGAGTATCAAGGTTGATGTCTCAGATGTGAGTCCTGGAGGAGTTTTCTCTCTATTGGCTTGTTTGCGTGTTGCAAGAAATAGTAATTAGGATGATGGAGGTGAAAATAATGGCAATAGCCAACTGGAAACTAAAACACTTGTTGCTTGCTTCATGTCTATATTTGCTTTCTCTTTCTTTACAATTGCAGAGATATTGCTGTGTATCACTGCAACTGCAATGCATATAGTGTCATGCAAAGAATTTAATTTAAAAAATGCAGACATGACAACCCTGAAGACAGGCCCTTTTTCTTTTTGTACACCTTGTCCATTTAAAGAGGTGAAACTTTCAAATTCTATATATGTTGAGAATGTCTAAAATGAGCTAAGTCACTCTGAAAATACTTAAGAACTGGCACTTGGATTAATGATGTCTTAATGTTGCATTTATGGCAGACACAGTGTTGCACAGGTTGCATCTTGTTATCTGGTCAACTGAGGCTTTGTAATTCTCAAAGAAGTCTGGAAAATGGTGGGAGCTCTGGGCTGCAGGGCACTTACTTTAGTCACTACACGTCAGATAGGATGGCAGTCCTGCACACTAGTTTACTACACCTAACAATAACTTTCTGTGGTACTACAGCCAGAGCTCTGGAGCCAGAGTTCTTGCATAGAAGTGCTACTGGTTATAGTTGCAAACTCGATATAGTCATTCTTAAAGTACTTTAAGACCTCATTAAACCGTACCTGCTTAAACATTAGTTTCATATTAAAAGTAGTAAAGTCAAATTGCCAACTCAGCAGCCACTGAACATAATGCCTTTCGTATCCTTATAAACAGTACCAGCTTATTGCGTACGTATCTGTTAGCACATAGCATTTCCACTTTTCGTCGCGAATCACTGCGGTGCATTGTCCCCAGTGAGCGGCCCAGCAGAACAAGTGTTAGAGGTCAAAACAACGGCCTCCAAGCGCCCTGTTCGTTTGCGCTTGAAGCCACATCAACATCATTTCAGCGCCATGCCAGAGAGCATTGTCGCGTCATGCAAGTTAGAACTCGCATCATGCTCGGATAAAAAACACAGAATGCTCAGCGTAGAAAAAAAATTGGACATCGTTCATGCTATCAAAGGGGGCACAAAGAATTCAGCACTGGCACGTGACAGGGATCTACTGTTGACTACAGTGTGCGCATGTGAAGAAGTTGCTGTCAGTTATATCAGCTACGAGGTTCGACTTTTCGCCATCGTTGCCTCTGTTGTTGCAGAAGTGTCACCTAACGATAGTGATGATGACGACACGGAAAGTGACAGCTCAGGCGATTAAGGCCCGACAGTAGCAGAAGCTGCGCGTTACGTCAGACTCCTGAATGCAATCATCGTGATGAGAACAGCACCCCACAATAAAAAAGGCGCCCTGTGACTTCAGTGCTGCCGCACCCATGCATGGAGAATATGCAACCATAGAATAAAGAACCAGCTTTAGGGAAGGGAAACTGTACCTTCCACAGTGGTACGAAAATAAGCAGCGGGAGCACATGGAACCTAAGTAGGTGGATGCCAGATAGCGCTGCTCAAACATGAAGGGGAAATTATTATTTGTTTTTTTTCAAGCAAAATTCAATATGACTGCTTTTTGCCGGTAGCGTACGCTGGTACGCACTGTGCTCGCCCTGCTGGCTGTGTGGCATGCCTCATTGCCGTGGCTGCCGCGCAGCTGGTGCATTCTAATTGCCAGGAGACCAAAGAGCCTCTACTGACGCCCACACAAACAAGCCACAAGTGAGTGAACAGAATGTGCCACTTCATTGGCAGAAGACAAGCAATGTACAGAGTGTTCCGTATTTGGCCGGCGGGCTTTAAAAATTCCTCTTCACAAACTACTCATCTAATCGAGAGCAAACATAGCTGACAGGGTAGCACATTGTAGTCTAAGTTGTTTGAGATTCATTTAAACATTGGTGCTTGCCTGCATATTGCAGACTGAAGCAGAAACTGCTTTCGGCTACGAGCACAGATTTTGCACACAGGAGTCAACCTGCTGATCCAACAGGTTGCGCCATGTGGTGGACGGTGAGGAAAACAACTTCTCCGCTCAGGGGATAGGAGAGAAACATGCCTGCTTCAGAGATGCAGCAGATGCAGTTCATCTTCCCGTCGAAACAAATGTTGTAAAATAGAGTGGCAGACGAACTGCATCTGCTGCATCTCTGAAGCAAGCGTGCTTCTCTCCTATCCCCTGAGTGGAAAAGTTGTTTTCCTCAAGTTGTTCGCCACATGGCGCAACCTGTCGGATTAGCAGCTTGACTCCTGTTTGCAAAACCTGTGCTCGTAGCTGAAAGCGGTTTCTGCTTCATTCTGCAAGATGCAGGCAAGTACCGATGTTTAAATACCTCCCAAACAACTTAGACTACAATTTGCTACCCTGTCAGCTATGTTTACTCTCAATTAGACGAGTAGTTTGTGGACAGGAATTTTTTTATGTTTCAAATTTTTAGCATCAGGAGGTGGACGACATCAGGTCTCACCAATGCGGAGGTTTGTTGCCCTTTCCCTCCGAAGGGAGCTTTGTCCAAAACACACACACATCACGAGGCACGAACAGGAGAGGAGAGGATAGAACACTGACCCCATCTCCGGTGTGGACGCACCAGTTTTGGCGGATGACAGGTGACGGACGGTCGCCTTGCTAATTACCTACACCTCTCCTGACAGAGGTACTTCGCTGATGGCCATCAAGCATCCCAGTTAACAGTAATTTTGACGAGGCCATCGGCCCGTTCCCCGTTATCGCAGTACCTGGGACCAGTGGTTGTTGCGGGGTAAATGGCCGATCACAACAGCATTAACAAGAAAATTAATGGGGCATGGTCTTCCAAGATGGTCAAGAGACTCAAGAGTCCATCCAAAAGTTTTACATGGTTATAATGCAGGCATCACAGTGACAGCTTGTCATTCGCAACCTATTTATTGGTGCAGCACAAGAATACAGTGCACATTATTTGGCACTGTGAAAGTGAAATTTCACTTTTGCTGAATTGGACATAAAGGAGTAGCGATACTATTGAAGCAATGTTTGCAAAGTTGACCTTAAACTGACAGCCTGTAGGAGTTCAATACATCAGGATGTTTCTCAAGGCGATTGTAGCAAAAACACTCAGTCTGTCTTCTGGGAATCTGTAAGCTCGCACGGTGTCACGGTAGGTTTTTTTAAAACAGCACAATTGTATTGGAGTAACTGCTTTTGTGTAAACAAAATCCAGCATTGAGAAGTGCAGAAAGCACTAATGAAAGGCATGGGTGCTGATCTGATTGCATGGTTACTAGTAACTCCTAATGCATGTTTGGCTTGTTTACTCACATTTTCAAGATTAACAGTGTTGCTGCTGCTGCTTTCATTTTGAGTTGCCAGTCCCTCTGTAATAACCTGTCTCGCTTACTGAGTTTTCATTTGTTTGATACAGTGGTTATCAAGCTTCACTGCTGAGCAGGAGTTTGATCCCTAGCCACTGCAGGCTTTGCTACAGTTCCGGTAGTCGTTGTGCTGGTAACAGTCTTGTTGAGTAAGGCAATGTGGTTTTGCTGTATATGCTGTTTATTTTGCCG
Source organism: Dermacentor albipictus (assembly GCF_038994185.2). Taxonomy (NCBI): domain Eukaryota; kingdom Metazoa; phylum Arthropoda; class Arachnida; order Ixodida; family Ixodidae; genus Dermacentor; species Dermacentor albipictus. The sequence continues at coordinate 91,637,437 of NC_091824.1, read as the reverse complement.
GTTGCAGCTTTAAAAAAAAAGCAATTCCATTAACACCTTAGCATTTGTCCTAGTGGCCATTAATTCCATGCTTGCTCATGAGCTCCTTCAAGTCATACTGCCGGCCACGCTCCCCACTTCCTCCGGGCCATGCTTCTGTGAGACGTGTGCCTCCCCTCCCCCCAGGAATGATAGCCCAACTCATAAATTTGAGGAGCGCTCAGAGCACTAAAAAATTCTCTTCAAAGAGATCTTTATTACATTCTCTTTTGTCAGAGTTATGTCGACTAAGATTGTTAACAGGGAAAAGAGAATATGTGTGCAACACAGAAATTCTCAAAAGCAATAGAGGTGAAATAAAAAATTGCGTTTGTGTTAAGGTATGGGTGTATGTTACAAGCAAGCCCAAATCAGCAAAACTAATCCAAAGATCCCCACTGCAGCATCTCTTATAGTCAGATTGTGGCTTTTAGGATGTAAAGCCCCCTAACTTAATCTCTCATTTCTGTTGTCTCAGAATGAAGTGACATCTTGTGTTTATTTTGTTTCTTTTCATGTATTTCCTTGTTTCAGGGCACAACCATTGTTACCAAAGCACCAAAGAAGAAGAAGAAGGCCTTGCCAAAGTACTCATACAGTGGCTTCATTAAGGTAAGTTGAAAAGGGACTGCTGTAAAGGGCAAAGCTGAAGCAAATTTTCTGTGGCATAGTGTGTGGCATTTCCAGAGCATAAGCAGCAGTGTACCGCTATGGTGCGGCAAAGCAGAGTGTTTTCAAGCACTCCCACTTTTATTCCTTAATTTCTTGAGACCTTAATTCTGAACTCTTCAAGAACTGTTTGCTTATTACACATGAAAAGCTATCGATCCCGTGTTACGCAGAAAAGTGTTTAGTGGGCTTCAGAATCTTTCCTCTTGAAAAGAATTCCTTTCAAAGCTTTCATATTTTCATGGATCTAGGCTCATCTTTGCCTGTAAAGAATTTTAAACTTGCCCATTTATAATACAAGGTAAGCCAGGTTCACTGCATATTTTGAATACTGCCAAAAACGTAAGTTAGGAATTTTAACTGTTTATTTGGCAAACTTGTGCACAAATTAATAAGCAATACACAAGCATCAATGGTAGTATCAACAAGCACGGTTTTCGGCTGTTGACTCTGAACTGATTGGTCATGTCCATCTGCTTTTTATATATGTATCAATGCACATTCTAGAGTCATCACAGATGCTCACCTACATTCAAGCATGTGCAACTGTATATATGTCACATGCTCAATAAGATTAGACAAGACTGTCTTGCTGTACCATTAACCTTGTAGCCGTCTATAAGCACTTCAAAGTTTGTGGTTCTTGGTCATGCATTGTGTTGGTTCACAGCTATGTCATACAGTCCCGCTGCAGTTGCATCTCATTGTCACGTCTTTGTCGAGCGGTGTTGTCTTTGGCATGAGACTTCGTCTGGATGGTGGCACATTTTCGGTATGTGAGCACTATGACTCTTGCTGCAGTGGCAATAACAGATGTTTATCATTTTGAAAAACAGCAACCAGATAAGAGCTGATGGACCTGCCATTGGTTGAGCCAGTACAGTGCTTTAGCTTGTCTGTAAGCATATTACCCTTTGCTTAATACCGAGTTACCTGAGACGTGTAAAGCAGGAACAATGATGATAGCCTAAAAAATGTGTCACAATCAACAATGTGTCACAATCAAGTGATGCACAGTTTAACGAGAGAGCACAAAAAACTAATACTGCAGTGACCTGCCATGTTCTAGTTAACTGTTGCTGCAGAGCATTGTTAGTGACAACTGGCAGTCCTTGTATGATTCCCAGTCCGATTTCATAGTATGGGCGTAGGCAATACATGTGGCCTGCTTCATCACAGTGATAGCAAAGCAGTTGGTGTAAGGGGCATAGGCGCCGACTGCAGGGGGGCTCTAGGGCCCGAGCCTCCTACAAAGTTTTTGGGGGGGAGCGCCCCCCCCCATGCAATGCTGAAGCCCCCTCCCTTCACCTTACGCACACCTAAAGTGGCATTACCAGAACTTTGTCACACACATTTGATATTTCTATTGACTTTCCTCAACCTTTTAACTTGAAATTTTACTGGGGCTAATAGCTTACTGCATCATTGTTGGTGTGGACGCGCACGGCTTTTAATTTATACTCTCACTTTATTTCTGCAAATCCTGTCAATTGGAGGACACATGCATTAGAAGCACTAGCGGCGGCTGCCTCATCTGTATTTTCTCACTTCGACATTGTTTTAAATTTCCACTGTAAACACCATGCACATATACAACATATTTAAACACACACACAGTATGTGTCCTGTGTGTATATTTAAATATATTATATTTTTAAAAGAAATGTAGGTAGCCAAGAAAAATATGTTTCCAAAGGTATATATAGCCTATGCCTAGAGAATGAATATGTTGCTGTATGTTCACCATGCTTCAAATTGCTTTGTGTGCTTTTTGATAATGAAAAAAGCCTCTAGACTTCAGTGACCTCTTCAGCAGAGTCTCTTATCAATGGCTTGTGAAATGCATGTGAATGTTGTGTGTCTCAGTATTGCTTCTCTTTCCAGTAAGCAAAACTAACGGCTCATGAAAAGAAAGCCATTTCTAATAATTTATAACATTTTTTAGAGACGGAAAGATCGTCACTTGCCTGCAAAGGTCATAAATATATATAAGGGGTCCCAATTAACTATCGTGCACCAAGATTTAAAAAGAAAGAGTAATGCGTAACTCGCAGGAAGCCTAGTGCATATTGTTTACAGTACAGTGTAGTAGCTGCCAGTAATTTTTTCGTTACTGAGATTTAATGAGGTAATTATTTTTAATTATCTAACTGAAGATGTAATATAGTAATTATGAAAGCATCAATGAGGCATTTGAAGGCACCTCCAAGAGACATCTGCAGTATTTTTTTTCATCGGCGTGCAATTGCATAGTAATTTTTTTCCGACTGATAAATAAACCCTGCGAAATATGGAGAATACCACATGACTGCACTCCCAGTCGGATCATAAAGCAGCGCCCTCGAACAGGCTCCCTCTGAATTATTCAGAATGAAATAAAGGAAATAAAGGAAAACATCGTGATCGAGCTATAGTAGGATACAACTTAAAAAAAAACAGCAGTTGGCAACCAAGGCACACGGACTTCGTGGCGTTGTGTGACTCCGCTAGACAATCACACAAGCAAACAAAGCCGTCGTCGTGCGACATTTTCAAAATGGTGTCGTACCTGATACTTCCGGAGCGTCTGCTGTTCTTGAAGTCTTTTCATTGGCGGAAGCGATGAGGTATGCAGTAGACATGGACAAAGTGTATGGAGTCTGAGCATTTCACTCTTCAAAAGCCCTCAGTACAGTTCATTTCTTTGTTGAGTCTGTTTTACTCATGAAACTTTACTGCCAACTTGAGTGAAGCTTGACAGCAAAACAGTCTTATTTCAGTTCAATAAAAAATTAGGCTTTTGCCGTTCCACTATAATAGACAAGCGAAAATGTATAAAATTACACGCTTATAGCTTTGTTTTTGTGGTTACCGCCTTATTTAGGTAACAGGAAAAGTTTGAAGTACAAACTACTGGCAGCCTCGCGGAAGAACAGTGGCTGGCGGTTATGGGGCATGGGCGGGGCATCACAGCAGTCTTAAGTAGAATCTAGACTTGAGTTCTATCCAACTATAGTTGTTTATCTACCACACCCTGGCCAAAGTAACACGCCGCATTTGGTATTAGTTGGAAATAAGCGTGATATCTGTTGTCTTAGCATAGGTAAAGTGCGCTTTTTTTTTTTCAACAATACCTATCATCACAAAGGCAAATTGGCAATCTCAGTGCAAAGGTTTAAAGGTGCACTTTGTTTCGTCCCAGTCGCCATGTGTTTCCCTCATGAGCAGAAGGTAAACATGATTCTTGCCTTGGGATCTGCAAATGACAATGAGAGGAAGCCCGCAAATATATATATCAGTTATAAAAGTGTGGTGGTAGACCAAGTGCATCGACTATCATCAGAAATTATGATAACCTGAGACAGACAGGCAGCTTCAAGAAACAGTGGCGGAGGACACCATCTTTGAGTCGTAGTCTACGCACTGATGTTCTAGCATTTATGGCCGCAAACCTTCATGCTAGCTGGTGGGACGTGGCCGCCCAGGTACCAATTTCCAAGTCATCAGTTTGGAGGATTCTAAATGACGGCTTTTCACATGTACCACCTTAACCAGCAGAGAGAGAGAGATGCAAATGAGAGAAAGGCAGGGAGGTTAACCAGAGCTAGGGAGGTTAACCAGAGCTAAAGCCTCCAGTTTGCTACCCTGCACTAGAGAACGGGAAAAGGGAAGTAAAGACGAAAAGAGTGGTGACAAAAATAAAAGCATGAAAAAAAAAAAGAAATAAGGGGCAGAATAACATCATTATAGTCTTTCTAACAGGCCACTGCCACGTAAAAAGGTCCACAAATCCTTGACCAACTTTCAGTGTGACGACAGTTCTTGTCAGCATTCCAAGGCTTTCTGTTCTTTTTAACCAGCACCAATGCTTGGAAGATAGGGACCTGTAGAATCGTCTAGATTTCTCGAATTGGGTCCTCACAAAATCTGATGAGTCACCGGACTTTTTGAGCAACATCCTGTGCACAGATGAAGCCAAGTTTCCCAGAAATGCCTAGGTAAATTTGCATAATGCACACTATTGGAGAGACTCCACTCTACACTGGGCAAAGCACAATTGGCACCAGTACCAGTGGTTGCTCAATGTGTGGTGCGGAATTTACGCCGGTGCTACAATCAATCCTATATTCTTTGGTCACACACTGACTGGACAGCGTTACATGAACAAAATCCTTGAAGGAGTGGTGGATGAGTTTCTCACCAAAGTCCCACAATCACGTCTTCCACTTCTGTGGTATCAGCAAGATAGGGCACCTGCACACAGCAGCAGCCGAGCCCGAAACTGGCTGGATGCGACTTTTCATGCACAGTAGATTGGAAGGCATGGGCCTGTGAATTGGCCGGCTAGGTCACCTGACCTCTCCACTCGATTTCTTTTTTAGGGTTATGTGAAAGATCTTGCTTACATGATCGAGACAGATGTTAGATTTGCTCAAGACAAAGATAACGGATGTCTGTCGTAGAATTCCAAGGTCGGTCATCAAGAAAGCCTCTGAAGATGTGGTAAAATGGACACAGTACTGTGTCGCTGCAAAAGGAGACCTATTCAAATACGTCCTCTAGGCAACAGCTGGTATTCAACGAAGCTTACGAATTCATAGATAATAAAGGCACGTTGAAATCTGATGCTGTTTTTTTTTCTTTTTTTTTTAGGGCAGACATCCCCATTGCCACTTCTGCTGATTTAGAAGTGGTATATATTTACTTTCTTGAATGCATCGGTTTTGCCTTTTGTCTACACATTGGTTGCTTGCTGGTCTGTTTATTTTGCATTTATTTTTTAACACGAATCTGTTTTTGCAGCAAGTATACACTTTCATGACAAATAAAATGGTCACATTAATTTGGCTTTGATCCCAAGCAAGTTTCAGGCGCGAAATATAAAGGCTTCGGCGAAATATAGCTTCGCACGCACTCTTTCGTTGCGGTGCGAGCAAAGTCGGGATTTTGAAACATTGTATGCCTATTCACTTAGTATGCTATTTGCTTAGTATGCATAATTCGCTTAGTAACCAAAATGAGGCCTAGCCGGTTTCACTCGAAATCAGCATCAACAGCAGTCATGTGCAGCAGCACTTATACTTGGACTCACAGAAAAAGAAAGAGACAGAACGAGAGAGGCTGCAGTTTCGCCGGAAAGGCGAAGCAATATTTGTACCACCGAGAAGACTCGGGCTGTGAAATTGAACTGTCTCCTTCTATGATGTCTTGTATATACTCGTATAATACCGTCACTCCCACACTCAATTCTTTGAGGACGCACGAAGTTTCTTCAAGCACAAGAAATATATATATATAATATGTAATGTGGGGTTCGGAGAGCTGGTCGGGCCCTTGCCACCTCCCCCCCTCTCCCGGAAAAATCAAACCTCTCTGCCTATGGTAAGGGGTGCACCACACGTCTGTCTTCCTTGAAATGTTTTGTGGAGTGACAGATGGGCGGGTTAGTGATTGCAGCTGGTGATGGCACTTCAGAGTTTCTGTGCACTGATGCTGGCATGGAGGGGGAAGATGATGTCAGATGGCAGCAGCATCGTTCATCACTTTCAGCTGTGGCTGCTACTCAAGAACTCCTTAGGGCTACTGGATTTCTTGATGGGCTGCACCAGAAATCAAGGGCACCTGAGGCTGTGACGCATGGAGCATCTTAAGTGGCTATCTGCACACAACAGCTCTGATGGTCTCCTGTAGCTTGTCGGAGCCTAGTGCTTGGACTTCATATGTCGGCATTTGCATTCGGCAGTTACGTTGACTTATGTGCATTTCCAGCATCTTCTCACTCATCATGGTTTCCAATAAAAAATCTGTGACAGTGTTGGGTGAGTTAAGTATTAATTTGGTAACTATGTCTTGCTTCACACTTCACATCAGGAATGTCAGAATAATATTTAACTGAGCTAGTTGGTTCATAGCTAAGACTAGTTTGAACAGCTGAACTGAAAAACAAGGGACTAAGGGAGACATGCATGAACGTCACTGTCCTGTCAACTGATCTTTATTCTAGTGCATCAGCTACATGTATAGTAGCGCACATGCAAAAACCAAAAACAGATACATAGTGTCCATGCCTCGTATCAGCCATGTAAAGGGTGATTCGATGTCACTTGCCAGCAAGATATGCTTTTTCTTTAGTTGTCAGAGACACTGAGGCTGTGCTGACGCCTGTGCTCCCCTCCCTAGATATCTCAATGGCTTCCAGGATTTCTTGTTATTGCTTGCTGCTGCTTTTCTTCAAAATGCTGACTTCATGAAAATGGGCTTGGTGTGCACAGTTTCTGCAATGAGCTGCCAGGTGTCCACAGGGTGCTCTTGTCTTGAGCGAAGCATCACAGTCCCTGGTCCACTTGTTGAGGCAATGTCTTGTATGCCTGATATAGGCACAGCCGCACGTTAGGGAGATGCTGTACGTGACAGCCTGCTGGCATTGCACATATTTTGTCTTGTGATGCTTGCATATTTCCTGTTCCTTCTCAGCGTTCACATATCTGCACATGGTCCCTTCCTTGTTTGGAGTAGAAACAAGCCCTGTCTTCAAGCCCTGTGTGCTAGTGGTCTTGAGACTGGGATTCACTCCTTGAAAACTGCTTGCCATCATTTCAAATATCTATGACATGAGTTATGGCCTTAAGATTACTAGCAGACAGGGCTTAAAGACTGTTTTCAGCTCTAAACAAGGCAGGGACCACATTCACACGCGTGAATGGTTACGCAGAATAGGTAATATGCAAAAGCCACAAGACAAAATATGCACAGGGCCAACAAACTGCCATTTATTGCTTGTCCCTATCATGCAGCCATGCCTATATCAGGCAAACAGGACGATGCCTCAATGAACGGACCAGAGAATATGCTGCTTCACTCAAGACAACAGTGCCCTATGGAGATATGACGGCTCATTGCAGAAAATGTTCATTCGAAGCCCCTTTCATCAAGTTGGTGTTTTACAGTGTAAGCTGTTATGGTCTCATTCTATTAACCATTCCGGTTGACAATGTTGTTGTCCATCGCCACTGCTGCTGCTGCCGCCGGTATCCGTCGCAGCTATTGGCAGGCTCCCACCCACTATGGGGGATTGGACAAGAAATGGTTGGATTGTCTTGAGGAAGAAAAAGAAAATTAAGGAGATGTATCAAAAATGCTAAAATAAAAAAATGTATGGCATACCTGATTAAATGAAGCAGGCTGTTTATCACCGCCCCATTTCAAAGGTGATGCCAATAGATCATCGTCATCATCATTCTGTGCCACTTGTCGCACAATATGAATGTGCATCATGTAGCATTGATACGTGTGCACTTTGCATTGCAGTGGCATATTATTATACCAGGTGGCACGCTATGTAGCAGTTGCAGATGTAGCGGTACAAAGTAGTACCAGGACGAATTTTTTTTCAGCTTCGAGGCTTTGCTTTTGAGGAACCCATATGGGTTTCCTTTGTAGCAATTGCTACGATTCGGTGGATGTCTCATTTTCCCGTTATTAATTACTTCTCTCCACCTTGCGGGTTTCCACAGAAGTATTATGTCAAAGCAGTTTCTATCAAGCGTGTGGCCTGATAGAGAATTGAACACTGTGTAGAATTGAACAAGAAATGGATGGATTGCCTTGAGGAAGAAAAAGAAGATTAAGGAGATGTACACAAAAATGCTAGAATGGAAAGCATGTATAGCATACCTGATTAGATCAAGCAGGCTAGGTGACTATTTGTCACCACCCCGCCCCGTATCAGAGGTGATGCCAATAAATCATCATAATCATCATTAGCAACAGCATTGTATTGTGCCACGGGTCAAGGAATGCGGCATGTGCACCGCGTAGTCTCGATACCTGTGTTTACTCTTCAGTATACTCTATGGTGCCTCCCCGCAAGTTATGAACTGCTGCTAAAGAAGCGAATCGTAGAGCTATGCACGTGGCTATAACCAGGCAATGTCGAGCTCAACAGACCATTTTGCAGAGAGCAGCACAAGCCGTAGGTCGTCGTCGACGCCAAGTGGACATTTCAGAGCGTTCTTGTGAAAAATGATGCAAAGAGACCTCACTGCATTAGCGCTGTAGTGCGTGCAGCCGAAAATAGAGCTCCTATGGAGCTGCTCCTCCAGCTTATGCACCAACTGTGCTGGGTGCGCCGCACAAGTCTTTGACTTTTTGAAGTGGCAGCAAGCAAAAGTGGGAAATCCTGGAAGCCATTGAGATATGTAATGTGTGGCGTCTCAGACATGCTCTTGGGACAAAGGAATGACAATGCAGTAGTGCAGACAATCACAAGTGCATTTATTGTTCCATACATCAATCTAGCCAGCTGAATCACAACCAGTAGAACATGCTGATAGGTGCTGACGAATCAAAGAAGTTCGCCTCACCGTAGCATGATAGCGAACAATTACGTTCGCTCCCGTGCTTGACACCAACTCCTAAATGTTAGCGTGTACAGTCACGTGAGCAGTGTTGCATTCGAACAATTGAGTTCGTCCAACCTGGTACCCTACGACAAAGCCATTCTCGGGATGGTCCCACAAAGTGTGTCAGCGCACACGCAAAACGTCCTCACAAATCGCCGACCCCAAGCCAAAGAGGAACCGGCTACTTCCTTTTGCACCTGAGTAACACCGCCATTAGGTGATGTTAGCAGCAACACTCGCACCATCTCTCATACTAATGTGCAAGTACACGCCCCGCCGCCGGCACTTAGCTACATGGAGAAGCTGTATTACAGAAGACACGAGAGTCATGCAGGGGAAACATCAGGGGACGCGTGAGAGTCGAGCATTCCAACAAAGGAGGGGAGCACATGTATCAGCACAGCCTAAAGATAAAGCATATCTTGCTGGCAGGGGACATCCAATCGCATATTGACCCCCTTTATGTTGTCTGTACGGGGCATGGACGCTATGTGTCTATTTTTGGTTCTTGCGTTTACACTACGATGCACAGATAAGTGCATCTATGACAAATGCCTCTACAATGAAAAGACCTGTATAATGAAGGAATAATTCGGTCCAGGATCAATTGTAAGCTATGTGCTCTGCAACCTCAACCTTTAAGATAAAGTGACCTGTATAACAACTGATTTCAGAGGCCTCAAGTACTCCATGATAAAGGCATTCGACTATGTAGCTGCGTGCATGAAAATAAAAGTCACTATGATAGTACAGCAACATCCATCTCTGTCTCCCTTAGCCCATTGTTTTTCAGTTCAGCTGTCTTATCAAGAAATTAAATTTCTTCTGACATGTCAAGTCCAGCTTGGCAAAACTCTTCAAGTCATGTGTTACATGAAAGCCACAATGCTCTTATTTGGTAGCTGCACTTGGCCTTCTAGCAAAACTTCTGTCTTTTCTCTTTGGCACTCGTGAAGGTTCTTGAACCGGAGTCCTGGGGGAAGGAGACATTTTCCAAGGAGGACTAGACACGGTGCAGCTTGTCATTGGAGTGCCGATTGTTGAAATTAAAGACCTTTTCAGTGTCTCCAGCATGGTTTTGGGAGTTGTCTTACGAAGCTTCATGAAAGATTAGTTGTTGCAGCACAATCAGTTGCAGGACAATCAATTTGGTGAGCCTGTTCACCAGACTTCATTCACAGAGTGCGTATAATTAGGTGATACAAACCGATAGTGGAGGAATTGCATGCAGTTTTTGCTTCAGGCCCAGACCACCACAGTATTGCTAAACTAGCCTGTTGAAAATCTTGCACGTCGTCTGGTTTTATTGCAACCTGCCTAAGCAATGCTCCCAAGTATTCTTTTGGCAGGCATGCTTTTGTGGAAACATACTCAGATGATTTAAGTGTCTTTTTTAAAGTATATATTGTAGGTTGGTAAAGTGATGCCCACCATTACTGTGGATGTAAAACATACTGGTCATATGCCATGTACACATATACGAACAACTTTCTTTTACTGTATTTGTGGTTATGTTTCGAGTGTTTATCTTTACAGCAACTCTTTTGTTATTACAAGAAATTGGCTCATTTGGGGTCTGTTTATGTTTTAACATTTTATTTCATGACTTAGTAATCGTCATTCAACTGCAATGCATAAAACTATAACCTGATCACTAGTGTTTTGGATGGATGCAAAGTAGCAATATTTGCTCAGACAGTATTTTGAGAATTCTTATGTGAAACTTCAAGGAAGCACCTCGAGGAACACGAATGAAAGTAGCAATTTGTTATTTTTAGTGTAAGTACCTAGAGTTTAAAAAATCTGAAATGTACAGAATATGCACCTGGCTCTTAGTTCCTAAATTTTATTAGTCAGATCATGCAAAAAAGTTATTACGAAGTTTTGTTGGCATCACTACCAGCCATAAGGATGCCCGTGCTATGCAGGAAAGCAGCAGCTTCACAAATATGAAACTGTATACAATCCTATAGTACAGGGAGCATTTGTTTCTACGCATTGCAGCAGGCTCCTGGTTCATTTTTTACTGCCTTAGGCTCGCAAAGCAATGGTTGTCTTCTCAGAGAGCATGCAGAAGCATCCTTTTACTTAATTATTGCACTTAGTCAACTTTTCTATGCAGGCAAGGTGGTGTAGTTTGTGTTCAGGTGATACTGGAGCGTCCACATGCTCTGTTCAGTCCCTCTACAGTGCTGTACAGTAATATGGTGTGTTCCTGCACAATGTTTTACAGTAATTAATAAAGGTGCTTGCTTAGGCAGTGTTCGAAATGTAAGAGATTAGACTGCTAGTCAACCTTTGGCTGAAGGTCAGTCTCAAATTGAATGCGTGCCCTTGTGTGAGTGAGAACCCTACACGATGGGAAGGATTGCTTGTCATAATTTGTACATACCCTGACCTTATGCTGGTGGGTAAAAGCAACTCACGGTCGGAAAAATAAAGTTGCACTTGACATTAGTCGAACACAACTATTAAAATGACACAAACTCGTGACCATCTGCTGTTGCTTAAAGCATCGTTAAAACAGTCTGGACATCAGACCAGAAAATGGGACAACCCGTTAGAAGCTTCTGTGTCTTCACTGCTGTGCTGTCATTAAAAAATTATGTTGCGGAATCCACCGAAGAGTGAATTTTGCATTGATTTACTAAGGAAGTGCTAGCAGCACAGGAGCCTAGCTTCTACAATACCTCCAGCTGAAATTTTAGTTTTCCAGACTCCCCAATCTGCTGAAAATGGTCAAATCTGACAAATAGTTAAAGCTGTTTTCAGGCGGTGCACGGCGTTCTAATGTAAATATTTGACAGAGTGTAGAAAAACTTTAGATGAAATTGGTTGATTTCTATAGATGTGGTAGCGAAAGAGTTAAAGCACACTAAAAACAAGCGTGAAATTAATTTGTATAGATCTGTCTGAAAAAAATGTTCTTCTGTTTGGCAGTAGTAGGTTGGTTATTAGCGAAAATAAGGCCCAAGTTTCTGTTTTTCTTTGCTGCTGTGTCCAGACCATGCTACTGATGACACTGGCATGGCATCATAGAGTTCATTCTACATTTACATATTTTGACCATCCTCATGCAGAATAAGTTTCCAGAAGTATCAAGTTTGAGTCATTGCACATATTAGATCGCTGTATAGTCCTTCTTTGTAGATAACGCCTGACTTACATTAAATTGATGCCGTCAAGATACATCATGTCATGGGGTGTAACTGGTGGGGAAATTTAAGGCAGCTCTGCCACCCATTTTTCATTTTTCAGTTATATCTGGCCTACTAAGCCCCAGTCCACTGTATGGCAGATTTATTAAGTTTTTGAAAGTTCAGTCTGACTTATCTAACTTGACATTTCTCATTTGTGTCCCTTGAAAATGTTGTGGCCTTAGGTGCAGATTGACAGCTGAAGAAAGGTTTTTTGACATCACATTTATTCTTTCTTTTTTCTTCTTCTCACTTAGGCCGGGGTTCAGGATGGAAACAGTTGGCTACAAGCCTCTCCTGAACTTGCAGAGCAGGAACCTGATACAGATGAGGAATCACCAGAAAAGTAAGAGTATTGTTTATGATTGCTCATTATTGTTAATTTGCTTGTTTATACCAGTGTGTGCTTTAGGTTGGTGTTGCTTTTATTTTTTAAAAACAAGTCAGTGCAAATTGTAATAACACATGTCAATTTACTTCGAAGAGTACAGTATACATGTGCTGGCCTGCCTAAGCCACCGAGAGACTTGAAGGCCAGTTCCTGGCAGTGGTTTTAATATGACATAGCTGTCATTTGCTACCCTAAAAGCATCAAGAAGGGCAAAAAAGTAAAGTAAAAGATATAAAATGACGCAAGAAAAATAAAGGCTTGCCTAGAGCAGCACCTTGTCCCTCCCCTTTGTTTAAAACTTCACTACTTGTCCTTCGTCATTATCATCTAACAGGGGAGCTGCAATAGTCATGAAATACATTGTTTAATACGACTTTGGTTCAATACATTGTTCATATCAGGATTGACGCAACTGGTCAGGCCGCTGTAAAAATATTACGCGTTAAGGTTCTACACATTGTGCATGTAAATTAACTTGGGAAGTAATGCATTAGGTCCATAAGTAGCATGCACTTGTGTCATTACAACACACTTTCTAGCATAGGAAAGCTCATAGCATAGTTTGCAATTCATAGTATGTAGTACAGTCAAGCCTGGATAGGACAAACATGTATTCATGAACATGAACACATGTTCAACAAATATGAATGAGAAATGTATTCACTGTAACGGAAGTTCATTGTAATTACAGTTGCCTTCAGAACTACTGATAAAGGACTAAACAAAGCACAGAAGAGATGCTTTATTCCCAACAATGATGAACTATTGTGCTCAGTATGAGCTACAACGCACAAGCGTGTGGCAAGCCAGTCGCACATTGTAGCTCATACTGAGAGCGATAATATACTGCGCTTAAGTCCGCTGGCACTAGCTGGAATCGGTAGGCGCAGGACAGGGGTAAGTGGAGATCGCAGGTAGAGGCCTTCGTCCTGCAGTGGACATAAAACAGGCTGCTGCTGATGATGATCACTCTGGAAATTGGTGGTTGAGGACTATTTAAATAGTGTTTGCCCATTAATGGCTCTCCAAATTTTTCATGTTGTCAACATGGTACATAGTATAGTTCAAGCCTCTTGCACTTATACAAGATTAACAAGGCTGTGAAGCTTAAAGGGACCATGATAGGGAAATATTTAGTTAGAAGTATGCCTTGCATGTTAAACTGTAATCGTTCCACAGCAAGCTGGCAAAATTTGAGTGTCGGCAGAGTAGAACATTTGTATTTGAATTTTCTTATACTGCAGTTGAATCATGTTGAAGTCTGGAAACACTGACACCAGCCAAAATGAAGTGTCTTCTACATGGTCAATGTGCGCTGTATATGTATGGTTCCGTTTTTGTATCTGTGTCTTAATGGTCAGTCTGAAATAGCTTCTGCAGGCGTCACTTGGTTTGTGCCATATTTATTGTGCAAAAGGATCGCAGGCACAGTACAACAGTGACATTTTCGCTGCACCATCGAGTGCGAGAGCATATGGAGTGAGGAGAATCTGGCATTGTGCATACATGGTTTCGGAATGTTTCTGACCAGACAACATGATGGTGGCCCTAAACGTTTTGACATTAGTAAAGCCGTGAGTTGGAGAAGCTTACAGGCAGCAATTTCAAATTGAAATTTCACTATAAAATGCGCACTGACAGGTTCTTTTTTTTTTAACCATAATGCCCCCCCCCACTCTCAGCTACAATGTTAAACAGAGTAGTTCGATGACCATGATTATAGCTCCTTTATAGCACTCTATATAACTACTGGGGTTTCCTGGTCATCCTTGTCACCACTGGGAATCTCCATACCTGGAACTTATTGCACCTCTCCAACACCTGAGACATCTCTGAAACATCTTAGAAATTGGCACCATTGGCGATTTTTGAAAAAATACATGTTGGCATCGATATCAATCGCTTTTCGCTTCTTTGATGGCTGGGCCCCTTCCAACGCTGCGAACTATTCGCAGACGAAGAAAACAATGCAAGCTTTGCTGTTAACTGTAATGGCAGCCTCAAACTGAGTTCGAAACCTCCGCTGAAAGACGAAAAAGAAAGAACAAACGGCTCCACACTGTTTGGGAGAATCGACAGTCTGTGAGTAACACATGAAGGCAATGTGCTTCTACAGGCGTGATTGCTTTTCAATTCCATTGCAGTGGTGGCACAGCCCGTCACCATTTGAAAGTGTTATGCATACCCCCACCGACTTTCCTGAAGTTTTTGTAAAGTTTGCGCATTCAGGCTCATTCTCCAATTTCACTAATGTGTCAAATTTGACGAAAAATAAATCCATCTTGCGATAAAAGCTTTCAGATATCCAAAGATGGGGCGGTACGAGAATGCAAAAACTGCATGCAAAAAAAAAAAAAAATTGTGATGGTAACTGTGCTGCCTCTTGTGGCACCACAAGATACCATATATGGCGTTGTGGCAAGTATAGTTCTCTGATAATGCTGGGGATCCTGTACATTGCTCACAGTAATGTTGAATGTGAATGGATATTTCATACTACTGCAAACAATACCTGAGTAGAGTTTTGCTTGTCATTCTTTGGCCATACTCTTGGAAGTCT
This sequence comes from Dermacentor albipictus, assembly GCF_038994185.2. Classification (NCBI taxonomy): domain Eukaryota; kingdom Metazoa; phylum Arthropoda; class Arachnida; order Ixodida; family Ixodidae; genus Dermacentor; species Dermacentor albipictus. The sequence goes on along the minus strand of NC_091824.1, from coordinate 91,622,221 downwards.
TCTGTTGGTGAAAGGGCACCAGACAGTACTTTCTTTGTGCAAGTTTATTGAAACAAGTTTTTTAAGCCGGCGAACTTGGCAACAGCGAAGTCACTGAAAAACTCACGGTGATCTAAGTACAATGTGCTGCTTGTTAATCTCGGCTGTTCCGTGTTTCCTGCTGCTTGCGTGCTGCATTTAGAGTTAAATTATTGCTGATAAGTGGCATATGCATCCCTCAAAATGTCATTCCTCAGGAGAAGCTGAAAAAAAAAAGTATGCTATTTCCATCTGCTGGTGTAGTGCCTGCAGAATTTTTATTCTTATTAATATCCATAGGTTGGCAGGTATGGTGTTGAATACAAAGTGTCACTGCTGCTTTCTTCTGTTCCAGTGTGCCGGATGAGGAGCTCTTCAAGGCATGTGGTGGCCTCACAGCTCACAAGTAAGATATGAACACGCAGGATCAGTGTTACTTGGCACTTCACTAACATAAAACACTAATTAAAGAGGTGAATTACCTATTGCAGCATTTGGGATGAGAAATATTTGACCACTCACCCTTGCCGCCGAGAATTGTCACAGTGAAGTTTTCATCCTCTCTACTATGCAAAATAATGCTTTTTGGAATGTGATGCACGGTTACATTTGAATGAGAGCTCTTTTATTTAGAGTATCAGAGGAGAAAGAGACACTTCATTTACATTAAAGGTATGGAGGACAGCCTGATTAGGTACACTGTTACCTTCTACTCGGCACAGGAGAAGAGGAAATGGGAGCAGGTGGAGTGATGAATGGTGGCAAGAGAGGGGGACGCATAAGATCATGATGCAATAGCTGTACTAAAGCCGTGGCACCCCAGTCACGGGGCACGCAAAAGTTCCAGTTAGACTCGCACTGTCTGCCTTGCAGTTGCGCTTCAGACAGAGGTTGCCTTTCAGTGCTTGCTAGGAAACGAGCCTGCGCCCATAATCCCACACACGCAAATACAGTCATAGGCTGATTTTTCGGACAGCCTAGGGACTGCGAAAATGCAAAAAAAAAAAAGAAATGAATGGATGTTTTTTTACTGGCCCCAAGGGCTGTCCAAAATAGCTCTGGAAACCTGCCACTAGCCTGTTAGGTGTATCGGTGCTCTCGTAATGTGCCGGAAGACGGCGGAAGCACACGTGTATAATGAAGGATTACATGCTGTGTCCCGTGACAGTGGCCCCTTTCTTATCTTGCTATGCTTCACCGCAATACATTGCGTATGCTTCACTGCGTAACATTACTGTATTGCGGCGAAGTTGACTTTTAAAAACCAGCATTATGCAATGTTTGACCCTTTCGGTGCCTTCCACTATTCGAAGCCGACCGGCTATTCCAGGTTGGCCTATTGTGTCTAATAACAACACATCTACTGAGTCACTGTCTAAATTCTTAAATCACCGCCTGTCAAACATCACCACCACCCTCCGAACTTTCGTTCAAGACACGTCGCACTTCCTTCGAATTATCGACAGCATTAATGCCAACCAAATCCTTTCCGACCGAGCTATTTTAGTCACTTTGAATGTTTCTGCCCTTTACACCAGCATACCCATGAGTGAAGGAATTGAAGCCGTTTCTATATCCCTCGCAATCAATCCCCAAGCGCACGCTCCTGAAGTTTACCTGTCGCTCCTTAGGTTAGTTCTCACGCTCAACTATTTTGAATTCTTTTCTATTCACTACCTGCAAACTTTCGGCACTAGCATGGGTACACCATTCGCTCCCACGTATGCGAACGTTTTTATGGGACAGCTTGAAGCAGACCTGTCGAAATCCTACCCTTTAAAACCGCACACCTATCTTCGTTACATTGACAACATATTTATAATATGGGAACATGGCACAAGCGGGTTAACCAACTTGATTAGCCATTTCAATCGCTTTCACCCGAGTATTAAATTTACTGCTCGCCACTCTCCTAGTCAGATAACTTCCTGGACACAACGGTCTACATAGAAAACGAAAAACTGAGAACGACACTTTTACCGGAAGCCTACGGATAGCCAGCAATATTTAGACTACAACAGTCATCACCCGCGACACTGCAAGCAAGGAATTTTTGTCGGACAAGCGAAATGAATAAGAAGAATCTGCAGTGAAGACCACAATTGTATCCATCATCTAAATTACCTTAATAAAACGCTAGCAAAAAGGAACTATCCCCATGTTGCTCTCGATAGAGCTTATGATGCTGCGTCGAGATTGGAGAGACAGTCGGAATTGGCGAAGAAACAGCCCACACCAGAATCTGACAGACCGCCGGCCTTTATAACAAAATATTCTAATGCACTCACAAACATAAACAATGTCCTACGAAATTACCACCCAATATTATCAAGTAACGAGCGTCTGAGAAAAGTGTTCCCGGATGTACCTAGGGTTACCTATCGCCGCAACAGGAACTTTAAAGACATGTTAATGCATGCAAAAGTCAGCCAACAGCATTCCCCCGCAATAAAAGCATGCTGTCGCCCCAGGTGCAAAACCTGCAGGCACCTTTAAAGTGACATTAAAATTGCGAGCTATATGCGAGCTTTTGAAAGCTGCCGCTGGGGGCCCATTTGGCGCTGCTCACCTCGTACGCAGTCATGAAAGAAACACATTATATATTGCTAAAAAGTTTTGGTTACTTGTCTTTTCTTACAAAATACAATTACTTATGCATTGCATTTTAAAAATGTCATCTATGTTAATGACAAAAAATTCCAAGAACGCCCGGTTCGAGAGTCGAATGTAGCTGCTCAACTCAAACATCTTTGTCAGTGCTCAAATACTATATTATATGCAATAAAAACAGTTATAATTGCTGGTAAAAGTGAAATTAATAAAAATGAGGGTGATTTCTTGACTCGAAATTCAAGCACACTGGGAACAAGAGTACTCCCTTCACTCTGCAAGGGAGATTTTCCATCTCCTTTCACTAGGAACTTCCTTAAACTTCCTTTGCTAAAGGACTGCCGTGTGACACGGCGCGCATCTCCTTGAGATAAAGACGTCCTTGGTTGAAGGAAGTTAAAAGGACTTTAACCGCAGCCGTGTGACAGGGCTATTAGTGTGCCATACTTAGCTTGATCTCCTTTACTCTTCCCGCTTCCCTAAATAGAGCTCGGGATGTTTATATAGTCTGTGGGACAATGTCATTGTGGCCAACGAGGTGCGCTGTCATCCCTAGATATTAGGGAAAACGAAGAGTAGAGCATGGACCTTTCCAGAAATGCATGCGCACCATCAGTAGTGGCCACAAGACAGTATGGGAAACTGGAGCGCCGGCTGCCGCAGCTACCACGGACCCGCCTGTTCGCCTTGCTTGCAGCATGCAAGCCATGTGTAGCCCAGCGCTCTCTTTACCCACAATGCCTTGCACCTAACTACCAGCAGAGGCAATGCAGAAAAAGTGCCTCCACTTGCGGTTAGGCGTAAGGCATTGTGGGAGAAATGAGCACTGGGTCGCATGCAGCTCGCACACTGCAGGCTCAAGTATCCAGCTGCCGTGGCCGCCGCTGGCGGTGCACACCACATTTAAGAAAAGGTCTATTGGCTGTGGCATCAAGCCAGGCCGGTGAACAACAATGCATTCTGGTTTGTTGCTTGTGGCATGAGCCACGCAAGATGCGTGGCACTGATGATGGTGGAGCATGACGAGAACTCACAGTGATGAAGATGGCGCTACATATATATTATTGTGATCTGATTTGTCCTGTGTAAATCACAAGTACAACCACAGAGATAGCTGCAGCTCATAATGAGGCCCTTATGTTTCTTTTCTGTTTAGCTGTAAACTTATGATGGCTTTGTGATAACCTTCTGATTAACCTTGGTGAACCTTGTGGCTCCCGTACACCTTTCTGTGGTGGTATTCTCGTTCATCACTCTCGGGGACACAACCAATTATGCAATGTTTCACACGGCTAGCTTTGGACGCATCAATTTCTGTGTACCACAGCTTTCATGGCACTGTGCTGTGCCAAGCACATTGTCTCAGTAGAGTACCAGGAATGCTGTCGTCTGTAGACACTCTTTTGGGAACCAACCAGCACATTCAAGAATAGTATATCTGACAAGGAAAGGTTGAGATTGAGAAATCTGGAAGCCTTGGTCACACTTTTGTCTACGTGTGCATTGTTTAGATGATCTTCCACAAATTGGGTTTCTAGGAATGAACTGAAAGTCTAAGGATATAGCGGATGTATAGATCGCATGAGAAGAACATTGTGCTTGTGTAATATATATGGTGCTTTCAAGGTTTAAGTAATGAATAACATTGATGCAAATGTTTCTTACACATATGGTTTATGTGCTTTAGCAAACACAATTCCTGTGAACAAGTTGAGCTGTCAAATACATAACAAACATTTGTTAATTAACTTTTTAATTTTGGCATTTATTGTATATGTTTATATTACAAACTTGGAACATAATTCACTTCTCAGCTCTTCCTCAAACAAAACTCTCTCTCTCTCTCTCTCTCTCGGGCACAATCATGTGCCAAGACAACTGTAGCTTGTTTTGTTCTGCTAAAACACTTGTGTGCCACGATATTCGTCATAAAATTTGACACTCGGTATGCTAATTTTCCATTCGGAGGTGGAAGTCCTGACATAAAGACAATCTCCCCGCATTACGTAGCTGATTGCACATAGTACGTCAGTCCGGAATTCAGGTGGCACTGCTCGCAGTGTCGCTGCTGCACTTATCTGGCAAAAAAGAAAGAAACTACAGACTCCTCCCCTTTCCCCTACACGCAGTGGAGGGCATGGGAGAAGTATGTGAAATCACTGAAGCTGCCATATCCTTCCAAGAAGAACATTGCGAAGCCTTTTGCTTTTTCCACTCCATCACTTCATCAAATTAATGCACGTCCAGCAAATTGTCCAACAGGCTGTCTTTCCCAGTTTTATCTATTGGAGCATGGTTTCAGGTTAATCATGAATAATTAGAAGGCCTTCTTCAGAACTCAGCAACCACTATCACTTCGCTGAGAATCCAAATTAATGTGTGGAGCAAACGCTCAGCTGAACATCTCAAAACTTCAAGCGAAACCAAGAAAAATGCCTCGCAAATGTCTCATTGCTTTATAGAAGTCTACTATGCCCACTTCCATATGCACTGGTGCAGATGCAGCTGTCGTATTTTCATAGGATTCAGAGCATAATTTCAAATGATGAAAACAATTGGGGTTTCATGTCGCACGAACAACAGGGTGCCAACACACCATTATCTGCTTCTTTTATCAGATGTCATGCTCGCTGTCATAATGACCTGATTTTTACAGTGAAGCTGTCAAGGCACCTTATGTACACCTCACACAAATAAACAACACCTTGTTTGCCAGGTTTCTTTAGCCAGTAATCGAAAAGGTGTTTTTCTCATGTCACATTTCTCTAACTCCACATTGGAGGTCAGCTAGGAGCTTGTACAGCTGCGGTAGTAAACAGCAGCCAGCATGGGAACCTCGAAGTTGGTGAGAATGCACAGGCAGCATCGAGAATGAATCATCATGAAGAACAGCCAACAATTAGACACCAAATACTTCCAAAGAATGTGAGCACTTGATATACAGTACAGCTTTCCTAATCATGATGTATCAGTTGCTCAGGTTGGCATACACCTGTGAAGGATTTCTTGCACTGCTCAAGTGATTGGTCTGTTGGAAGTTCCTTTATGCAGTCCACTCATCTATTATGTTTCTTGGCACCTCCGGTCTTTTGTGTCCAGCTAAGTAAAGCACCCTTTTGCCGAACACTGGCTTCCCTTCCTGGGTGGCCTTGCAGCTATGGTGCTCTATTTATTGACAAGGCACGAAAGTTCAGTTTGTAGCCACCACATTCCAGATATGTCACAAACACCCTTCATAGTAGGTCAGTAGCTATGGTGTTTTCCGCAGCTCTGCACATGGTCGTAGGCGCAATTACCAAACACGGCAGCCACATTCTGATGGATGCAGAATGTAAAAGCACTCTTGTACCATGCTTTCAGTGCACATTGAGAAACCCCAGATGGCCAAAATTAATTTGAAGCCCTCCACTACAATATCCCCACAACTGTGCACTTATGGGACATTAAAACTCCACAGTCCTAACAGGCTCAAAAATTGATTAACGTCTTAAGAGTTTTGGACGAATAGAACTCGTCCTAGCCAAAGCGTCCCCAAACTGTTTTGGACAAGCTACCAGAATAGGTTCTCCTCTTGAGTGTTCAGGACGAGAAGTGCTCATCAAAGTCTTAGATCATGTGTCGTGCACCAGATAGAAGCATTTGCTTGAGGATTTCGGTTTCTCCTGCAGCAGAAGCGCAGTTTTTGTGTGAAAACATGGTGTACAGTGGCAGGGACATATGTATCGCTGGCCCGTCAACACGAAAAGAAGCTTTTCATCTTCATCCTCTTTTTACAATGAAGATGATCTGGATACCGATGTTTATCTTGTGTCCGGAAATGAAGACAACAATGACGCTGACAAGCTCAAACTCAACACCATGATCATAAACAAGCCCTACATCTTCCCATCACCACCTCTAACGAGAAACTGGACGCCCTTGGCATTCATAACACCATAAACGAGCTTATTGAAGCGCAGCATATTAGCCAATACGAACGACTCGCCAATTCCACCATGGGCAGGCACATTCTAGGCACCCTAGGCATAACCTACACCACCCAATTCGGGCCAAAAGTACCCATCCCTCCAAACATTCGTGCTCAACTAGTTATCCCACCCATACCACGCAATATGCACCCTGAACACAATCCGGAGCGACGTGCAGAGCGAGCTAAACGACTACAAAAGGGCTACGACCAAGCCGCTAACGTAACCTACATGGACGCAGCAGAATACCCCAACCAAAACGCCATGGCGGTCATCGCAGTCGCGGGTTCGCAGTACCGCCTCGCCGCGGCCGCATCAATATTCACCACGCAACCCGAAGTAGGAGAAGAAACGGTCATCGCCTTGGCCTACGCGGCTACCAATGCACACTGCATCATAAGCGATTCAAAAACGGCCATTCGTAACTACACAAGAGGACTGGTAGCACCCCAAGCACAGAAGATTCTCTCTGGCACTCCTCCCTCAAGGCAACGCTGCATGCAGATCATCTGGGCCCCTGGTCACTCGGGTCTGGCTGGAAACGAAGCCGCCCACGATGCCGCCCGAGCTCTCGCACACCGGGCGCATCATCCTTCTCCTGCGTCTTCCGATCCCAACCAGCCCTCTGTTCTGCATCGCGGTCACGCGCAGGACCGAATGGTCACGCTGAGAGGAATCTCCTGCACTACCGCAGGGAGCGGTTACGCTACCCCCCAGCACACAAAACACTGAATAAGTCTCAATCTACCACTTGGCGACTCCTTCAGACACGAATTTTTCCGAACCCCGTGCTTTACAACCGCATGTACCCCGATGCATACTCTCCACTCTGCAAAGCGTGCGAGGCCCGCGCTGACCTCGATCATATTATCTGGCAATGCCCCAAAGCCTCACCCACCAACACCTCCCGCACTAGCACACGCATAACTAAGGCCGAGCAGTGGGAGACATTGCTGCTCAGCTTGGACCCAGAGCAGCAGCTCTGCGCCGTCCGGATGGCCGAAGACGCCGCCAGAAAGCAAGGACTGGCCGCCGTCTGAGGAAGGGGGTGATTGGAGGTTAGTCTCCCGAGCCCCGCCACCCCTGAACCCCATCAAGGACATAACAAAGTTTTATCTCTCTCTCTCTCTAGTGATGATAACATCTGTGATGTGAACATAGCGAGTGCTCATCAGTGGATGCAGCTTAATGTTGACAATCCTGGCATGAAGCCTCCTCGGTCTCCATATTTGTGAAGTAGCCAAAGGTTGATTAGCCTACACATGTGAACAATGATGAGGCGTTCGCGACTGCTCTGTTTATGTGGTTTGTATTTTTTATCAGCAGCAGGCAGCTGGTTTCCTATGTAATGTTCATAAACAAACTATTGTGTTGATATGACTTAGTATGTGGAGGAAATATTTTTTCAACATCGAGTAGTTGCATTTTAGTACAATACGATTTGAAATCGGCAATAGTAAAATCGGCACTTTTGGTTAGGAAACATTTAAAAAATAGAACACTTAAGGGCTTAACTGCTCATGGTCAAAATTAATCTACAGCCCTCCAGAGCAGTGATCTTTATAATCTAACCATGAATTTGCGACATAAAAATAATTCACTAAATCATTTGTCAAATGCCCTGTCTTGTGGTAAGCAAAAAAAAATTTTTAATGTTGTCCATAAAGTGAGCACAGTGGGCCTCTTAGAGTTTCAAAGTTCTGGTAGCCAGCTAGTTCCGGTTCTGATGGGATGTGACGTGGGCTGGGATCCCAAGACTACCCAAACCTGCCTGAAGTTTGCAAAATCGAACGCCGGGACAACTGGCCAAATGTAAACATGCTACCAGCATGGCAGCGCCCGTAGTCAGCCCATTTATGCATCGCCAGCTTGAAAATATATAGTTTCATTCAGGGATACGATCACTTTCATGCAATTTCGCGCGACTTGGCGCAGGACGCGCACTGGCCAACCTCACCTTGCGCAGCACAACAGAAGGTCTCCGTCGCGGCAGATGACAAGACGCGAAATCGCGCGTAAGTGATCGTATACTCGAAAGCGATAGCTTGAGGATCCCTGCTCACAGCGATCACATCGACCACCGGCGACATTGATGAGTTGGCGTTGTGTCACCACAAGACATGAAAAAGCGGGTTAGCATACGACAGAGAGATGGAGTGAACACGAGCTAGCTGCAAAGCCTGCGCTAAGTGCAGAAAAAGGAGATATATACGTACGCGAGAAATGTGAAAAGGAAGGCCACCAGAGAAAGTCGAAAGCAAAATGTACCGCAATGTGTGAATGAGCGTCTACAACTAGCGCGGAACACGATGCAGATAACATGCACACATGAGAGCGCGGTGCGCTGATCACCGCCGCGAAGAAGCCTTCAGGAGACACACACGCATACACACACAAAAACTTCAAACGGTTCACCAAGGCTTGTATCACACCGCTTCGCAGTGCGGAACAGAGCATTAGCACCTAAAAAAATAACGCTAGAAGTAAGGAAATCTGAAGATGACCATAGGCAGTTGGCCGAGCGAGGCAAATTGAAATCCTCAAGCGCCCGCGTTGCAATCCGTGAAGTCCCCCTCAAAGATGGCAGCGAGCGCCCATCGCCTCTTTTAGTCGTCCGCTAGCCAGAGAACTTCCAGAGCGCAACCAGACAAAAATCACCCTGGCAGGTTCTGGCAGCCCGCGGGTAGCCATTACAGTGTTACGGAGCAACCTGTGAAAAACGAAGACGCTCTGGCTGGCTCTGGCAGCCCGCAGGTAGCCATAAGTGTGGAAAATCAAAGAAGACCAGTGCTGACAGGAATTGACTTCCTTGTTCTGTTACTCAAGATTATGGGTCCTAACAGAGCAAATTGTTTGCAGTGAAAGTGGCAGAATACTGAACAGTTCTGAATTCCCAAATGCTGTGAAAAATCTATAGCTTTGGTGAATCTTCAGTGAACCTAGGGAACAGGCTGGCTTTTAGGAAGTAAGCCATATTCTATTTGGCTTCAAACTCTCTGAGCACAAGGGTTCTGAAGCAAAATTTTTTGTCATTATTTCTTCACCAGATTTGTTATTGTTGTTGGTGTTCAGTCAGCGGAATTTTACTCCCTCTGGGTGTATTGTTTTAAATACACAGGGTGTGAAAGTTTAAAAAAAAAAAGTGAAGCCTTCTATGTAGATGAAAGTAGCTGTGTGTTGTTATGAAAATGAAGAAGTGGCTGGTATTTCTTGTATTGCTTTTGATTAATTAGCTTGCAATGACTGATTAGCAAGCTTTTGTATTGTTATAGTACTTACAACAGATATGTCAACACTATGCTTTAGAACACATTTGGAAAGATCAATTTACATTGTTTGCAGCACCATCTTTCTTGTGTGACTCTTTTTTTCTGTATTAAAAAAGAAATCGTGCAAAATGAAACTAAACAGTCTGCACCAAGGCTGAATCACAGCTTGCAGAGCAATGTACTTACATTCCCGAAAGTTGGCAGAGGAGGATATTAGGTCAGAGCTTCCTGCTACCTGCCGTATTCAGGACTGTTCCACATTTCAAGTTCACTTGACCTGTCCTAAACTCAGCAGCATTCAATGCATAATGTTGCAGTGGTGCCGGACCAAAAAAGCAAGCCTGAACAACTGGAAAAATACTCTGCTCAGACATGTGCACCCTAAAATTTGCACACAACCGCCCAGCAGAAACATAAGTGCGTTTGCACACAACGCTTGTGCTGGAAATGGAAAGTGGAATGCAGCCTTCGCTCTGCTGCCATTCCGACTGACTGAGAGATGTAGGTGCTTCTCCCAGGTTTGTCATTCTGCAGCCAAGCTGACTGTGCATCGCTAGTGTCTCCTCATTAAATGCTTATCAAAAATTTCAAAATTAATTCCGTCTTCTGCAGCAGCTAAGCGAATGAAATGTGAGTGGAGTGGACGCTCAGCTAAAACTGTCTAGTAGCATTATCTGCCCTGAGAAATTCAGGACACCTTGTGCAATGGAAGTACATGTGTATGTGGATTAACTGTATGCCTACCAGAACCTGGCTGTTCAGGGCAGCCTCAGCTTCAAACTACAGTCTCAGCCTGAACTGAGGAACGCACAAGTTCCTCCCACAAACGCATACTGCACTTGCTCTCTGTGCCTCCGAGAATATAGTTCCCCTTCAGGTCACACAGGCATGAACAGGAGGCAACACAGTGGTTTAGCAACAGCGAACATACGATGGTCATGCACAGTATTTGGGGAACTCGTAAAAGAGATTAAGAGGCAGGTATCTGATCTCACCCGGCATCCTTTGAACTGCCTTGCACACAGCTTAGAAAGTGTGTTGCAAAACATGGAACTAATCCTTTTTTGTAGTCGAATGTATGGCTTGTATTCCATTAACACCATTTCTACCCTAGGGTTTGGGGAGGTATTCTGTAAGTATCCACCTAGTGGACATATCCATTTCGTTTGCTGCTAAAGTCCTCATTGGCTGGGCTGGGCTACGCATCAGAAGGAGACAGTTACCCCCAGCCAGTCAACACTTCAGCAGCAGATGAAATGGACATGTCCACTAGGTGCACACTTACAGAATAGCCCCCCTGCTGCTACAGCGCCTGAGCAAGGCAGAGATGGAGGTGTGTATAGCAAGAAGCAAGGAAAAGAGGGTGAACTGTATTCATGAGCAACTTTCTGTGGAAATAAATGGAAAGCTACAGGAGTGTTACATATGGCACCAAGCAATCTGCCAGTACTTGATGGCGCTTTCTGTATCATATCTCAGAGCAGATGCTGAATCAGCACAGCTTGTGTCCTGCAATAGTTTAGCATTTGCAAAAACTGTAAAAGCAAGGCGAACAAAAATCAAATTCAAAACTGTAGCGATGGATTTTATGTATCATTTTTGTGTAAGTACTGTTGTAAGTAAGGTGTTTGTTTTCTGTTCCGCAGCTTGAACATTAATGAGACTGTGGGACTACTTCGAGGTGTGCTGTCATGCACACATTTTGCTTTCACTGTTTTTCCTTCATTGCTGCAGAAAGAATCCTTGAAAATATCAATCAATATGATTCGCGGGTGCATGTGTACACATTTCCTTTGATGGGCATTTGCTGTCAAAGAGAAGCCCAGAGCTTTTCTGATTCTGTGTTGTGGGTTCAAGTGCAGTTACAAAGAACTTTCCCCATTGCAAACACCTGTGTCACTAAGCAGTTTGTTGTAAGCTCCACCATATCTGTAGTTGCAGGGTTGCCTGTTTAATTCCTTTATCCTCTCTCTCTTGCAGGGCTGCGAGGCATGGCCATAAGATGAGTGGAAAGCTTAAACGTGTGCAAGAACAAGAATATGGGCTCTTGTGTGCATTGAGCAGTGGCGGGGACAAGCCATCAAGGAAACGACCAGCAGAGATTACAGACAGCTGCCAAGTTCCAGAACTGCATGACGGGAGTCCAGAGAAGTTGTCCACTCAGCAGCAGCAGCAGCTGTACCGACCAAAGAAGAAGTCTCGCAAACATGAAAAAAGGAAGAGACGATATAGCAATGATGTAGGCTGAAAAGTAAAAAAAGATTTTTTTTTACAGTTTACTGTGTCACATTATGAAATCTGTGAGATGCGCGCATTTGTGTGCAGCCACATTTTTAATTTCCTTATGATGAATAAGTTCTGCGGAAATTTGCAACGTTGAGAAAGTTTCACAAAAAGTAATATTGTCATCCACTGAAGAGTATCATCAAGCTAAATAATGTTTTTGAAGTTTCATACTGTAACTCATACACGAGTTCAAGCCATGTGGACAAACAAAACATTGATAGGGTTATATGCAGGTTACACAATGTGAACATTTTGTAACTTTGGTAAATTGTTCCACTTACTTATGGTCCTCGTGAAAAAGATATGTCAATGTAACAGTCCTGGGCAAACATTCACGTCGCATCCAGTGGCAGTGTATGTGGTTGTGTTAATATGGCTTCACAGCATGAAACTTTATCTGTGCGCATCAGTGGTTAGTTTGCAAATGCTGCATTAACTTTGTTCGCAATACATTTGACATTATCCTTGAATTAACAACAAGGCTATACTATATATAGGGTGTCCCGGCTAATGCTAGCCAAGCAGTTAAATGGAAAAAATAATTACAAAAACGCAGTGCAAGATGCCATCTTAAGACCTGTGGTGTCGTTGTCGGACTGCTGACGACTGAATACTTTGTTTTATAATTGTATCTTGCACCATGTGTTTTCAACTTTTCTTTTTTCGTTGAACAATTTGGCTTATAATCAGCTGGGGCACACAGTAAATGCAGTAAGTGTGTGGCCGTAGTACGGACATTATTTCTTGAGGAAGCCCACGATTGGCACTTCTCGATATCTGAGCCTTGGTGTGTAGGTGGTGCTGGCGATAATGTTGCTAGGCGGGGTTATCCTTGCATGCAGACTTGATTGGCATTTGCCCTGCCTGAGTGTGTCTTTCCAGCTCAAGTATGTCGTCATGAGTAAGTCGGTCCAGTCTCCTGCAGAAATGTGAGAAGAGTGTGCGGCACTTGCAGACTATCTACGGACCTTCCAGGAAAGCTTAGCATTTGGACACGTTTATGAGGAAATCCTCTTTCTTCATGAAATTATGTCTCCGGCATGCTGTTCAGATCCCACCTCCTTTCAGTACAGTAGTACTCAATGTCACCCACTTTGATGTGGTGCCTTTCATTATGCATGCTTGTGCATCATGAGTAGGGGGAAAAAAGCATTGGAGACAATGAATCTAAGTGAAGTGTTTTCGTTTGTTGTGTGTATTATTTTGCTTCTTTTATTATTTAAAATAAGTTGCATTTCGGCAAGTGCCGAGCTGTGGAAAGCCGGGGAGGTAAGGGAAAGCTGATATTAACGGACGTAGGAGCTCGGCTATAGAAAAGGCAGCGCATTGTGAAACGTTCGCGGCATGGGATGTTATTATATATAGAGTCGTGCTGGCTTCGTGGGAGTCATTACATGCGCTTCACTACACCGGATGCAAGACATAGGCGACGATTAGCGTTAACTTAATAGACATGCCACCATGCCATCCAGTGGTTTCTCACGCTGGAGGTTTGTACCCGTAGCAGCTGTTAAACCGTGCATTCGCATCGCCCGCTACCGCGACTGATGGCGACACGCTTTGAGCAACAAACCTTCGTCGCACATCATATAGTGCGAAGTGTCTGCATTCCCGGTCACGCGCCGCGGCTTGCAAAAGAAAAAAAAGTGAGAAACAAAAGACGAGGTCCTTGAAACAGATGCTGCTTCCGGATATTTAATAGAGTGACAACGCTCCGCGACGCAGCTGGTAAACGTCGAAAGTTATTTGAGCGAAACGTTACAGCTGAAAGGCGACCAGCCGAAAGGCGTGCGAATGCCACCAGGCGTGGTAGGAAGGAGAAGCATAGTGCCATTTGTTTACATATGTTTGGTATACCTTTCGACTTCCAACGCAGCCGCGGCGTGGCTTCGCGTGGAGGAAAAACAGCTGATTGCCCAAGCGCACGTGACCTCATGAACGACGCTGTTGCTACGCGTTCCGCGAGTGGTCGAGCCGAGCGCCTCGCGATTGGTTGGCACGGTGCCAGTCACGTGGACATGCGACCTCTAGCGTGCGAGTTTGATCAGCTGTCTGCCTCAGTTGTGTTGCAGAAGACAGTGCAGGAAGCGGCTTGTTTTGGGCTGACATGTCAGGTGCTTGCGAGTCTCGTTCCTACGTGGATGGTGCTTGCACGACGGGAATCGTCTGATGCACATTTCAGACTGTGATGGTTGCTGGAAATCCCTCCGAGCGCCTTGAGGTGAGCACGGTGCGAGCATAATTCGCGGACCAAGCGCTGTACGCGTAAGCCTAAACCTGCCATCACCGTCTGCTACACGAAGTTTATTGTTCGCGTCGGACCAAGTTACGCGTGATTGTCATGTAGAAAGGTGCACCCCAGGTAATCGCTGCGGGCGATTTTGCATTTGCAACCGCCCTGCGCGTTCGTCATCGTCGCAATGCGATCGCATCGGTCATTGTTTTTGTTTGACCTCTGACGCGTCGTCGAAGCTGATATGCATTGCTCCTGTCGTGCAGAAAAGACATGCCCTCTAGTGCGTCCACTTACGTAAGCTAAATCAGCGAGTGGTTTCCTGTATTTTCTTTTTTTTTTAAGGGAAACAAACTGCTATCGTTTTGACTTGAGTCGGTCGTTCCGCAGGCGTTTGCCTACGACGCCACTAATGAAAACAAAAATACCATGGGAGGCACAATACAGGCATACCGAGGGAGTGCAGTGGCTTTCGCCACGTTATGTTACAGCTGTTTTGTAGTTGCGGTACTTTTCTTGCATCCTTTGTTCGTCTCTTTGTCTCCACACACCAGAGCCGCATTGCGGCGTCTGGGCAAACGCTACCGATATTAACCTTGCTAACGTTGTAAACTTGTCCGCGCACGTTTATAGTGAAGGCTGAGGTCGTTTCTTGACGTCTGCCGTTCTCGTTCAGCGTTTTAGCCCCCTCGAGTTTCTGGTCACGGATGCTGGACGTTGTTCCTTGCTGCGGATCGTCTTTGTGACGCAAGCAGCGTGCACTAAAAAAGGCTAGGTCGGTTCGCTCATGAGCACCCCTCCCTTGATGAGGTCACTCCGTTGTCCGTGCATCCTGCGTGCCCCAATGCCGCGGTCGCTGGCATTTCGGGGTACGGTACAGTTGGCCCCTGCTCACGACCCTGTTTTGCAGGGCGGCAGCTGTTCTTTTTGGGCTCCCGCTCGACAACAGGTTTGGTTTCGCTTATTTGCATGTGAAGCCTCGCTCCTCGCAGCGCTTGTTTGGGGCGTCTGTGCACATAAAACGCTTTTTGGGGTGACGTAGCGGAGGGTTTAATTTTCTGCGTGCAATCTTGGAGGTACGTACTTCTCGCACTTGTTTTCTTGGTTTTCGCAGCGGCACACTTATTGTCTAGGCTTGCTTGCCTGATCTGCGTACGGAGTACTACTCGAAGCGTTGCTGACGTCTCGATATTATCTAGGAACCTTTGCGGCGATTACCGCTGTCTGGTTTCTGTGATACGTATCTGTATTTTCCGTCACGCTGTCGTATTCTTGATGCACCTGTGCTCAAATCAATGCCTAGACCTATGCCTTTGTGTGAATTGGCTGGCAGGCCCTAATAATAATCCGTGTTTATTTTTTATGATTTTTGCGTCTGTACTTACTAGGTTTCCTGTAAGTAATATTTTGCATTAACATGCAGCATACTACTAGACTTAATGCACACGTTAGTTGGTGAAAAGGATGATTACGTGCGTAAAACTAACATATCAACTGGGCGACACGTTTTGGAAGGTGCAATTCCGAGTGATGCGTAAATATGCAATATCCATACTTTAGCCGAGAGAAGATTTGTGAAGGTTCCAAGGACATTGTCTAGATTTCTACATCGGGTACAGCTACAGTCTATACACACTTGACAGCTTGCATGAGCTATGCCTACGTTGTCCCCATTACAGCCAAACTTGATGGGCCTTGACATCTTTGCATTTGTACGGGTTGTACTGAATTCCACTGTTTGCTGCCTCATGTTAACACATATATTCTGTTGTAGTCATTTATTCCATTCATTGCGCTGGTATATATATGTCATTATCTGTGGCATCATACATTTACTGTAAATTGTTGCTGGGTCCATTTGCTTGTGTGTTTATTTTATTTTTATTTTTTTACCAATAAAATTGTATGCAGGTACAGGATCATTATGAGCCTCATTGACGTTTTTTAACCAGTGTATCAACAATAAATTTGTAGCCTCCAAGCTACACTATACGTATGGTGTCAGATGCTCAATTTATTATTTGACATTTGAGCTGTTGCTCCTTGTTAGTAAACTGCCATGTCCGTGCATCTTCAGTATAAGCATTTTGTTGGTTCTGAACTTGCTCGTAACAATTCTTTTTACTGTTGTAGAATGAGGACTATTCTGGTTTGCAACCTCTTGTCAGTATCAGCATATTCGCACTGTAAGAACACGGCATTACGTAGTGCAGGGGCATTTACAGCTGGCATGGATAAAAACGTGCAGAAAATTCTTTTCTTTTTTTCTTTCACACGCGAGTTTCTTTAGCTCCTCTGCACTGTGACCTTGGAGTGTTTAATCCTCCTGTCCGCCTTGCTGTTTCATTTACAATTAGGTTCAGGTGCATTAATTTGCATGCTCACCTTTTTGGGGGGGAGGGGGGGGGTATGTCTTCTGCAAATGACTGATTTCAAAACTTGCTGCACATTCAACTCTGCGCTGTACTTTTCAAACTTTTATGCAACTTCAGTCATCATTCCTCGTATGTAGTGAGGAGATTCACAGATACAAGCTTGCATAATTGTTGATAGAGACTGGAATGTGCATGTTTCGTAGCTCCAGTTTTCTTGATGCCGTTGCAGACAGCTTCGGCTTCTACTGCAGTGGCAGTGCTGCTGTGCCAACTGAGCATGATGTCATTGGTTCAGTTCCCAGCTTTAATGGCTGCATACCAATCGGGGTGCAATGCCAAAACACTTGTACATGTCGCAGAACCTCGGGTTGTCATATAAACCCAGAGCTTCTTACTACTGCATCTCTCGTAGCGTTATGTTGCTTTTAGCTGGTAATCAAATTGATTTGTAATAATGTATAGGAAATGCCCTAAGCACTTTCTCCAGACCTAGAAGCAAGCTGTGTATCGGTAGTTATGGCATGCATGTGCTGTACAAATTCAGGTACCTTGTAACTAAGCAATCAATGTCTATTATGGGCACCATGCTTACTATAGTTACTGCAATTCTCATTTCTTTGTTTGAAATTTTCGTTGTGCAATGCATCGGAAAAGATAAACAAATGTTTCATATTTGACAAGAACGGTGGAAGACGAACAGGTTTTAGCTGCAACATTGCAGTATGCTAGCATTGGGAAAACTAGCCAGATTTGAATAGTTTGGCAGCTTTAAGAATTTCGGAAACCCAACTCCGGGCTTCACCTTGCAGTACTCTTATAATTTTCATTACAAGATGTCAGAACAAAGCCTGGAGAGTGGTTTGTAATAGTTGCCAATTTAATATCTAAAGGGCATTGTCATTTTTGGCAAGTATGTGGGGGCATTTAAGTTTTCAAGATTGCAGAATGTGGTCGTTGTGGCACAATGCATGTAAAACAGCTTTTTGCTGTGCCTCACCAATTCTTGTTTCCATTTCCTGCTGCTTAAGTGAAGTTGCAAGAACTGTGATGCACATTTGCTCTAGCAGGCCAAATACATTGATGCCCAAAGGGGGGCTGATTGTCGGGCTACAAGAATGCAAATAAGTATTGGCATCACATGACTGATTCTCTTGAGATACCTCTGGTCAGATGTCTTGCATAATCATTGGGCATGGTAATAGCTGTGCAGTGTTCACTCTTTTCCTGCTGCTTGTCCAGAGCTACCGTCTCCACATGCTCGATGACAAAAACGTTGCTGCTTGCATGCCTAGACATTTGTCTTTAGCATCATGGCTGAAGCCACACTATAGAACAAAGAAGCAGATATGTAGATTTGTTTTTTATGCCGGGATGGAGCTTGCGATTTTAGATAGCAGCATCTAGAAGGTAGTGATGTATCACCGGTGGTTATGGTATACCATGTTGTTGTCTTTATGCCAATATGTTGAAGTTCTTCATGAAGGTGATCCATCCATTGAAGATGATGAAAGGAGCAGCTCAATCCTCTTGAGCTTCTCAATTGGCAGGAATATATCAAAAACAGTAGCAGCCTAAAGTGAGGGCCTGGATGCCTGCAGGGATCACCAAATGTAATCTGAGGTTAATCCTTGCATCTTCATTAATGGGAGAATATAGGATTTTACTAAGCACACATCAACAAACTCACCTGTATTTTATGAAGGTCTACTGGGTTGCTGCAAGCCAGACCTCGCCACTTACTGGTTTTTGAGACTTTGTTTGCCAATTTAAAATTATAATTTCTACTTAGATCGCAAGCAGCGTACTGGGTTCTATCACTACAACGCGCACACACTTGCCCAAGTGCATGTACGTCCGGATCGATCTGTGGTTATGCCTCTGAAGGTAAACAGCGCAGGCAGCAAAAAAGAACTACACCGCAAGGTGCTAGAGTCTTGAGACATGCAAAAGGAACAGGCGAACATGCGAAAACGTTTCTTCTCCGGACGTTTCGGCCGCGGTCCAGCGCGCCGCCATAATGTGACAGTTTTAAATATATGTATGTCACCTTGAATCAGGAGGAGAGGCTGCTTACGGGGATAGGGGTATATTCGTGAATATGAAATTTATTTCCATCAAACCTTCCGGTTTCTAGAGGCCAGGCGCTCGTAGTGACTTCACGGTTCCTTTGAACAGGTGTGCGAGATGATGGCAGCCCCTTCCGTTCTGTAATGCACCTAAAAGAAAAGATGGTGACGTCGCGTCGTGCGTCTGCTCTCCAGGCCACGGCGCACGCTTTTCTTGCGTCCCTGCGCGCGTGATGACGTTCTTGCGCATTTCACCTCGTGACGTCACGCCCGTGTCGATCGTACTGGGCTCTCTGGGTTTACGAAACCGTATTTTGAAAACGCTCCTTTACCCCATTCTTTGCAAGTTCTCTTGTTACAAAAAAATATGGCAGTGTGTTGCTACTGGACGCGTGATATCCTTTCTGTTTAAGATGGCGGCGCACATTTTCCTTTCTTTCCGACCGCGACATAGGTAAAATGGCCGCACGAGACCGCGAGAATGGCGACCACAAGATAACATGGCAGCAGCATATACAGTGTTTGGACCCGGTAATGTCGACGCTTTATTCAGGTCAGAAAACCACCTTGAATGCAAGTAAACTTGTACTCGCCACGTCACTAATTGCCTAGTTATCGTTATCCCTCTTATGTGACTGACAGCCAATTTTAACAATATCTATTTTTTTATGTAATGGAAAGCTTACCGGTCAGCGTCTAATCATGAACTGGTAACGCGGAAAACGCTGTGGAACATTTTTATCAGTTTTCGATCTGCATTGAGGACGTAGCCGTTCACAGGAAGCATGCCGAAAACGGTGACAGGTGAGCGCGATAGCGATTATACGCCGGCATTAGTGGGAGGCAGACACAAGTGTGGCCATTACTGGGAGAAAGTATTATTTTATCGAGTCGATATTCCTGCGATTCATGGAAGTGTTAAAGTATTTCTGCAATAACACCTCCTTGTATTCGTGGTTTCCTATAGTACTGCTTTGGTATTTAACCAGTCAAAACGAAACCAATTGGATTGATAACGAAACGACGCGTTTACATGGGATACGCAGTTCAGCGTGTCGCTGTAGCGATGCGTGCGCTTTTGATCTCCGACGCATAGAATAAAGCGCAAGTGTCTAATAATATAGCAACTGCAATTTTAAGTCATGATTATGTTGTACTAAATAGTAGTTAACTTCCGTACAGTAATCTCGTAGATGACATCCGAAGCACCAAGATTTCACCGCCAGACCTCGCCACTTACTGGTTTTTGAGACTTTGTTTGCCAATTTAAAATTACAATTTCTACTTAGATCGCAAGCAGTGTACTGGGTTCTATCACTGTCTGATGGTAATTTTCGTCAACATCTTGCAAGTAATTCTGGCCAGTTTTCAGTCCCTTTAGCCCTCTAAGGGAAGCAGGCGCGCTGTTCTGGACATCGTCAAATTGCCGCCATAATGTTAGCTCTGATTGGCCCACATGGTTGCTACGGCTTCTCTGATTGGCTCAACTTGCCACCATTACATAATTTGGAAATATATGGTGGAATGTGACTATGTTCAGAATAGCACTCCGGTGGTATGTTAATTGAAACCTCCATTTCGAAAGAATTGCACGAAATTATTGTAATATCGAAGCTTGATGTTTACTGGCCGTTATTTCGCGTACAGAATACGTGCGTACATAGTTTATATACTGTAGAATGTCCTGAAGTAAAATCTCTTAGGGGCGCTGCCGTCTGACTAATGCAGTCAACTCGCTGTTGCCCAGTTTCTTGAGCACACCAGACCGTTTGTTGCGACGAGCCAAGCTGACTAGTTCATTAGATGCCGTTTAAAATGGTGACTTACACGCAGTGCATTCGATGGAGATCTCCTAGGGATTCACGAAATATGTATTCGATTTATTTCCATGTCAGGCGCTCTCACATTAGGCCAAATGGTGTTGCGTATGCGGAGAGAAAACTCACGGCGGCGTCGGAACGCCACGCTACTCAGTAGGGGTGTTGAATGTGCATGCCCACAAACTCTCTTCGATCTGTGTATACGTCTGTTGTCCATTGCTCGGCCTGGATTCGATCCGTTCCTCGAAACGCCGCCTACAGTCAACGTCAAGAATGCAATTTCAGAGAAAGTGTATACGCAGTGGGCGTGTTGGGTAGGGGCGTTGCAAAATCTCGAAAGCAAAAGAAAAGGGAAGCGAGACGGCAAGGACAGGGACGGATGCACAGCTGTTGGGCTGCCTGCAAGTGAAAGTGTGAAAGAATTGCAATGAATTCGCACGGCTGCTTAAGAGCGCTGGAAAAAAAAAGAAAAAAACGAAGGACACAGAACACAAGCGCTCGTGTTGTGTGCATCTTTTCTCCTTTTTTTTCTTTTTTCGTCTTCTGCCGCGCTCTAAGTTACGCTGCTCGATCTTGTCCTCGCTCCATAGCTTCTGTGAACGCCAGGAGAGCTCCGGAATGTCGCCATACGTTTAGAGGCGGTCGCCTGCAGTGAAACCAAACAGCGTCGTCGTCGTCGAATCCGGACCTCCGTGCATCGGGCGGTGGGCTTTTTTCCCTTCAACTCGCAAGCGCGCTCCAATTTCGGGCAATGCCTGTCGAAGCAGCCCAGCTGCCTCAGCAAGTCTTCCCAGCCCTGCGCAGTCCACCGCTTGGACACGGCCTTTTCCTGATCAATGCCTGACCTACTTCCTTGGCGGCACGCTTATGCATAGCCGTTGCATAAGGAAGGGACCTGCTCTGCGCCTCCTTCGGGTGCTTATAACGTGTCGCGGTCGGGATTGTGTGTGTGCAACGTATATCCACGCATCGCAAATCGCTGCCTCGATGCAATGTAAGCGACTCATTCGAAGACCCTTTCTCTTCGCCTCCCAGCCGTTCTCCCATCACAGGTCTCGTTCCTTTCTCGCTGCACACTCGACCGTTATGTTGTAGCGATTCCTTCCGGCGGACTCTGTTCCTTTTCGTGTCCACCACTCGCGACCTGTCGATCCCGGTGATTACGTAGGCGTAGCACCGTATGCCGACCACTGACTGAGCACGAAAAAGAAATGAATCGTAATACTAAATGTTACGTTATATAGCGGCTCCTGTTTCGTGTTTTTCTGTGATGCGCGCACTTAGCGATATTGGGTTTGTCGGATAGAATACTGATCGATCGGATAGCCGGCTGTCGGAGTCGCATCAGATTCGAGAATTCGGTATTAGGGAGTTCGACAAATAACGCACACGAGCGTTCTTTGAGTATATACCAAAGCCCCACGGCCTTTATTTTGCATACGCCCCCGGCGGTTTGCGTCGCCTACACTCTCTACGTACTTAGAACTGCCTATGGAATATATGTACGAACACTCGTATGTGGCTGAATTGTGCAGGGCAAAAACGGGTGTTAGTGTTTACCGGATGAAAAAAAAAGAATGTGCAAGTGCGTTTGAAGTTTTTGTGCCGTTAATCCATCTTCACAGAACGGGAAATTGGGCTAGTTGGTTTACACTAAGCATGGTCATAAGTACAGGGCTAACTTCACGAAACACAAGACCGAAGAATGGAGCCACGGGCCAGAGTTGCCAGATGCTGCCGAGCAAATAAGCAAATAACCACCCCAAAACAAGCCCGAAAAAAGCGGCGCGACTTTTGCTAAGAAGCCCAAAAGAAGCGGACGATAACAAATTTTCTCATTCTTGCAAATCTTTTAATTATAGTATTTAAAAATCGTACAAATACGAAGGGAAGGAAAACAAATCACTTTAATTATTTTGAACAGCAACAATATCAGCAAGAATGAGCGAAAACACTCATGCACTTTTTAACATTGTCCCCAGTGTAGTCTGCACCCTGTTCATTGCGCGTTTGCCAGTACATGAATGAAGTACTTGTTGACTCCACCAATCAATGTTTGATTTCGCGGTTCAACTACATACAGTAATCGTCGGATGTGTTCAACACATCAGGAAAACCCTCCGCGTCCACTTCGGAACCATACATGTTTTTAGAGTTGAGTAGCTGCAACATTTTTAATGTCGGTTGAAAGTCCCGGCAGCAAAGACCTCGAAACTTTAGGCCATAACGTACGTGCAGGATGCCGCTCAACATAGGATTCTTCATTATGTTTCGGTGGTGCGACTTCACCAGCTCCATGTGCGAGAGCACGCGCTCGACATCGGCATTGCTAAGAGACATGGCCAACAACGACGGAGCGAACTCTGCTATTTCCTTGAAACAACTTTCGCCGCTTGCATCCTTGAAATCTAGCACTTCTACCCAGAAAGAAGCGCCGTCCTTGTTGTTTACATTTTTCCAAGAAAGGAGGCACAGCCGTCTATACTGAGTATCCAGGAGTCCTACATCACCCTTGAACAGTTTGAGGAGAGGCACATCCTGAAGGGGCAGTTTTACCTGGCTCAGTATGTTCTCGGGCGAGAATGATTTCATGGAATTCCAAAGATGAGTGTTGGGAGGAAGCCTACGGGCATTAAAATAACTATATTTGCAGGAAAAGCGCGAGTAAGCCCAAAAAAACGCGACAAGCGACTGTAAAAGTTTACAAGTGACTCGGTGAAAAAAGAAGCCCACATTCGCTTATATTAAGCGGAACTGGCAACCCTGCCACGGGCCAAGAGTTATGCATTCGAGAAAAGCAAGAAGCTCTAGTACACAAATTTAGCGCTTGGTGCGTGTCTGCGTTCTTGTGCTTCGTGAATTTAGCGCTACTTATGACCATGCCCAATTCCATCTTCACGGGAAATGTTGGGCGCCTTCGATTTGCCGTCCCGTACGGCCCAGGAGCAACACCGAAACGTTGCTTTGAGCCAATGAACATTGCTTTAAATGGCGTCTCGGGCTGTCGTGGGCGGACCAGATTCGGCAAATCGAAAAACGTCCACTCAGCCTGACAGAATTCGCAAATGGGCATGTTGGTATTTCACTGAGTTTTGC
This sequence comes from Dermacentor albipictus, assembly GCF_038994185.2. Classification (NCBI taxonomy): domain Eukaryota; kingdom Metazoa; phylum Arthropoda; class Arachnida; order Ixodida; family Ixodidae; genus Dermacentor; species Dermacentor albipictus. Next base: position 91,598,480 of record NC_091824.1, on the reverse strand, counting down.
ACTGAGAGACATCGCTTTCGGAGATAAAAACTCCTTTTCAGTGTCTTGCGATTGGCTGTCTTGATCAAGGATCTATCTTTCTTACGCTCTCTGCAGATTTATTACAAATCTGAGTTCTTTTTTTAAGTGCTAATAAATATTCGCACTGAGGCTGCGGTATGCTATTCTTGTTGAGGAAATATTTGGTATTCGATTTGATATTCGAAGCCAGAATATTCCAAACATTCGTATTTGATCTGTAAACTCGCTATTCCAACACCTCTACTTACCAAAGCAAGTGCATGTTAACGTTTAGTTTGTGAACCAAATGGCCTTGAAAAATGTTAACCAAACGTTTAGTTCGTGAACCAAATGGCCTTGAAAAATGTTAACCAAATTAAGCTTTGAAACAGACCTCTGTGTCCTTTAAGTTGCAATTCTCTGCATTTATATTTGCTCTTGGAATTCTTGTTTCCGTAGGGGACAATCTGCCACTTTCACAAATTCATTAATGCGACAGTATAGTTAAACAAAAACAAGCAAAGAACTGTGTATCAGTGAAGTCCCTTTCTTTCTCTCGCGACGTCCAGCTGGCGTCGAAGGAATGATAAATTTATTCGGTTTTAGTCCGTGAGTGGAAGGAGGGGCACTTGCATTCCGTCCTTGCCCAAGTCAGGCTGCTGCGGCCATGAATCGAACCCTGGACCTCTACTATAGGCAGCAGAACGCCGTATCGGCACGTGGGAGCGACGAGGAGGCGACAGAAATGGCAGCTTCGACGAACAGCTTCTTTAAATAAGTCGCCTTTTATTTCACTCGCATGTCACGTAGGTGCCTTCTTCGTCGCACACTAGCTCAATATCGTGTTTATCATTAATTCCCCGAAGCGCAAATGGAAAGATAAGCCCCTGCCCCCCCCCCCTTCCCATGTGACTTTGATAGCTCGCGAACGATTATTTCGGCCCACGCACGTATACCACGGCCTTCCAAGGCGGAAGGTTATTTATCGCCGTCTTCGCGGCGAAACGAGATCTGCGCTGCTTCGCTTCCTCATCCGTATTGTCTTAACCCTGCCCCGTTGCTTTCGCGGCGACGCTGTCGGGCTGCGAACTTTCGATCCCGCTTGTTTACCGCCTCCCGTTTATCCCCGGATTGACTTTGAGAACAGCGCAATGAGGCGGCACGGTCTCTCTCTCTCTTCTCTTATCCGCATCGCGATGTGTGCGTGCGTATACAAGTGCTTTTACTTTCTCCCCGCATCGACCGGCGGCGGATTTCCGTGAGAGCATGATTGATTCGGCGCTGCCGCTTCTGCGACGGCGTCGCCCTGCACATCCTCCCCCCTCCCCCCCCCTTTCACTCCACCTACTCAGCGCCCCGAGTCGTCGTCCTTCCCTGGGGGCCGCACGTCACACTGGGAGAACGCTTCTTCCGCCTTCCTCGGCTGTGGAGCTGCACGCGCTGTATAATAAAAGTGCGCACTGCAGCGGGGAGACGGCGGCTGCGAAACCGACCGGGGAAAGCGGACCCCCCAAAATGAGGCGCATGAACCATTCCGGCGCCGCCGGGCATCGACCACCGAGTGACGTCACACTGCGGAAAACGAGGGAGCAATTAAGAGGCACTCGCCGAAGCAGCAGCAGCGGTAATGTTCATTAAGCGTCGCACCTGAGACGCCCGGGTGATGCGTGTCGCTGGAGGTATATGTGTACTATACGTCTGGAAGTGTACGCACTTCGCCTTGTCGTGTAGGCCGCCGCGATCTTTCGTGTAAGCGAATCCCGAGCAGTAAACGTGATACATGCCCGAATACTTGGGAATCGTTACTTGATTGTTTATTTAAGTGTCGGTACTTGGAAAGGGCGTTCAACGCTGCTTCCTCGTCGCACACTTTAGTTCTCGTCAAAAGTGCCAGTTGGAAGGCGAGGATTCTGATGTTTGGTTGGTGGAGGAGTCGCGCAGTAATCATATCTATTTATCTGTTTATGCTGTGAGTGATTGAGGATGGTATAGGATGTAAGTGTATTGTTAATGCCTAAATTACAGGACGTTAACACTGCAGGCAAAATGTCTAATTTGGATCGATAGCCACGAAACGCATTTTTCCAAGCCGTTTGAACCAGTCTTTTTTTTCTTCTTTTACTGCAGATAATTGTATAATCGTTTATTTGCAGCGTCGATGTATTCGATCCTGCATGTCTCTTTCGTAAGCCACACTCCAGCTTCAGCCCGAGACCCACTGTTCTGTCGTTAGCTTGAATAATTAACCAGAATGTCACCCCACGCCTTTCAGGTGTCGGTTGACCGAAATGGGCCTCGCTGCTCGTTCAGTCCGATTCGCTGGCGTTTACGTAAAACCGACGAGCCATTTTCGGCCCGCAAGCGGACTCTGCTCGGCTTTGTCTCGTTCGTATAAAAGTAGTTCCGGTCTCTGTAGCATTTACTTTTTTTAAAAGGGTCCCTCAAACGGGTTTTGTCGTACCTAAGATTACTGTCTAGACGTAGAGGGTATACCTCCCAAGGAATGCTTTCTCAATAATTTTGTGTCGGCGCGCTGTAATGAAAGGGGTGCGCGAATTAAAAGTGCACTAAATGGTGCACTAAAAGTGCACTAAAATCTGAGATCGAGGTATACGAATGATTAAGCTTCTGCAATAACGAGTTGGTCATTCGTAGCGAGAACAGAGCTTTTCCAAGCGAGAAAATGGCGAATATAAAATAATTAGAGCTGCGCCACCTGTTGCGTCCTATGGTACGTCTCATGCGGCGTCAGCGCTGGCCTGTTTCAGAGAGCGCAAGCGCCGTAGGGGGAGGTCACGTGAAGGCTACAGAACCTCCCGCGGTAGTATTCGACGCAACAAGGTGACATATTAGCACACAGAAAAAATTGGAGGACGCTTAAGCTTCGCCTTCAAGAGTGGGACGCGACAGCGTTCCCGTCGACCCGCCAAGGGGTATAAGACAATGCGCTACGGCACAGCGATCACTTACGATGCGCCCCGCATCGGACTTAGCGCCCACCTATCACGCGGTGAGCGTCGAGCAACGCAGCGTTCGGCGCGGCAACGAAACGTGCGCCTGAGCGAACGGAACGAACCAAAGAACTCGGTGTCTCGGAGGGGAAACGATCTACGCCAGCCAAACGTCGCGATCGGCACGGGCAGAGAGATAGATAGTAATCTAAACCGGGAGCACGGCGAAGCGTCGTCAGGGGAGAGGGAGTCCCGCGACGCGCCTGGCAGCAGTCCCAATGCGCGCGCGGCGCGCCTCCTGTCGGGGCAGCGCCGTACATTTAGAGGAGGGGGTCTTCTGTGTTTGCCGCAAGATGGCTCTGCGTGTGCGGAAAGCGCAGAAGAAATGCAGCGGAAACGCACTTCGCAACTCGTGTAATTGTGACTTCTGTACGTTACATGTTCATAATTACCGATATACACCGCAGTATAACTTTCCACGGCTCGTTTCGAAGGCAACACCGCATTCACTAGAGGTGCGTTTGCACCGCTTGGAAGCATCGAACTCGTGGCTGAGTGGTAGCGTCTCCGTCTCACACTCCGGAGACCCTGGTTCGATTCCCACCGGGCCAATCTTGGAAGTTGCTTTTTATTTATGAAGCGCCTGCCGTGATTTATCGCTCACGGTCAACGCCGACACCCGCCGCCGACGACACCGGCTTTTCTGCGACACGAGCTCCTTAACGCTATCGCGTTAAAAAGATGATCGACCTCTGGACGGATACTCTACCGATCTATCTCGACGTAATATGTTTCCTTCAGTGGCCCTTTAGGCATGCCGAGGCTGCAAATGAACGACTATCGGCTGTCAGCAGTAATATATTTTAAAAAAATATGCTAACGTGTCGAAATCTGCGGAGAAGCTCTGTAGAAACTGCAGTCTACTCTCCGACTGGGTTTGGGCCTGTATTTGACGGAATTCGGGTCAGGCAACGACCACTCGCCATTCGTTGGTGCGTGTGTGTCCTATGCATCAGCCTATGCACTGTACGGCATTGTACGTACCTCTGAAGAAGCCCCGCGTTGGCAATCTCGTTTTGTAACGCGCCCTGTAGCTAACCACGCGTCCCGTGCACACACTGCGACCCCGTGGTCGCGACAAACGCATAGCGCGCGGCGCGTTTCGTAACGTAATCGGTATATCAACCTGTCGCGACTCGCGAGTGCCGTAGCGGAGCCCGTGCGTGGGCTTCGAGTGATGGCTTGCGTAACGACGGCGTATGTAAAAGAAATTGAGTGGCGAAAACTTACTCGGAAGGCACACGTATACTTCCACGGCAGTGTGCAAGTGGGGTTGCTTGTCGCAGGCTGTTGAGGGCATAAACGGCGAGCGCACCGTCGCGCATGTAAGTACGTGGATGGTGCCGTGGCCTCCGAGATCTCTGCAGATCATCTAGAGGCCATAGTTTCCTACATATATTACTATAGGAAAATCTAGCGACAGTGTCCACGGGCGCTGCATGCGTGGCGGTTCGGTCAGCGAGGGAATGATTAATCGGCCGATTTTGGCTGCTATATCCTTCGCGAAAGTACGGGTCGACTCAGTGCCGCAGTTAAGGCCAAACTACACGTATGCGGTTGCCGGCGCGCGTAAGCTCGCGCCTTCCGTTTGCAGCGCCTCGCAAAATGGCGTTTTGAACCTACAGTTTGCGAAATTAAGAAATTCGCAGGCGCAAGTTGGAATCGGTTGGCGCAGGACAGGGATAATTGGAGATCGGAAGGATAGGCCTTCGTCCTGCAGTGGGCTTAAAATAGGCTGATGATGATGACGACGCGCGCCCGCTTGGTTCACTATTTTTGCATCGGTAGACGTCGTTTCGTATTTTTTTTTGTGTGTGTGTGAGGCAGCTATATAGAATACCGATATTTGTGTGGAGGACACATCTGAGCTCGCGCCGTGCTTTGACCCGTACGATCTGTCCCGTACCATCTGCGCATGCGTGGGCGTGAGGCACCGTGCGACGACAAGCATGCGTGTAGTTTGGGCTTAATTACGACGCACGACCACGCCGCATGCTCGCTCCATGGACTGCCGAACAGAGACTTTCACAATGCTTTGGCGTTCTAAGTGCGACAATTCGCAATGATTATTCATGCAGCTGGGCCGAAACTTGCCTTCGCTCGTGTGGAAATTTCGAAAGAGAAAACATACGAAATGCCGCCACGAGAACGTCTGAAGCCATGATCACGATGATTAGACAAATCTGCTAGTACTAACCATAATTTCCATGATGGCAGTTGAACGATCGCAGCGCGCCAGAGTTATTGGTTTTAGTAAAGCTCCTGACCGACGTCAGTGCACTCGCAATCGCTAGTCACCGCCCCCCCCCCCCCCCGCTTTTTTTTTCTTCGTTATTCCAACCCCATTTGTGGCGCTTGTTATGTATGTCTATTTCCTCGACGCGTTCTGTTATCGCCTCTTCCATTGCGTCGCTCCTTGTTTATTCTCTCCTGTCAAGTCCTCCACACGCAAGGAGTTGGGGTGCTCTTCCGGGAGGATCCACGACGTACAGTCGCTGTGAGCGCAGCGTGTACATACAGGTACTGTAAACTGCACGTGCTCGGTGCCAGGGTGAGGTCGGTCACTGCGCTTTGGACCCTGATGTCTGACAAGACCGTATATACACAGAAGAGCATCCGGTCGTCCGCGCCCTTTCCACACACCCCTCGTACTATCTCTGTGAAGTTCTTGTGTAGCTTCTAGTCTGATCATTTACCTCTTTTGTCCCTTTTCTCTGTGTGCTTGTATCTGAAATGCGCGTCAGTAAAGGGTGTCCTAGTTTCGGAGCAGTAACCTCGGAAAACAGGCGTTGGGGAAAATTGACTGAAAAAAAAGGGAACAGATGGGAGGGGGTGCCGTATAAGGCTTTCGAAAAATAAAAGCAAAAGAAATAACTCTGGCAGTTAGAACACGGTGGCTTGGGGAACTGAGCATCCCTGCTTTGTAGCTTGACAACCCAAGATGGGAGTGGTAAATACACTGCTGTCCAACTCAAAAAAGAATTTGTATTGGTGCGCCATCTAATTACCTTTCCTCGTTTCCGTGACGTCACGACGGGTGCGAACTTGTTTCAGTATCGACGTCCCTAAGAAATATGTTTTCTAGCGCGGAGGTGCACAGAGGGGCAAGCTCAGTGCGGTTTTTTGGGTAACTCGCCGAGGCCCCAACGGCACCCGGAAGTCGGGCGCAAGTGCATTGTTCTTCTGGGCTGATCTTTTTTCTTTTCTTTTTTTTAATCGTAGCACAGTCGAAAGACGAGCTTTGTGACGACCGCGCGTTGGCAGTTATGGCGGCTGGCCTCTGTCCTGCTCTTCTTCCTCTACGAGCACCGCCTGCAGAACGGCAAGAAAGATGCGGCGGCTCCTCACCAGAGGTGCCAAACCTGTGCGCCTTGTGTAACGGCGCGTGGATGCCTTCGCTTAGCGGGGGCGGCGTTTTCCTCGGCTTTCCCGATTGGCCGAGCCCCGTAACTTCCGTCTTGTCTTCCCCAGTGGGGAGTGTGCACCGGGATTGGGTGAGGAGGGCGCCGCCGTCCGCTCGCAGGCTGTGCGCTCTCGCTTTGGCAGCAGCAGAAGCGGCGGTGTCCCTGCACGTTGCCTGCTGCTGCTGCTGCCTTCCCCAGCCTTTCTCCCAACCTCTCGCGTGTCTCCCTCCCTCCGGGTATTTCGCGCGCCGGGCCCCGGGTTGAAGCGGGGGTTTTTCCGCCACGCGGCCTGGATCGATGGGACGTTGCCTGGCGGCTCCTCTCTTCAGAAAGGATTCCTCCCTAACTCGGTCGCATTCAGCCACCCTGCTTTGGCAGCCTGTGTGTGTGTGTGTTTGTGTAGCAGTGCCAGAAAGGCTTCCGAGCTTTGTCGGGGATGCACTGTTGCACGGGTCGATAACCCCCCTGTTCCGCGCGCAGTGTCCGCGAGCCTCGTTCTCGCCTTTGCCGACTCATATTTGTTCGTTCCCGCTTTGTTTTGATTGCCGACTCATCTGCAGTGCGCGCGCTTCGTTTCCGCGAGTGGTTCACTGCGTGAGTCACGTACCCCCGGACGGTTGCTTAGGGGTGACGGTAAAGGCTTTCATCTTCCGTTCTGTGCGCCTGCCCAGTTAGAACGGCGTTCATGAAATTGAACGTAATTTAACGCCTTGTTCGAAGTGTAATTTTTTTCTGTTACGTTTTGTTCGTCAGGAAGCTCGTAGCTTTCGTAAAAGCTAAGGGTGACGCTTGGAGCCTCGAGCCCAGCTCTCTCTCAATCAAGTGACGCCGTGTTATCTCCTGAAACACACTTCCTAGCAAAATCCAGCGCCGCGCCATGACGTTTTCGTGGTAGTTTAGGAAACTCCAAAAGGCACGAACAGGCTGAAGGTGTAAGCTCTTTTCGTTTCTGCATTTGTTGCATCCTGTGCGGTTCCGCCCAAGCGCCGCGGTTTGCCTCGCGCTTCGATGACGCAGAACCACCCAGGGCGTTCGACCTTCTGGCAGTGTTGCAGCCAGCGGCACTTTCGATTTCTCTTATCTTCACGCATAGAGAGCTTGCGAAGGCCGCGCTGCACTGCTGCGTCCCGAGAAAAAAATACGCTATTGCCCTTGGGACTCGCGTTGTTGTGGAGCTTATTGTTCATCGGCGCCGTACCGTGTCGGAGAAACGCGCTCGACTCATTCACCCCCGATGCGTCTCGTCGAATTGTCGCGATACGCGCGGCCTCGGATGGTCACGACTGGCACCCCCGCGGTGAGAGATCTGCACCACCACAATTTATCTTGCCTGCGTGATCGATTGCGGCGCGGGAGCCAAGCCGTATCCAACACGCGCGTATACATAGTGGCGTTACAGCCAATGTGTGTCCCATTTAACGCAAGCGAGCCTTACTTGTAAAGCAAGGTTAGTTTATACGTCGTAAACTAACGTGTTTAGTGTTGGTCAGAGCTGGAGGTGGGGGGGGGGGGGGGGGGGATGAGTGGCGCTTGGCTCAGGCTAGCGTGTGGATCTGTCTAAATCATTGCAAACGAGCGGTTTAACGTGCCAAGCGGGTGGCGTGCTTGTTTCGCAGGTCAAAGGCAGGTCCTTCATATGTGGTTCTGACAATTTTTTTTTCCTTGGTTGGGAAGGAGGATTGTAGAACGTCTGTAACGTCTGAACGAGCTTGTCTGTAAAGTACGTGCGAAACCTATATGGTTCCCCTGAAGAATGCAGTCAGTTGACGTGGTTGCCACTGTTTAGCCCCCCAAGAATAATTTTGACTGACCACGCGCGGATGTTTAACGCGTGTCCAAATATCGCTTTGTGAACGCTTTTGCAATCCGCCGCCTCCCCTGCCACGTCTGGTACCGTATACCGGTGACCTGTGCTCTGCACAGAGCCACTGTGGCGGTTTGAAGTATGTAAGCAATCGGTGCGTGCGCTCCGTACTTGCACGTGAATTGTTTTTCGTGCGCTTGACGCGCTGGTTGTGGTCGGTTGATTCCTTTGGCAACTTCTCGTCCAATATACGTACACTCGCGAAAGAGTTGGGCAGTGTTATGTTGTCCACAATTGCGACGATATCATAGCTTGTGTGGGACTGCGCCGCTCTCCTTTCGCGCATTATTAGCCCTTCCTTTAAAAACGAAAAGCAAGAACGCCACGTACGCGAGGCGATGAGCCTGCACAGCTACCCGTATGGAGGTTGCTTTTTGTTGAAACCTATATCCGCTTGCTATCTTGCATTTGGCGTAGCCGTCCTTGCGTTTAGTAGCTTTGTGCTTGTCCTCTTACAGGACGCCTTAGTTATTTTAATACCCTGTTACGTCCTGTTCGTCAGAAATCATTATGAGATGTCAAACATACGGCACTCGATTTGCGCTCTTCTTTCGTTATAGCGGTGCTTCCTGCTGTGCGCTTCCTTGAAACTCTTGAAGACGTCTACGAAGTCCGCCTACGCGAGTCACGCATCTTATTCGACCCATCGCGGCAGAAAGGCCGCTTGATTCTGGCAGCAGAGCACAGTTTGACCGCTTATTCTTTGTAGGGCAAAAGGGCGAGCCTTACAAATGCTAAACAAGTGACACGATCGATAGACAAGTGTGCGTGTACTTAAAAAAAAATAAAAATAATAAATATTCATTATCAAAGGAGCTCGGCTTTGACACTGCTTAGCTGACGCTTAGTGAAAGGCCGTGGCGGCGCCTATAGGACAATGCGTTAGCACGCGCGGCTGATTCTCCTCCGGGCTCTTGTTTACGGCCCTGTCTCGCGCGCCATGACGTCTCGCGGAAGATTTGTGCGAGGGCTCGCCGCGAAGCTTCGGTTTCGCATTGTAGCTGCCGCCGGCGCGGTACCCTCCTCCTCAGCTCCGTTCTTCTCTCTTCGTCTCCGCCCGAGTAGACAACGTCCTGATTTAACGTCCGCGAGCCACGGCTGACGGCCAGCGGCGTCTTCTCAACCGGCTTGCGAGGGCAGTTCTTGGCGATGAATCTCAGCCGCTCCGTCATGCCGCCAAGAGCTCGAAGAGAGGCAGCTCGCTGGCGGCGTGCGAGACGCCGCCGCTTTTTGTTAATTGTCGGCCGAGTCAGTACTCAGTCAGTCAGTCAGTCAGTACCAGTACTCACCTATGGGGCAGAAACCTGGAGGCTTACAAAAAGGGTTCTACTCAAATTGAGGACGACGCAACGAGCTATGGAAAGAAGAATGATAGGTGTAACGTTAAGGGATAAGAAAAGAGCAGATTGGGTGAGGGAACAAACGCGAGTTAATGACATCTTAGTTGAAATCAAGAAGAAGAAATGGGCATGGGCAGGACATGTAATGAGGAGGGAAGATAACCGATGGTCATTAAGGGTTACGGACTGGATCCCAAGAAAAGGGAAGCGTAGCAGGGGGCGGCAGAAAGTTAGGTGGGCGGATGAGATTAAGAAGTTTGCAGGGACGGCATGGCCACAATTAGTACATGACCGGGGTTGTTGGAGAAGTATGGGAGAGGCCTTTGCCCTGCAGTGGGCGTAACCAGGCTGATGATGATGATGATGAAAGGCCGAGTCAGATGTGTGTTCGCGGTTAATAACGCGTGGAGGAGGGACAGCGGGCGCCATAAGCTTTTGTAGCGCAACAGACCAAGGGAAGGACACTAGGAACAAACATGCTGCATTTACGCGAACGCGATAAAGTCTGTGCGCATCAGCTTGTCGGTTCGGAAACTGGTCGTCGGATTCGTGTTGAACGCTATATAGCGAGTCGCGACCGAGCGAACGTCGAAGCGAATTCGGTCGACCCGCTTGACCAGATGCACGTAATGAACGTGGTCTGGTGTCGCACGTGGGTCAGTTCGACTTCCGACTCGACTCGATCTCGTCGAGTTTCGTGTAAACGAAGCCACACTGGGCGTTGTGAGTTCATCTGTCCTCGTCTTTTGCGCCGCAGAAGCTCGTGTCAAGAATGAGGAAACCCGCTCACGTCAAGCTATAGTTTTGGGCAAATTTGTCTGAAAAACATAATAGTAACAGAAGAGGGCTTACTGCTATATCAGCTCGAAATGTTTGAACTGCGAATCCACGCCAACTCGTCCAGTTCACTAGGTATGGGAGCGTGACCATGGCGCGAAAAGCACTCGGAGACCGAGCTATATACCGAGCACTTCTATTCAAGAACGAATGGAATACAACTAATGTTATCGATAATGCGTTTATAAGGTGATGATATAATCGGCGGCTACTTCTGGGAGCAGCTATTCTTGGACTGGAGTAGTTGCCATGGATGTGGTTCATCAAAAGCGGGATCTGAATGATCCCAGCCGTATTATTTTTGGCAAATGGCGGCGAGAATCGAGTGAGCGGTGCCTCACTGTAAGCTGAGATTGATTGAACGTTGGACCGCTCTGCGCCCACGACAATGTCGACATTGGATTCGGATGACGTATTGCTATTTCAAGAAACTGCGTCACGTATGCTCAAAACGATAATTGGGAGTATATTTGGGAGTAGTCTGGCGTTTTTTGTTTTTGTTTTTTTAATGTGCGTAGTATACATAAGGAGGTCCCAAAGTCAAAGACTGTATCGGGACATATATATTGTATATTGTATATCTACTGTACAAGTACATGTTAAAGGCCTGACTCGATCTTTATCCAGCACGATAAAAGGAAACAAAGCGTCAAAGAGGCATGTTGTTTGGCATCTTTTGCAATGCATACGCAGCAGTGAAACTTTATTTATCGTGTTATTTTTATTTTTCGCGAATTCAAAATCTTTATGTTGCTACCTGCCGCCGCTCGCCTTATTGAAGCACTTCGTCGGTTGCGAGATTGAAATCGATACGCGAGCTCTTGCAATAAATCACAGCTGTTTATCCCCCCCCCCCCCCTTCCTTAACATACAGGAAGAGTGCATTACGTATTCTCGATCTCAGGTTTACATTTCGGGTTTCGCGAATTTTTGGTTGGTGTTTTTAAGAAATTATTTCGTTGTTCTATCGCACATTTCTCGTTCCCTCGGTTGTGAAAGCTGTAATATGTGTGGAGGTACTCACTGCTGTGCGCGCCGAAAGAATATCTGCGATTTCTTGGTTTCTTCTTTGTCTGCCGCTGGCGTTTTCGGCAGGAACGCGTCGCGTTCGACCGAACGTTGAACCGGATTGCGTCCGTCTGAAGTGTTGCCAGCATGCTGCTTCTCTCTGGCGATAAATGGTATATCGCGTCCCTCGTGCGCCTTTTTTATTGGTTTGTGAGGGATCAGAAAAGGGGACCCATAAGGCCAACGTTACGTAACTGATATCAATGTCAGGAGCGCCGCAGTGACTCTGGTGCACGGTTGTGTAATTCTGTCGTAGCATGTTTCTGACTGCCGTTTGCGCAGCCGACGTGCGGCGGTCGTGTTCTGTACGTGGGGCGGAATGTTAAAAAAAAAAAAGTGTGCTGAGATCTCGGTGCACGTTGTAAAGAACCTTGCGCGCGACCTAAATTATTCCATGGCCCTCCTTTACGGGTTCTCTCGTAGCCCAAACGTGTACATTCGGCAACTCTTCGGTCGACCACATATCTTTAATGGCTGTCGCCGACTCTCTAGCCGCCCAGGTAATGATAATCTTTGAGGGCATCGTTTTACGACGGAATCGTATAGTATGTTTCTGTTCAGTTCAATGTCAGAAACGGCAGCAATGTCATTTTCCCATTTCTTATCGATCAATCCCGTCTTTCCTGGAGTCATCGCGTATATTTTTCTAAGCACAATTGGGTCCGTTTTTCTATTTCCCTATAGTCTTTCTGCGAAGGAACCTGAAATAAATAAAACAGAAAAGAAAAGGAAAAGATAATGGAGCGGTCTCGTACACGCTCCTATCACGCCGACATATAATACAGCCCACCACAAACCCATTTCTTCAGCCAAAATGGCTGCAGCGCACGTACCTTGTAGTGTACGCTTACGAAAGGGCGGGCTTTGGACAGTCGCGTGCTTTTTTGTGCGGACGTTTGCTTCTTTCCCACTTGTTCCTCATATTATTTATTTCTTTTCCGCGTTGCCCCAACTCGGCGTAAAGGGAAAGGCTCCTCCGTCGCAGCCTTCTCCGCTGTCCCTTAATTGTACGCGTCTTGTGGTACAGCTGGCAAGCGGTCTTTGCACAAGTCTCTCGTTGTGTAGAGAAAGGAAAAGAAAGAAACGGAGAAAGGATGCTAGCATGAATCGCGGCGCGAGATGTTACCTCCTCGCCACAGCGCCTGCGTATATAGCGCGAATTCGCGTAATTGTCGTTCTCTTGCCGGTCGAACGCTTTCACCCCTCTCTCTCTCTCTCTCTCTCTCTCTCTCCCAACCTCCTTTATAAATGCCGTGTGGCTCAATCCGAGATTCTGTATACACGCTCGGCGCGTGTGTGTACAGTGCTTGCCATATAGGCGGGACAAAAAAGATCGACGTTGCTTGCGTGCGCGCGCTGGCCGCCGCCCTGTGGTATATAACGCCGAAGACTCTCGGCTGTTTGCCTTTTAGCTTCGCCCGCCGTTGACCTTTATTATCCCTGGCATGTTTGCTCTCTGGCGCGGAAACAATTTGTCCGACTTTCAAAAGCGCGTTGTTTTGTCTTCGTTGTTGACTGTGCGGAACGAGCCTGCTGCGGTCTGCGTCGCAGCGAGCGCGTGTCGCGCGATGTTTGTGCGTGGGAACTGTGACCCTGTTCGCCGCGGGCTGAGACGTACTACGAAAAGAAAAAAGTAAAGAAGAAGAAAGCGCGTTGGTGTAACAGCTGTATAGAGGGCATCCCTGGCACGCTTCCCATAGCGTCTTCTTTTTCTTTCTTTTTTCCCGTCCCTCCTGTTCTTCGTTTTGTTTCTTCGAACAGGTTTGGTATCGTCTCGATGCTATCGCGCATAAATATGTGTTCTGTTTAGAGGGTCAAAAAAAAAAAGCAACGACGCGCAAACGAAGGCGTATGTGAATAGAAGAGTTAGTCGCATTAAGGATACGTGCCGCTAAGCCTCTGACGTATATAGCATCGCACAGTGATAAGGATGCCCATAAGTGGTGTATACGTCGATGAAATGTATTCACAACTGTCGACGGTATACCGCGATTGCGTTGCGACTGAAGTTGCGTGCGCGAGGCAGTAGTACAAAGGCGCAAGTATTTGATAATAATGTGCCGCGTTTTAAAGTTCGCTTTATAATGCGCGGAATCGGTATTCGCGCCTGCTTCCGCACTTCAGGGCTTCACTGCTCCCCCTCCCCCCTGTGTCACACGCGTACTTTTCGGCGTTACGCGTCGTTTAGCAGCGTGCTCTAAAAGCGCGCCCCTCCTTCGCGCGCTCTTTGCTTTTGTATATACACCATTAATTTGCCAATCCGTATCAAGGCCCCTGTCATATATAGCACGGCTCACCGGCGCCGCAGGGGGGGCCTTGCAAGGTTGAGCCGCTGCGCCTGCTTTCTGTATCGGCACCGCCTGACAGTGCTGGGGTATACGTGTTGTAATAATGACCCGTTCGGGTTCCCCCCTACAGGCCGCCCCCCGCACCTGCGGCTGGTTGCTGCCACGGGGAAAAAGCCGTTCCTCCCTTCACTCAAGGGCCTCGAGAGGCGTGTCACATATATACGTATTGCCCGCAGCCGGCAAACGCACGCGCACACATATCAGTCGCTCGAAATCTGGGGCCGAGGTTAAACCCATTGCGCCGCGTTACGTCGCTGCGCGCAAGGACGGTGACAGCCGCGTTGTGATGGGTGGTGCCGCCCGTTGTAACCACCGCAACCGCCGCCACCGCCACCTCTACACGAAGGACGGCTGAGGAGGACGCCGCCGCCGCAAAGTTTGCGACGTTGCGTTTTGCGCCGCTGTTGCTGCCGCATGCCTCGCGCGTGTGATCAGGGTGATAGCGCGCGCGAATGGGTCTCGGGGTGCGCGTGGAGAGTATAGATAAGTAAGGCGGTTAATACTCCTGACCCGGTTCTTTGCGCTGCGCGCGCTTTGCGAAGCCTATCCCGCGCAAAGCACCGGGCTGTCTGGCTCTGATGGAGCTTGTACTTCGGTCGTGCTACGAGACACTTGCATATGTTAGCACCACGGCTGTCTCTTTATTGAGATTTGTGTTAATTGGCCTGCTTCTGTATTCCCATGTCGATGCTTGTCTTCGCACCTTCTCATTAAATTAGATTATCTCGCAGAGGCGCTCTCTCTTTCTTCTTATTTTTTTTCATCACGACAAGGCGCTTCTACAACAACAGACCGCGCTATAGCCTATCGTATTATTACCTGCTCAACTTAGAGAACACGTCGGAAAGTTTCACAGACAAGCTCGCTATTTGCCGGTCGTAGTCCGATGGGTCGTCTTCAGCTTAATCCGAAAGACTCCAGCGGTCTGCCTGAGACCTGCAGCGCAGCTTACAGAAACGAAAGAAACCCGCACAGTGTCTGTGTCTCCGATGTCCGCTGGCGTTTTCGCCTCCCGCCTCTCGCGTGCTCGAGCTTCGGGCTCACGGTCAATGACTTCGTTAGGGTATCTCGCACGGCTATTTGAAACGAACAAGTATCACGCTCTCCCTTCATGCTCGACTTGGTTGCGCGCATATAAATAGGGATCGCGCGCTAACGAAGCTGCGTGTCTTATCTCTGCAAAAAAAAATAAAAGAAGAAAAAAAAGCGTTATGGGAAACAGAACTACGCCTTCGCGGCGCTGTTCGATAGCGAAGCAGTCGCGGCTTCGACGGCTGTTGGCTGACGCGTCGAGAAGCGCTTAAACACGCGAGTGAGCTCTTGCCTTTCTTTCCTGCTTTCTTCTCGTCCTTTCCTTCCTTAACTTTCTTGTGTTCACCCATTATATGCGGTTCGGCCTCCAGTGCCGCTTAATTATCCGTTCTGCTCAGCGTCTGTTATTTCTGCTTCCCCGTCAGTGCGTGTTAGGCGTGAAATTAACCAAGCGGAGCGTGTAGTCGAGATTGCGGTGTTAGCCGCCTTTCCCGTTTGCTTGAGCCGTTGCCGCAGGCGCGGACGCAGAGGAGCCTCGTTGCGCTGTGGAAAGAAAAGAAAAACGAAAGAAAATAAAAAAATAAGTGCAAAGAGAGAGAGAGGCGTCGAGGCAGTTCTCGCTGGTCATTCAGGCCGTCCGCGAAAGAGGACCAAGGTCTCGCTGCGGCCCGAGAGAAACCCCGTTTTCGCGTGCTCTCCTTGCCCACACGCAGTGCACCGCACGAGAGCGGCGCAAGCCGCGCTGGCTGCCGTGTCCCGCATGGTACGGTGGCTTTTAACGCGGCCACGACGGCGAAGAAGAATGGGTGATCCGCGATCCCTCCTCGATCGGACGGGCCTTGCGATGTTTCGCCCGGCCGCGTACGTTGCGGCTACATGCCGCAAGCCCCCATCATTTTGTCGCCGCCGCACCGCCTCTACCCTCCATCGCACAGCACACGCTTTCTTGAATACCATTCGAAGATCCTTTCTTTCTTTCTTACTTTCTTTCCTTTTTTTTTTCCTCATGCCTCCTTCGGCGCGTGCGACCAGCTATCCCTAGAGGTTCGGTGCACGGAAGTACGCGCGCGGAAATTTCCACGAGGGCCTCTCTCCGGAGACGCCCTCACGTTCGGGTTGGGGGTGGTGCCTCGGTTGGCTGCCTGCCGCCGGTGCGCAGAGATGGGGAAGTCGGTCGAGTGGGGCTTTGGGCTGCCTCTTGAATGTAACCAGTGCGCCTGAACTATATTAACCCGGTAATGCCCAGCGTAGCATACTACATTAACTACACGCCGAGTCTGATGTCCTTTAAAAAAATGCTGATTTAAGCGCCGGAAACTTGACAGAGAAAGAAAGCACATAGTTTCGTTTTTGATGCGCGCAGTGATGATGCTTCAGCTGTGGATAGTTCTACTGTTAATAATTTAATACTATGTTAGTCAAGCGTCAATTCGATTTTCTTTTTTCCCTCTCTTTTTGTTTGTTTATAATAGAAATGCACTGTCCATGGCCACAAATGAAGGTGAACAATTTGTTCTGATCTTCCTTTTTGCGGGTCTTGTGTTTGGGCACTGCAGGGTTAAGAGAAGTAATACTTTTCGGTGCGATTGTCAACGTTGTAAAGTTTAGAAAAGTTCTCGTGCTGTGATTTCAGAAACGTTTCTTGATCCGGAGCCCACATTTTGTAAGGGCCTGCTAGTCACACAATAGAAAAAAAAAATGTTTTGTCCATGAAGATTTCTAAGCAAAGCCTGTTTTAAGAGCGTGAACGCACGCACGGTAATTAGTAGAGCGACCGACCCTGATAGACGTTCATCTCTGGTTCGTTCCCCGGAACAGCGCCAATTTTTTTGTATTATGCTACGACGCTTTCTTTCCGAGAAACTCGTACGGGTTCCTATTGCAGCGTCGTGTTGTTTTCGGGTGGACAGACACGTTTCCTTTCCGCGAAACTTCCTACACCTTGCGTATTGTCGCGCATCTGATTTGCTTGTAAAGGCCGTAGAAGAAAGGGTTGCGCATCCCTGGCTCGGCCGTGGTGTTCTTTTTTATACCATGGGAAGCCGCGGGACCGTTACGGCGATGCCAGGAAAAGGAGCCGCACCTCGCGCTGGGGTGGGGCGGGAACGTGGCCGCCTTAGCTTTACGCAGGTGCTTTCGTCACAAAGGGGGAACCTCACGGCGCGTGCAGTCCATGCCTTCGAACTCTTCAGCGCATTCTCTTCCCAAAACAAGGTTTTTCTTCCGAGCCGCTGGCTTTTCGCTCAGCGCGTGAAAAAATCCCCGAGCGGGCTTGGGCTAGCGCGACGCATGTGAAGGGGATGAAGGCTCTGGCGTGACGGCCGCCCGACCCTTTGTAGATGATGCTCGCCGCTGCTCGCCGCTGCTACCCTCTCTTCCTCTGTCCTTACTCCATTGCGAGCGCGGCTGTGACAGTGCTGTGAGTGAGAAAGAGTTCAGGCTCAATTGTGTTACTCATGTGTACGCTTGAGGAAAGAGGGGGGACGCGGGACGCAAAGGGTTCTCTCATTGTTTCGCGCCCTTCCTTGTTCGCTGCCAAGCGTCCTCCTCCTCCTCCCTTTGCGCTGCAGTCACGCTTTTGCGACAGCCAACATGTAGTACGTTTTATACGACCGCCGGGGAGCGAACAAGGGCGCATTGTGCGGGACCCGCGCGCGGCCGCGTGACGACTTGTACGCGCCGCAAACCCTGGGCGTTCGTTGTCTACGTCATGCGTGTGTGTATATATATATAATATGCGCACACACATACGTCAGTGCGGCGACTTCGAATAAACTGGTCGATTTGGACAACCTCTGTGCGAAAAAGCCACCGCGTAACCGTGATCTCCGGCAGAATGAGAATTCTGCTGCAATGCGCCAACGAGACACGCAACTTTGTACGGAGTCAGCCAGATCAACGTTTTCAGCTGCAAAGAGAAAAAA
The DNA here is from genome assembly GCF_038994185.2 of Dermacentor albipictus. NCBI lineage: Eukaryota > Metazoa > Arthropoda > Arachnida > Ixodida > Ixodidae > Dermacentor > Dermacentor albipictus. Next base: position 91,580,652 of record NC_091824.1, on the reverse strand, counting down.
AGAAAGAATAAGAGGGTTGGGGGAACTGTTGCGATACCCATCGGTGGAATTCAGTGATTATGATCGTTGTTTGGCTGCGTCGTGTATCGGCACACTCGTAGGGGTACCGTCTCCTATGCATGCGTATATGGACGGTGGTGCAGATTGACTTGACAATTAGTAGCACGTTTCGCCCTTGCTTGGGCATTTTGGCATATTGCTGCGGCAGTAGACCCTTTTAGCGCATCAGTACCGTAGTAAAACATCTTAGCATTCCATTGCTGCCTCTCGGCGCCTCGTACTCGTTGTCGAGCCTTTTCTTAAGCAAGAACATACATCTCGACACTTTATGTGTGCGTCGTTGGGTGTTTACTTTCTCATGGGGGATCTACATCACTGTTGCAGCGCGTGCAGGGACGTCCTTGTTGGTTTTGTCGTTTTGTGTTTTCGGTTGAGCTGCATTCCGCCCAGGCTCGCTGGATTCTGCTGCTATCGGCGGGAATCGAGCCTGCTAACGTGTGGGAACAAGCGATATTCCGTGTTCTTCGCATTGCGCCTCGTCTTGAACGCCAGGAGACGCGCCGTCTCCTCTGTATTCATGTTAGGCCATCGAACAAACCCGCCTCTGCACGACTTTTTTCTTGCCCTCTGCGCTGCCTTGGAATAATTTGACTCGATCTTAATAATTGCTCTCTCTCTCTCTCTCTGCGCGATAGAGTGCTTGCGTGTATGGTGGTATAGCATGCAGGACTCCACCGTGCGCGCGGAAGCCCATCCGTTCGGCGGCCGGGCGATGCCTGTCACGACGCTCCGCGCAAGAGCGGGGCCCTTTAAACCTCTTATCTCCATCGCGTCGCCACCTGAAGCAGACGGGCGTCTTTGCGGGGCCGGTTTTTCTCGCCCCTTTTACGACTCCTTATGCTCTCCCCCTCTATCCACCTCTGTTCCCTGTTGTATATAGCTCTGGTTAGACGCGAATGCTATTATCCTTCGGGAAGAGCAGTGTTAAATGGGAAAAGAAACACCGGTCCGTCGTCCCACAGACGCAGAGCAGCGATGCGGCGCGTTCCCTCGTGCATGCTGAAAGAAAGCGTATAGAAAACGGAGTGGCCAAGGGGTTGGCTGCAGCCGCTCCAGTCGATCCGCCGGCCGACGGCTGTGCTGAGGGAGGGAGAGAGAGAGCACTAGGCCACCCTTGCGCAACTGTACGAGACAGGCAGCTTTTCAATGCTCGTTCGATATAGCGTTACACACTGTGGGCGCCTGCCGCCTAGCTCTTCAAACCCGAACCGGAGCAAGGCCGGTTTAAGTGCGTGTTTTTTTTTCTCTCTCTCCCTTCCTGTCCTCTTCGTCCTCCTCGTCTCGCGTGCAACACGAGTCATGCATGGCACGCCTGACCGCCTTTTTCTTCCTTTCTTTCTTTCTTAATTCTTCGTTTCAGTCTGTTGTTCATTTTCTATGCACCGTGGAGGTATAGTATTGGCCGAAGCGAAAGAAACGGCCTGCGACCACTTGCGCTGTGGGTCTGCGGACAAGGGTGCCATGCTTGTTTGCTTATCCTTATACTCAATCTCGCCGGCGCGCCTGCCCGTGGTTGCTGCTTGCAATTGCGTCGATCTCTGCAGATCGCTTGAAACGCGGCAGTGTGTTTTCGTACCTCGAGATCGCGTAATAAGGGGCAGCTACGCCTACAGCAAGTGGCGGCACTGTCTAATTTGCCTGCCGGCTTGCGAGCTTCACCTTGGAGCGAGCGATGTCAAAGATATACTTCAATCTACCCTACCCTTTCGGTCACCTTCTTTTTTTCTTGCTCTCTCTCTCAACTTTTGAGACCGCTTTATTTGCTGTTATGAGCAAAATGGCGTGTCCTGTGTAAACGTACATGTGGGAGGAAGGCACTCACTCACTCACTCACTCACTCACTCACTCACTCACTCACTCACTCACTCACTCACTCACTCACTCACTCACTCACTCACTCACTCACTCACTCACTCACTCACTCACTCACTCACTCACTCACAGCGTGGTTCCACTGCACACGTATTTAAGTCGATTTGTGTTTCATTTTTATTGATCATGTCGGATTACGAAAACAGCACGAACAAGGGGAGGCCCTAAGTAAAAATTCGGGACGAGCTCGTGGTAAGCTATTGTACAGTATTAGCAACAAACGACAGAAGACCATAGGAAAACACAAAACATACAAGTAACAACGGTTTCAGATATTCTATACGAACTACGATCACTAGTCAAGCTAGCGTCATGTACCCGGAATTGTGATTGCAACATCGCTGTCTCGGCAACTTATCCGCATGTTCTCTTGTCATGCGTAACGCGACAGGGTAGCCCCGCACTGCCGTTGATATAGCTCCACTGTGCAAATTAGCTTTTATTCATGATGGAGCTTTCGTAGAAGACGGCAACCTGCGCCCACCGGGATTCGAGAGGGCATGCTGTCCGGGTTATGCACACTGATGAATCTCCCAACTGTGTCGGCTATTTGTCGTGGGCTTTGGGGCGCATATAGTGGTACGCTCCCCTCTCCTCTTTCTTTTTCCCCCTGCTCTTTTTATTTAGTGAAATGTGAGTTTGGCATAGTGGGGCACATTTTGGTTGCCAGTGCTAAAACCGCATCGGTGCCACCGATGCGGTATTATATGCTCCATTACGCGAAAATCCGTCGGTACGATCGACACGCAGCCTTACTGTATGGTGCTGTGTGGATGTCTCAACGCGGTTTCCCAGAGTTTCGCATCTTTTCCGCCGCGGCCTTTGCGAACCGTTGGAGAGACCCAATTTCGCAATCTGTGTATCGTAAGATAGGGTGGATGGTTAAGTAGGTAGGTAGGTTAGGTTGGGTTCGGTGGGTTTGAGTGGGGTGGGTTGGTAGATAGGGTGGTAGGTAGGTATGGTTGCGGTAGGTTAGATTGGGGTAGGTTGGGTAGCGTGTGTATGGCGTGTATGGCTGGACACCGCGTGGGCCTGGAATTCGTTGTTTTCGCTCTTCTGTCGCTCTTTCTAGAGCTGAGTTCTTTCGGATTAAATTGCATTCGACCGCAGTCTAAGAAACTTACCAAGTACAGTGGGAGAAAGAAAGAAAGAAAGAAAGAAAGAAAGAAAGAAAGAAAGAAAGAAAGAAAGAAAGAAAGCGAGATAGGACGCGGCGAAGTCAAACTATATGCAGGCCTTGCTTGCGGAGAGCTAACTGCTGCGGCCTCGCCGCCCATTCCATTGGGGCTAGGCTTCTCTGTCGGGTCGGGCTACCGTCTAAAGAAAGACCGCGCTCAATCTGCATGCATTTCGATTGCGCTCAGCAGGCGGTGCCCGCACCCGTTGCATCGCAGCAGCCGCGCGACTGAACTGCGTAATTGGGCCAGCAAAGAAACGGCTTGGGCTTCGAAGTGCTATCGATGCGCACGGGTGGTTGTAATGCCGTTTGTACGCGCTGCACGTGTGTTCCGCGTTTGCATAAGCCGCAGCAGAATGATTTATTTGGTTGGGCGATGTATTTGCCGCTCGTCTTTCGCCACGTGTTAGCTTCGTTCGAATTATAACGGGAGCGCGCGGGTCACTGATGCGACTTCGGTCATCTGCAAATAGATAATGTCCTCACGGGAAGTAGATTGCGGGCGATTTTCGGCTTGCTTTGCAGAATGTACCCGTTTGCAGAACTTTGCAGAATATGCCCGTTGCGCTGCAGAAAAAAAAAAGAAACAGCTGCCGTTCAATTTGTTCTATTTGCGTCGTCTCTGTAGGCGAAAAAGCTGTAATATATAGTATACTGCGAGGTCGGCGCTTTCGCCTACGCACGCAACAGAAATCGCGTCCCAATACGCGTTGCTGTTACCCCCTTACATATATATGTAACTGTTTGTGCTACTCGGCAAGTGAACTATATTTTTTCAGTCTCGTCGACTGGAAATATCGCGCACTCCCAACTGGCTTCGAACAATTCCAGCGAATGAAGACTGGTTATATTTAGGTAACAGTCGGTCCTGACAGGAAAAGCCTAACATGAATAAATCCTATAGCGCATATATATATATATATATATATATATATATATATATATATATATATATATATATATATATATATATCACTGTGCAGCGATTCTTTCTTTGTCACGTCATCGTGATGCACCTTGCGGGCTGCACCCGCTCGGAAATCGAGAATTGTGAGACGCGGCAGAAGATGAGGGACCAAATAAAATCGTTTAGAAAGGGAATGCTGCTTCGGAAAAAAAGACCGATGGTACGGTGGCTTATATATACTTTCTTGCAGCGAGGCCGAAGAAGCGACGTTACGCCATGTCTCGCTCGGCGGCGATCTCAGCGAGGGAAGGGACATGCTTGATGCATCTCGCGTGCCGCGCTTGGCCTTCTTCCACCTTTCCTTTTACATCGGAGTACCTGTGCGCTGTAGAGGGTGCTTGATTCGTGCACGTGACGTATTTTGATGTCGCGAGGACCATGGAGCACTGTCGGGAAAAGGCAAAGCAATCCGCATGTTTGCCGTTTCCTTCTTCCCTCCGCTTCTCCGAGTTTGTGACTTGCATATGAGCACTTCCATTCTCTTCGTTGAGGTGGCTTAACGTAACCCGCTGTATGCAGTCGGGAGATGTTCCGGCCGCGCGCGCTCTCCGCTGAATAAATTATGGACGGCATTGAAATTTTTATAGCGTTCCGCGCTGTATGGACAGACACACGATCGCCTCACCGCCCAGAAAGCGCGAGCAATATGCGAATGCTTCGCGGACGCCTTGGGTATAGGTTTACGTGATAGTTTGACGGCTCTGCGAGACGAGCGGATTCGCATTGGGAAGCGCATATCGCAAAACGTGTTTTTAAGAACGCGTTATTTTGTATTTGTTGAAGCACGGCATGTGGTGCCACGCGTGCACGAGCATGTGTTGCAGCTGACCGCGAGCGCCCGCCGAATGCAGGGCTCAGTGATTCCGGAGCTTCGTTATTTGTTTTTTCTTAAAGAAAGCGCGTGGATGTTTCCATCCGGAAATGCGCGAAATCTGTACCGGGCTTTGACCTTTTTGTTAATGTTTATGCGCTCCTTTGCGTGATGTGTGGACGGACGTTCCTATATAAACTTTGGCGTGTAAACGTTAGGGAGTGTTTCCTAACAGAGCAGACCCAAGTGTTGGTAGTATGCCCTTATTTCCGCATGGGCACTGCCGACGAGGCTATGCTTATAAGATCCGCTAGGCACACGCAAACCGTTTGCGTATATGTTCCTACGGAAGCTTGCAGACACGAGCCGTGGGGCGAACCTAAAGTAGCCGTATCTCTCTCTCTCTCTCTCTCTCTCTCTGTGTGTGTGTGTGTGTGTGCGTGCGTGCGCGCGCGCTCGTTGTTTAGTTTTGAAGGTCGCAGCACAAGCCGCGTATAGTATGGATGACACAGCTAGCGCACCGATAGTCACCCGGGCGTGTGCGTGCAAGGCAGGCGGCCGCCTGCGCTCGGCGAGCCGCTGGCTGCCTGCAGCTCGATGGAAACCGCCTGCGCCCTACATTTTGGGCGATTGGTTCTTTTCCGTTCCGCCGTGCAGCAGGGGCTCACTTCCTCGCTTCAGCCGGCGAGCGACTCGGGTGAAAAACTCGCTCGCACGAATGCGGCCTGCCTGCCTGCCTGCCTGCCTGCCTTGTGCTAGTCGGCGTGGGACATACGAGCTCGCGCGCCGGTGGCCTTCTCTCGGTCTTCTCGCGCTGCGCCGGTCGCGCTTCTCTCTCTGCCGCATCCGCACGCATCCCCGTCACGTTTCCTCTCGACTGTGTAAGAGATATCGTAGGGCTTAGGGGGTGTGTATACTAGTAGCGAGAAACAGCGGTCGTCGGGCTCCTTCCAGTTGCTCGTTTTCCCAATCTGATGACAAATAAATTCTCTCTCTCTCTCTCTCTCTCTCCACTTGATTTCTCGAGCCGCGTGTTACGTCGTTGAAGCCGCCATATGCAGTATGATCGTTTTTCAAGTATTACGGATATTTTTTTTAATCGCATGTGGCAGATAGCACAATTTTTGTCTTTGAGCTGGATTATTCGAAGAGGCGAACATTAATATCACGATAAATCGAAACACATGTTCAACTAATTAACAAAAGTTAACTCATTAACCTCTTATGGAATTACTTTACGGCGCATATTGCAATTTACGGATTGTCGCCGGGTAGCTTGCAAGATGTATCCACTTGAAATGAATTTTCGGGATGACTCCAATTTCGAGGTAATATTTCCCCATAGCGTGGGACGAAATACGGGGGGAGTTCCAGTCACTTTTGTGCTTCAGTGCATAAAAGAGTGTGTGTTTTTTTTTTCTATCTTTAAGTTAAGTGTAACAACAGTACTTTTTCTCGGCAAGTTTGACTGCGCGTATCTCCAAACTGGCGTCATTCTGGAAATTTATTCCAAGTGGATACTCCTTGCAAGCTCACCGGCTGCAATTTTGTAAATTGTTACATGTGCCGTAAGGAAAAAAAAAGGATAATTGGTATAGCTTCGTAATTTCATTTAGTCGCGATAGTCGTGGCGCAGCAGCGACAGTGGTGCAACTATGTAGAGGCACTCAATTCGCGGAGCGCATGTGGCGATAATTAGAATTCAGAACGGCATCTGCTCGCTCTAGTATTCGCGATCCCTCGAGCCATCGTCGTCGACGTAGGCATTTGCATGAGCCGCGCGCTGGCATCCGCCCAGTTTTTTCTTGAGATTGCCATCGGAGAAGGTGGAGCAGTGATGTTTAGTCGTGTTGCTAGGTGCCGCATTTTTTTTTTTTTAATCTCTTCCTCCTGCAACCCGCTCGACTCGATCGGGACTTGTCGTCCGGGTGATATATGAGAGCGAGTCGCAACTACGGAAGTGTGTGTATACTGGCCGATTTAGACGGGGCTGACGTTTGTGTGCTTGACCGCTATGGAAGAGAGTTAAGGACCGTTTGTTGTCTGGTGCTCTTGCTTCCGCAACGCTTATGAAAGAGACGGAGCAGCGCCGTAATCGCCATCTCTCTCCCTCTCTCTGCGGTGAGTGAGAGAACTCCTTTTCCGCCTTCTTCTCGGTTAGCTCTCCTCCACCACGCGGAGTGAACGTCGCAGCTCGCGTGCCTTGCTGAAAGCTGGGCCAGGCCAGGACGGTAAGCCGGGGAGGAAAAGTCGTGTATTAAATACCACCAAGGAGCCGGTTGATTTTCGGGCGGCGCTGGCTTTTTCCATTACCCACCCCTCCTCCAGCTCGGTGGGCTCCGACGAAGGGGGAAAGGAAGCCTGAAACTGCATGGGGATACGCGCACCTCACGCAAGAACGAACACATGCGGTGCTGCTGCGCCCCACCATGCAGCGCGCGGTGGCAGCCCCGTTCGCGCAGTTCCGGGCTGTTTCCAGCCCCGGCTACATGGTCCCCGTGCGATAATAACGCGCGGCACAGATCCAGCTGGTTTCATCAGCGAGCCCCACAGCCGCTCGCTCGTTCGCCGTGCGAGCGCTTTTAAAGGCCTCCCTTACCATCGCGCGCAACACCGTGCATGCGGGGTTCTTCCTCCTCGGCTGGATGGAACTCGGGCCTATAGCCTCAAGCTTCCTCCTCCCTCCCCTCTTCCCCCTTCTTTTCGAGGAGGGGCGGCACTCGCGATTCTGGGTTGGACGTGGCTGCCTCTTGCGTATATATAGCCTTGACACATTGTCAGGGGCCGGGAGTGTGCTGTTTGGCATCCTGTATCAAAGACGAGGCGGCCACTTCGCGCTTGTAGAGAGCTGCCGCTGAATTCATGCTGCACGCGCATTTGTTTTGCACACTCAAACGCACGCACGCACGAATACACAGCTATAGTGCATGCGCTCCCCTGATATGCCGCGTATGTAAGCGTTCGCGTTTCTCCAGAATCACCCGGCCGTTCGGCGAGGAGCTCAGTGAGCATTAAGAATTGAATATAATCGTTGTGCGATTGCTATGTCTTTGCCTCTGCCGGGCTTGTCTTTTTATTCGGCGCCCTATTTATTTATTGCCATGAGAGGAACTCGCGCTTTAAGCAGGTTAAGCAGCTGGGCGGAAAGCAGAACAAATGCTTTACTGGCGAGCGCCTGTTTCTTCGGTCAGCCTTGCGCTGCAACTATCCCAGCATGCCTTGCGTTTCTATGTTGTGGGTATCCTGTATAACGAAGTGCAGGCGTCGATCTATCGGGTTTTCGCTTTGTCGCGTTCTCCAGGACCCGTCCTCGATTCATCCCGAGCGTTTATATAGTTGCGCTCGATTAGTCAAGGAAAGTTGTTTAGTGATGCTATAATGCTACTGCCGTGGCCAAACCTGGGCGCCGAGCACGAGTGGCTGTTTCCGCCTTCGGTCACCGCAGCTGTTAAGTCCTGCATTTTGTCAGTTGTGTCAGTCTACTGCGTGCCGGAGCGAAAACACCAGCGCTACCCGATACTCCCCCCCCCCCCCGACCATTTATTTTCCATTTCTTTATTTCGCTTTATTGGGCTGCCTTACCAAATACTGTCATATCAGGAAAACAAAAAAGAAATTACAGTCGTTGCATTCTTCCGGTGATAAGAGATGAGGTGGAAACTTGTAGGTTAACAAAGAAGACGAGAACCGTACAGCAAGCGATGAAACGACTAATGATCGCTTTGAGGCTTAAGAGACCGGAAGAGTGCGATATGTATTGGGGGGCAAACGGGATACGTAGCTGATATTGCACTTTAGATTAGGTGGAAGAAGTATAGTTTGGCAGGCTATGTATTGCGCATAGGACAGCTAAGTTGCATATTGGGCGCCAAAAAAGGAAGGGAAGCGCAGTTGATGATGACGGAGAACTTAGTGGTGTGATAAAATAGGTAAATTTGCCGTTCTACGATGGAGTCAGCTGACGCGAGACGGAAGCAATTGGAGGTCGTTGGTATAGAGGCCTTCGTCCTGCAGCGGACATAAAAGTAGGCTGATGACGACGGACGAACGAATGAAGCGTTTGGCAGCAGTGCAAGTGTGTGCTTGAAACGCACCGGTCTCGACTCCACTCCTTCATTGTTTGTGTGAGACGAGCCTTCCGAGCCGCGAGTGTAGTATATACTCAGGACTTGTAGACATTTCTTTTTGTCTTTTGTAATATGGGGTTGATTTGTTTGTTTATTCCTAGCTTCTCGTTCTTTCTTTATTGTCCCCTTTATGTCCACTCGAACGCTCCATTCGGAGTAGCAAGCACTGTACATGAACAGGGCTGACATCTACAGCTTTCATTAAGCATTCTATCTATCTATCTATCTATCTATCTATCTCACTCACTCACTCACTCACTCACTCACTCACTCACTCACTCACTCACTCACTCACTCACTCACTCACTCACTCACTCACTCACTCACTCACTCACTCACTCACTCACTCACTCACTCCTTCCGTACACCCGGACATACGTCAGAGGGCCTGCAATTGCTACATCGCAAGGAAACTTAAGCTCGCGCTTCCTGCAGCCTGCCCGCGTGATCGCGCTCGTGCCGCGTAGCCAAGGTTACGAGCCAGTCCGGCCGCGTCCAAGGCTCCCGCGGTGCACGTGCCCCTCCCCCCCCCCCCCCTCCTCCCCAGCGGGCCGGCTTTCAGTCGGCGAGTTGCCGTGCGGTCCCGGTTTCAATCACCGCTGTGTGCCTTCGAAACAATGGGTATAGACCACGGCCTCGAAAACGAGGCCACGTGCGCGGCACGCTGCCGTCCATCTCATCGTCAGCCTTAAGTCGCCGAGTAATAAGCCTTTCATGGTTTAAGTATACGTTGAACGAGGGATTGCTGCGCCCGGCCGTGTTTCTTAAACTCCATAGATAGACGTCTACCTAAACGTAAACCTCGTGAAAATGGTTATTACAGTTGCGCGCTTGGGGAGAAGCGTTCATGCTCAATACATTGTGTGTGTGTGTGTGTGTGTGTGTGTGTGTGTGTGTGTGTGTGTGTGTGTGTGTGTGTGTGTGTGTGTGTGTGTGTGTGTGTGTGTGTGTGTGTGTGTGCGTGTTTAACACCGTGCGTAGCTGTGACCTCTTTCATTTACTAAAAATAAACTCGCCTTTAACATTGTTTTGCGGACAGTCTTTGCGAAGGAATTTCGTCTTGTCAGTCGTTGGAGGTGTCCGCCGTCTCCTGTTGGAAGGGAGCTACATAAATTCGTAATTCGAAATCGGTCTTCTCGATACGTTGAGTATTCTATCCTCACCGCTGAGCACACCGTGCTTCACAACGGCGCTCGAAGGACCCGGATAACTTATGAAAGCGTCAGTATACTGTGCGCGATTCTATCATGCAGCCTAATGCGTTCCTCGCTAATGCATTTTCCCGGATATAACGTAGTGGCCGAAGCCAGTGACATTTGCGACGTGCTGAGACTGTTACGCATGTCGCGTTTTTTTTTTTTCTTTGTCAACTACGCTGTATTCTATTCTTGCTGTCACTTGAAAAGAAATATTTGAATAAGTGTGGTTCTGCTCTGCCATTCTTTTCGCCTTTAATTATTTTTCACGTCACAGGAGCCCCCCCCCCCCACCCTAATCGACGCTGTCAACCCTTTTTTTTGTTATTGTTTGTTTGTTTCAACTGCAAGTCTCCCTTTGAGCAGGCTATAAGCCTATATTTGCCAACCTAGTTCACATTAACATCTATCGCGCGTGATTCATCTCGAGTACTTGCGTGCCATAGCCCTCACAAAAGTCCTTATGGGAATTTTTTGTCACGTTTCTCTCTACTATTTGTTGCATTTAATGAAACAATTTGTTCAGGTTCACTTGAATGCCATGCATTGTTTCTTTTCTAAGGACATATTCGCGTGATGGCGACACTCGCGTGGCAAAGCTATCACACTGCAAACGGGCAAACGCCCGGGGCCCTCAGTGTGGTCTGCGAGAAATCACTCGGTACTCATCAGCTACTCAAATTGAGGACGACGCAACGAGCTATGGAAAGAATAATGATAAGTGTAACGTTAAGGGATACGAAAAGAGCAGATTGGGTGAGGGAACAAGCGCGAGTTAATGACATCTTAGTTGAAATCAAGAAAAAGAAATGGGCATGGGCAGGTCATGTAATGAGGAGGGAAGATAACCGATGGTCATTAAGGGTTACGGACTGAATTCCAAGGGAAAGGAAGCGTAGCAGGGGGCGGATGAGATTCAGAAGTTTGCAGAAACAACATGGCCACAATTAGTACATGACCTGGGTTGTTGAAGTATGGGAGAGGCCTTTGCCCTGCAGTGGGCGTAACCAGGCTGATGATGATGATGACGCATCAGCCGCGCACACCGGGGACCTTTTGCAATCGCCACAGCAAACATCGGTCGCACCTTCACTGGGAAAGTCGTTCCCGGCACTCGGATCGTCGTTATCCAAGCGCGTTCCAAGAGATGGAAAGGAAGAATGGCTCTTTCTTTTCTTGGTAACGGCACTGGGAGAGAGTGAGAATACACGGGGGAAAAAGTGAAGGGCAGAAAGCGAGGTTGGTTAACCGTTCGGTTATATATAATGCGGTCTTTACGACGCTTTGCCAGTTGGATGGTCGCCGTGTAGGTAGCGGCCAGACCAGGATCTCCGCGTTTTCCTTGGCCCGCACGCTGATCACGTCGTTACGGATCGGCACGTCGCTTATATTGTACGTTTGGGACTGAGGCGCCATCGGTGGAATTTTGATGAACGGCGACTTCCTGCGTTGCTCCGGTGGAGTTGCTGTAAAAAAAATAACGGCCATGAAAACGAAGTCGTTCACTGCGGTTTGCTCAGTTTGCCGACCGTCACTCTTTTATTATAATTAATAATACTGAAAACACCCAAGTAATGGCCGTTGCAGGTGCGTTATTGCGAATCTGCGCTAGAGAATACTAAAATGTACCGCTGAAAAGCTCATGGGGTATGTAGAAGGCGCACAGCTTGGAAAGAAATTGCTCCTTACGAAAATAAAATTCTCGAAGATGCTATCATTTGTTTAAATGGGGCAGCGTATCGCAAACGCAGCAGAAACGCAAAAAAAAATGTGACTGGCGTGGCACCGGTCATGCGCTTCTCCGTTTTCAAAATGGGATACTAAAAAAGAAAATAAAAAATAACCCGTTTATGCAACCGCGTGTATGTTGTGTTCCGCGCGAATTCGTTCAGTGAATGGACACTTCGAAAATCTTTTTCCCGGGAATGAGGCCGCAATAGCGTATTCTTTACTCGAAGGACTGCGCCGCCATTGCGACTTGTAAACGTTGAAGCCCGACAGCCTCGCAGTTTGCGTCGTTCCGCCGAACGGCGTACCTACTTTTGTTTGAATGAAAACATAAGAGTGCATGGGCATTTGTCACTGTTCTGTTTTTCTGTAAGCTGCGATCAATCGGGTATAAGGGGCGGCTTTCGATTTCTGGGAACTTCAATAGCGCAACTTGCTTCTTTACACGACTGCATGCCCTAATGGTTGCGGCTGCTATGCGACTCTCCTCTCTTCTGGAATCTCATCGAAGATCGAGAGTTGCGTATACGATCGCTGTCGTGACTCGGGAATTCTCGGGAGCTCTTCGCGATTCACTCGTTCGTTCTTCTTTTCTTTGAAAGTCCCGTTTCTCGTTACAAAAGGGAATCGCCGTGCGCGTTCTCGTTGGTTTATTCGGGGCTCCTGAAATCGCCTTTTTGCGAAGCTTGGCTTTTCCAGAAGCACGCTGGCGGCGCGGACATCAGAAAGAGAGAAAAAAAAAAGTAAGAAAGAGAGAGAAAGAAAGGACAGAAGAAACGCTTCATCCATCCGGCGCGAAATGACCTCCTCTTCCGGCACGAGATCGTCTGCGGCAAAAGCGCAGCGTCGTTACCGCAGAGAGAAAATAGAAGAAACGAATTGGGGAAAGATAACACCTCCGCGTCTTTCGCAAGACGGGCCGGATTCTAGTAATAGTAAACCTGTTCCAGGAATGTCGCCCTTCTCCCAAGAAAGCCCGGTGAAAATTGGCTTCTGTGCTTTAGGTTGAAAGCGGTGAGATTGATATCGTAATGGGATATCAGAGTTCCTGCGGTACGCCATATATCGAGAAATATATTTTTAAAGAAAGAGAGAGAAAAAAAAGCAATTCTGAACATTTAATTTCCATTATGTAGCAACGTCTTCTATTTCTCCAGGCTACTATGGACTCGTCATACGTGCAAAAATTAATCTCTGCGTTTAAAAAGAAAAAAGAAGAAAAGAAACTGGGGGAAAGGGGGGATATCGATTACAATATTTGATGTCTTGATTCTGGCACGGGAAGCGCGTCTTGTCTCGCGCGGAAAATGATGCAGCACAAAACATCCTGAGCCATTTTTTTACGCACTTAAAAAGTTTGTTGTAATCTCCGCACGTTTCACTGCGGCTCAAATTAAGGTGCCGCGAGGCACTATCTGCGCATGCGCGGTCGATGCGGCGCATGCGCACTAGGCGCACCGCTTTATAGGTGCACCGAATTCGTATAGTTTAACTCGGTTACGTAACCGAGTTAGATTATATCACCGAATTTATGCAACCTAAAGATACAAAATGTACCGGTGTTCAACTAGAAGGCTCTGTAGGCGCAGAATGCGTGTTGCAGTGCGATTTTGGGCGCAGGGCTCGTGCTGTATTCCTGGGTTGTAAGCTGCGAGAAGAGGGCCCTGGCTTTGTGGAAATTGTTTCCTTCCGGAGGTCGTTGCCCTCGGTCTGATCATGCTCTGAGCTTGCGAGCAGCTTCTGTATGGCGTCCACCAGCAATTAGCGCGAGAGGTATGCGTTGCAACTTGCGCGCCAGATGCACGCGAAAAAAATAAAAATAAGAAAGAAGTGTTGCGTCGTGCTGCCTACTTACTAAACGTGCAACGAAGCAAGAAATGTGTCCTCCAGGTGGCGCCACAATACGCCATTAGGAGGGTGTTTAATTTGGCGTTTTCTCAAGAGTCACTGTCGAGAACGCGGGAGCTAGCGACTGTTATATAAGCAGACGCGAAGAATACTCGGTGAACGTTACGTATGTCGAGGCGCGTGTGCTATGGTGCTGTGAGTTGGGAGACGCGACTAAGGGTGTATATGCAGCCGAAATATCGCCGAAATATCTCGGAGGCATTTTTCCCTTCATTCCACGTGACAATGGACACACGCGCTTCTGGTATATCGGACGTTGCCCCTTATTCCTGCGGCTTTTGTTCAGTTACAGCTCTAGAGTATTGATTTATGGGTATAAGGCAACTCGCCAAGGTTGTTTGTCGTTCTTAGAAGGGCTGTGAAGGGTTGCCGAGTTGATATATACAGACGTTCCATCTGTCAGTGAATAAGCTGTGCGCACAGGTCGATGATGAGCTCTTTTTATATGCTCTGTTTTTATTGTCCACCCTGCTTGGACCTTGACTTTGCGGTGCTGAATAAATAATCTGTCACAGGCCTCGTGCGCCTAGTTGCTTTCTTCGCGCGTGACTTTAGGCCCGCCGACCCGCAATCACGAGAACTATATAGCATCAAACTCGTGGATGAAACGTGGCACGGACGTGCTACCGCAACGCTTTGGTGTGGCTTGCGTCCCCTGATCCAAAACTTCCTTTACTTTTTTTAACGACGTAAAATACGACGCAGAGGCAACTAGTGGTCTGTTTGGCTGGGCACAGCTTGGATGGCTTGGATTGACGTTTGCGTTCGGGCGATGCGTCTCCCATCGGTCTTTCCGTCTCCCGATAAGCATCATTTTCTCGATAAGGAAAGTGTTTTGGGGGTTTTGCGAGGGTATTCCCGCGTGTCGTTACCTTCCACTCAGTACGCAGCCGCCATCGTCGTTGCCACGGCGAATGTCGCCAAGTGAAAAACCTCTCATTCTGCAAACATTCCCGAAAACTGGTGGGATGGCGGCTGCCGCATCGTGTGACGACACTCTTTTTCGACTCTTGGCGCGTGCGAGCGCGCGCGCGCACGTGAGCACCTGCTTTGCATGCGCATGCAGAGCCAGATGGGTCTCTCCCCTTGCGTGTGTGTGTGCACGTGTGTTGTGGGGGGGGGGGAAGTCGTGCCGTCTCCTCGGTGCTCGGTTCGTGTGCCAAGAAAGAAAGCGAGAAAGGGGGAGGGACACGAGATAGACTCTCGCGCTCTTTGAGTTTTGGGCCACAGCCGCGTTCGCTATTTGCGTCCCCGGCGGCGAAGGCCAGAGGAGAGGTGTCTCCCCGCTGTATAAGCACTTATACCTGGCGCCCGGAGTTCTCTCGCGGCCAAGGACGCTGGCGGACCTTGGGGATCCTCGTCGGCGAGGCAACGGGGGCCGCGTTTCCTCTCCGACCCGTACCGACCACCGTCGCTTTCTTCGACGGCCGCCGCCAACCGATGTGTGTGTGTGTGTTAGGGCCAACAATGGCAGCGCGTGTGGCCGATCGTTTGAGTTCGCCCCCTCTCCATCTCTCTCTCTCTCTCTCTCTCTCTCTCTCTGTCTTATTGTATTTATCGCCCTGGCACCTCGCTTGCCGCGGAGGCTGAAGCCGCCGTGTTGTTGCTTGCACGCGTGCGGCTCTGGGTGTTTTTTCTTTCGCCTCCTCCGTCGGGGACCCGCCGGAGTTTTGCTTTTGCCTTGGCTCGGTTGCGCAAGTCACGCGATGGTGGAGGTCTCCTTTAACTTGTGCTGATTTGCGTCGCGTGCTTGACGTCGGTGCGCGAAGCACAGCCTCTTTTCTTTTTTTCTTCTTCTTCTCGCGCGCCAAGGTTGAGACACTCGAGCGGCGATTATACGGGTATATGAAAGGCGCGAATAGTCCGGAAATGGCTTTCAAAGTGTTGCTTCTGCTTTTGTTTCTCTTTTTCTCTCCTCGCCCTAATGACGCCTTTCCATTCTGACCTGTGTTAGTTATGTTATCCTCGCGCGAACACCGCGCTAATACTGTTAATGCGCTGGCTGTATCGGCAAGTAGATGGCTTACGGTCACGACGCTTCCGGTTTGGGGTCTTTGAATTTGATCGTTTAATGTTCCTTACATCCTTAGCGTTAACACTTACTTTCCTTAATGTCCTTCGTTGAAGTTAACGTTCTGTGAACGCTCCATATGTGTGCTGAATTCGTTCCCTCTAAAGTGCGTGCGCCTACAAGAGACGTGTGTTATCAGGTCCAAAAGAGCGCCCCCGAAATCTAGTCGTGGCGCGATGTGTCCCGGATACCATTGTTTACGTAGAGCACGAGACGATCCACAACCAACGCAGATGCATTTATTTTGTACTTACGGCTGCGATTCTGTGCATGTCGCAGAACGAGCCACAGAGGCTAATAACCAACAGATCGCTCACCCCTGCCGCGCAAGCACTTAACGCGCAGCGCACGCAGCTCCAACTCGTCGTTAGTTGTGTGCATTGCACTATTTTCCTGCCTGAATGCGACTAACACGCTCGCCCAACCTCTGGCTCTGCGTAACGACTGTGCGCAGGCAGGTTATTAGCGCTAGTGAGATACGATCCGTGGCAAAATTTGAAAGCGCCTAAATCGCGAAAACGAAGCCGGGCCTTGCAATATCTTGTCCTGGCCAGAAGACGATGAAGACTCCGTAGTCTTACCTTACGGGTTGTGCATCGTCCTCCAGCCCGGGTATGTCGCATGAGATAAGACTTGTTTGTCTCCAGAGTGCAGTTACGGCATCGCCAATAGCCGCACCTTTTATAATCCGTATCACCAATTCCGTGCAGTGCACCGAATGCTCGGGCTCGTATCGAGCCTCCGGTGACGGGAGCCGACTGCGTGTTTCGGAGAAGGCGTATAGGACGAGGCGCCTTTCCCGCTGTGCTCCACTATACGCTAATCCTTATGCGTGAAACTTCCATTCAGTCGGCCTGGCGCAGAGGTCGATCAGGGGCGTACCGTGGAGGAACGCTTCTTGCAATACTCTGTTCTGTATAGCACGACGCGATCAATATCTAGGTTTCGAAGCGCTGCATGGGGTCGGTGATGTATAAGATCACGAGTGAGCTCGTTTGAGAGTGTACACGCGGTAAGAACGCTTACCGTATATATGCAACACCTTGGGCAGTAGTCGAGGTACAACCTCGGCTTCTTGCTCTGCTTTTGTTATCTTGCTCGCACTGATGACTAACTGGTTTCGTCATTCATTTTTTTTCCTCCAATCTTATGCGTAGTTCTGGAGACCATGGCCCAAGAAGCGGTATTCCCGGCTTCCTCGAGTGGCCCATGCACCGGGTGGACCCTTGAGCCGAGCCTAGACCCGTGATTGGCACACACACAGGGTCGAGGCGGAACTTCCCCCCCCCCCCCTCCCTATCTCCACCTTGCCGCTCGCACCGCGCGTGTGTGTCCCGCTGGTTTGAGGGACGGCTGCAGCTTCCAGTAGCAGGCGCAGGTAAGCACGCATCCGTATTCTCTGCCGAGTTCGATATATAGACGCGGAGCAGGACGGCTCTTTTCTTTTTTTTTTTAATCACTTCAACGACAAGCTTCAAAAAGTATTGGTTCATTATGTCCGATCGAAAACCATATCTGTAGATGACGAAGATCACTTTCACTGATGCATTTTCTGGGCCTTCTTTTTAATATGGCGATGTATGAACTCGGGTAATCCGCAAGGGAGCTTTACAGCAAGTGTCACATGGGCCTCTTCACGGTGTACGTTTTGTCCCGTCACGAACATGAACTTCCGTATAACCTCCAATGAACATTTTGCGATAAATCAACGTGTCATTAGCGCATTAAATAAAAGAACGTGTCATTGCTTATTGGTGTGCGGCCGCTATAGAGCAGCATCTGCCTACCCCCCCTCCCCACCCCCTCCCACGCGCGCACTGCGCTCCGGCCGCTCCCCTGGCAGGAGCCCTCCGTGTCGGGCTTTGCGATAAAGTACACGAAAAAAAAAAAACGAACACCTACTGCAGAAGTCAAAGGGGAAACTGCGTGTACAGGTTTAGATTAGTGCAGCTTCCGTTGTTGGCACCACGTCCGCGCCGAAAGGAAAGCGGCGGCAGAGCGTTGCCAGGGGGCACGTACTGTAATGATCGCTTTACAGTCTGCAAAGTCTCTCTCTTAAATATATATAACCCTTTATATATATATAACCCTTTATATATATATAACCCTTTATATATATATATTAACCCCCTTTCTTCTCGTTTATTACATAACGAGGGTCTCGAATCCGGCAACATTGATGCCTTCAGGTAGCATATGCGGGTTTATTGACCAGTTGCCTTCACCCGAAAAATCACGTTCTCGTGACGCCTGCGGCAAAAAAGACGTTCCACGTCCGCCGCCAAGGTCTGTGAGTGGGGGCGCTGGCTAACACACCCAGGGTTCTACTAGTACACATAAATACCCAAGAAAGTGGATGGGGAAACGCCGCCGCGGTAGCTCAATTGGTAGAGCATCGCACGCGACATGCGAAGGTTGTGGGTTCGGTTCCCACCTGCGGCAAGTTGTTTTTTCATCCACTATAATTTCCATTAATTTATCATTACTTTATTTCATTTATTAAGCACATGCAATTTCCCCTATGTTGTACTTGGTGTCAGTGTTTGTTGGCTTCTCATTATATGACTAATAAATATCGGGTCCCTCGGTTAACCCCCTTTCTTCTCGTTTATTACATAACGAGGGTCTCGAATCCGGCAACATTGATGCCTTCAGGTAGCATATGCGGGTTTATTGACCAGTTGCCTTCACCCGAAAAATCGCGTTCTCGTGACGCCTGCGGCAAAAAAGACGTTCCACGTCCGCCGCCAAGGTCTGTGAGTGGGGGCGCTGGCTAACACACCCAGGGTTCTACTAGTACACATAAATACCCAAGAAAGTGGATGGGGAAACGTCGCCGCGGTAGCTCAATTGGTAGAGCATCGCACGCGACATGCGAAGGTTGTGGGTTCGGTTCCCACCTGCGGCAAGTTGTTTTTTCATCCACTATAATTTCCATTAATTTATCATTACTTTATTTCATTTATTAAGCACATGCAATTTCCCCTATGTTGTACTTGGTGTCAGTGTTTGTTGGCTTCTCATTATATGACTAATAAATATCGGGTCCCTCGGTTAACCCCCTTTCTTCTCGTTTATATATATATATACCCGGCATATACTTGAGGAGTTGTGAGTCAGCGTCTGTTCGTTGACTTTGCAGTTCAACGAACAATGAGTCATTATACCAACTCGCCCAAATTTCAATTGCATTGAGGCTCCCTTTAACCCTCTTAATGCCCAAAACCCAAACAAAGTTGCACACCCAAGAAGATTGGAGCAAGCAACTTGTTTGCCCTTAATAATTTCTGGCTATGAAGAAACATATTTGCACAAGTGATAGTGAAATGTTAATTGATCTATAACACGATCAGTATAGTCAATAAGTAATCAGAAATTGTTTTTTTAAGCATCCACAACTGAAAACTTGCTCCAACATATCAAACATGCTACTTCATAGGCTGTGCCTTAAATTTACCGCGCTTAAACCAGAATTTTGAAGTACAGAAACCGCATAACGTACACAGTTACGCTGGGCATTACAGGGTTAAAAAAATAAATACGGGTATATCACTTTCTGCTTTTCTTTCTTTTTCTTTTTTACATTAATTGAAGTTCCGAACCCCCTCACTCGTAGGGAAAAAGAAAGAGACACTGGCAAAGCTCAGAGCACCCTAAATAATTTTCCTCATTGTTTGTGCGAACCAGTTTTCGGTACCCAGAAGGCGAATGCATCATGACGTCACGATCAGCCGACTCGCTTCGTTCCCGCAAGCGCTGCGAGGAAAAAGCACGCACGCACAGCGGGTTTTTTCTTTGTTTCTTTTTTTTAAGCGACACCACCATGCTTATTCTGATGTTGCTGCACGACGTCAGCAAATTTCGCTTTGTGTCATGGCGTCACGATTATGTCGGTGACGCCAGGTCCTTCGTTTTAAGGTCACCGTGACATTAAAGTCGCTTACATTTGCCAGCCTAGAATGCGGTGCCAAGTTTTACACATTTACGTGAAAGAAACGTTGGGTATGTATTTCTTTTTTTTGTAACTTCTGTTAACGTCCCCATAAGGAAGAAGGCTCGAATATTGACACTCTGGAAATACATTAACGTCACGGCGAGCTATAGTGCGGGAACTTCACGGTGGCGTCGCCACCTGCCTTTAGCTCCTCCTGCTCTGGACGACAGTGAGGTCTGTTGGCCGTCACGTAAAACATCTGCGGCCACTTCGACCAACGAGGTTTTTCGAAACCTCCTTGGCTTTGACATGGAGAAGGGCCCGATGTTAGAAGAGTTGTCGAACATGCGTGTTCGAATCGTAGACCACCGATCTGTCGGGTTCCGAACGCAGAGACGTCGAGACCCGGCAACTTTGCGTTGGTATTGTCATCTTTCATTACAAACTTTTTTGTAATGAAAAAAAAAATAGAAATTAAAAAAAAAATACAGATGCAAGTTGGAATCGGCTAGCGTTGGAAATTTCTGGGAGAGGCTTTCGTCCTTCAGTTAACATAAAGATAGAATTATGATGATGATGATTTCAAACCGCACTAGACTTCTTCCTCCTCGCTAGGAGAGCCGAGGTGGCGGTGAAATGGAGCGCCGTCGTCTTTGAAACGCTGGTCGCGATGTGACGCGCCTTCACCCAGGCTTTCTCCCTCTCGACGGAGGCCACTTAACTGCTATTGCCGGAGCGTAATTTGCTTGCACGGCTCAACTTCATGTTCCTCGTTTGTGTAATTATGAACCGATTAGTGCAGCTCTTGTTGTGCGTTAAAAAAAAAAGAGACCTCGTTTGCAGAATGCGGAGGGTCCTAGTTTGTTTTCGGATAGAACCGAATGAGAGCGACGCCATATACACTTGCTAGTACAAAACGTAACGTAATCCACGGCCCCCTTCATTCTATTCTTTGAGGATGTTTTCCTTGCCGTTGCTTCCTGCAAGCCTGCCTGCACGTTTGTGTTTGTACCTTCTTGGGCGTGTATTGTTCGCTTTCCCCGTTCCTGCCCCGTCGACCGGCTTCTCGCGTATCGCGAGCGCGGTGCATGGCAGTGCCAGTCGACACGCCAGTCGGCCGCGCATTACGCGCAGCTGGGCCTCCCCCCCACCCCCTGCAGCAGCAGCAGCAGCAGCAGCAGCAGCTTCGAGCATATGCCGCACTGAACAGCTGTGGCCTGATTTATCCGGTGCTCCGCGCCGTGGATCGATCGTGTTTGACGAGAATCGCAGCATATACTGGAAGAGAGAGAGACCGAGAGATAGGCTTTGGCTTCCCGCGCGAGGTATGATGCACGCGTCACGGGCTGATCGCGCCCAGGAAACGCCGTGTACTAAATGAAACGACCCCCGACTGTATGTGTGTCAAGGTATCGTTTTGTATATAGCAGCGCTTCGTGGTCACGGCGACAAGCTCAGAACGTATTGTTATTGCGTGTAGGGCTCCCCACCTTTTTTGCTTCCGGGGAGCGGCGGACCAGTAGGTCGTGGGCTCGATGCGGGCGCCCTCTACGTCAGGACGGAATGCGAGAGCGTTCGTGTGCCGATGTTTCGGAGCACTTAAGGAACCTCCTAAGCCGGTTGTTAAAACTAAGCTGGAGCTCCGCGATTTCCTAAATTTCTGTCAGAAGACAAGCCTTGGCAATGGGACTTGAAAAACACGGTCGGTAATCACTGTGGCCCTTCATTTGAATATCACGTATATCGAAAGTTTAAGGAACATTTGTTTAATTGTAGTGAAATAATTTACTCGTTTGCTTCGTTTTCTTTTTTTTTCTCTCCCTTTAATGAACGACACTGCTTACTTGCCAGCATGCAGGCTTAGGCCAGCGAGATGTGTCCTTTGCTGCTGCAGCAGTAGTAAACATTAATATAGAAGAGAGAAATAGATTGCAGCAGATCGAACAAGTTGGAATCGATATAAATCGAAGCTTTGTATGAGTGCATAGATGGTCGAAAGACCAGTACATGCGCACGCACCCCGCGCGCACACAACTTATACCGAGCCTTTTATTAAGCGGAGTTGCTGACTACTAGCGAGTAGAACGGACTCCCCTTGAACGCATCATGGTTTCAGAGGCAGCATGCGCGTACGTACACAGCGCAATTCGAATTCATTCTCTCCGCAAGACGCATTTACTTCCTCATTACCGTGCAGCCGCAGGTGCGCGAAGGCACCGTGCCCCGCACGGCCGGCGCCGCCACGTCCGCGTATTCGCGGAGACAAGCGCCATCTGGTGGTTATGCAAGTAACCAAGCTGTATGCGCGGCACGCGTGCTCCGCTGTGACTGGTTGGGCGTATTCGGGAAGGGAACGCCCTAGCCCACGGTCACGAAAAACATCGAAGTTCGCTGAGAAATTAAACACAAATGCTACATGCCAAAAAAAAAAAAAAGCTACATGCCTGTCGCTTATTCTCGGCTTATTGTGTTAAATTTACCAAGACTTCAAGGAAACGTAGTGATTGGTCATATATGGGACGGTTCAGACGGTGTTGATAAACACGTCTCGGAAGAAGCCTGCCGTCACTTTCGAGTTAACGCGGACAAATTGCAGGAACGTTGCATTATACGTGTGCGTTATCCTTTCCGCGCACTCTGCAGCCGAGCAAGAGATAGAGGTTCTCAGTGAAGTCGATTGCCACCGCAAAATCCTCCTCCTGTTGGACCGGTGCGTACTGTTGCAACGCGGAATGAGCTGTACGGCCGGAAGCCGTGCAACCGTGTACTTGGAAAAGTGGATTACGCGGTCGCTTCGCATGTACGCGGAGAGGCTTTCCCAGTGGCGCGGCACGGCCGCCGGAAGCTGCTGCTTTCTTCTCGAACTTCCCCGCCCCGCTTCTGACCGGCCGGCTTCCCGCCGCCAGGCAAAGCCCGTCGGTGTCTCGCCCGTCTCGCCCGCTTCGGTGCGTGCTTTCGTGTAGTATTTCTCGCGTCAGCGAAACAAAAGAATGGGACGGGCTGCGCCAGAGCTGTTCGAACGTCAAACGTGCGCTGGTTTCAGGGATGTTTTTTTTTTTTTTTCCGCATCGTGCCTGTATACGGCGTTCGGCTGCACGTTCCTCCATGGCGTCGAGCGTGAGTATAGGCGTTTTTTCGGAATTGGTGTGGCTTACAGGGACTCTGTTCGTTGCTTTGATCACATGACTGCGCTGTTGTTGTTGTGGTGGGTTTATCCTAATATAGCGACTTTGCCGAGTTCGCCAATTCGAGGAGCAACTACTGCCCGCGGAACTGGAAGTGGATTTGCGTACTTCCTGCGGAGTTTATTATTATGCAGCCCGTTTTCCGTGTGTGTTCTTTTCTTCTACGTCATTTTATTTCCACTTTGCATGACTCAACTAGCCTGACTCAAATAACTGCTGCATGTGCTATATATGTGGTCGAAATTGGGGCGTGACATAAGCGCCACGCAAGATGTTAGTTAGTACACGGATGTAGGATGAAACAAACGCCCTCGTTAGGTTAGCGGTATACCCTTAACGTGATACTTTCGAATGGAAAGAAATGTGGAAACGACACCCCTGCGTGTTTTCAAAGTATATTCGACCTACAGTGGCAATTAAATTGCAGATAGCGCCGCACGAGTTAGCAGGTTACGTGCTCCACGTAAGACGTATTGCGCATTGTTCGTGCGAGAGCTAGCGTACGCGGCACACTCTTTTGTTGATCGATCTTTTGGCAGTGCTGTGATAACCCGCCATTTGTCACGGCTGCAACACGCGTTATTTTTTTTTCTGCGCCGCCCGTGTATGCATATCCCACTTGAGTGTCATTTTTCTGCGCGATAACTTTGGCCTCGGCTTAGAGATAGGCCTCTTCGTTGACGTTGACGGCTATATGCACCTATGTAGCCGAAGCTGAATTGCCTCCCAACACTGCTCGATCTTTTTATTATTTTTTTATATGACGTATAGCGTTGCGCTGCCCACGCCGACTGTGGATTGCAGGTCACTTGAGCGTACGAAGCCACATTGCACAGTTCCTGCATGTGTGGTTGTGGTCACACAGTTCACCATAACTGCGAGAGCCATCAGCCTATAATGTATAATGTATAAGGTTACCCTACTGCGTTAACTGCTGGAGGTAAGCGGGAATATGACGGCGCTGCCACACAGCGACGTCTTGCAATGAGCATTGAGATGTCGTTTATTTACTTATGTGTTGGGCTGTGTCTTCCAAATCCATGTTTCTTTCACTTAAATGTAGGCCACTTAACGTCACTGGTGCTCTGAGACTCGCACGCATTTGTTGCGACGACCCAAAATCTGCAGACTAAAGTTAAGGCTGCTGCGTGTCAGGGCTATTTCGAAATCGACAGTTTCTCGAGACTATTTCGTCAGACACGAGGCTTGACTGAACCATGATTGGCTCAAGTTCAGATGCAGATTCCTTTTAAGCGGCCGTCATGATAAAAGGCACGCCGGGAGTGTGAAATGCGATATTCATCGGTCACCATAAAGCTGGCTGAATCCAGCTTACACTGGATCTTCGGCGCGCCCTCTGTTCTTACAGAGATGGGCTTCCTAGAAAAACGTAAAGATCCGCAAGATGAGCCGATTTTTCTCTCCCAAGTGTGCACTATACACATTCAAAACCTGGCTACACCGAACTGGTTCGTACGCAAAAAAAATTTCGATATATCAAACCAATTCGGTACATCCGAATTCGAGTAGAATAAGCTTTTATGATTCGTTCGTTATGCACGATGGAACAAAGCCACAGTTCGTGGCTACCTGAATCTCGTCGCAGCATGTGGAAATAACTCGGCAACCCGATTGGAACTAGCTATTCACCGGGTTACGCGTCGTATTGCACCCCACCCGGTTGCGAACATGCCGACAAACTTTCTCAGCCGCACGATCTCAAACGGCATTGAAAAATAATTTAAAAATCCGCTGCGGACGGTTTTATTACGCCGGTCGTAGGCGCGCGGAAATATGATGTATACCCAACGCGTACCCACTTTGTTTTAAGCGATTTAGCTTGCATGGATATCGCTAAAGACGTTGCGAATGTCCGATGTATATTGAGCGTCATTTGTCCTAGCCAGACTCGTTATGATAAGTTTCGAAGCTATTACATTTGTTTTTGAAGCGCACTTTGTCATGACCGTGTTGTTGTCTGTTGTTTCTCCAGGAAAAAAAACGTCATGTGTGCGTGTCATTTCTTTGTGTGCGCAGGCTGTTCTCCCGCTCCTTCGGTGGCACTGAAGGCGTCTCGCAGCGCCCACTAGCGCGTTGCCGAGGATGAGACCAACGGCGGAGAGCGGTGAGTGCATGCTGTGGACAACCGCGGCGATGCCCTGCTTACTTCGCAGCGACGACGGCCGAGTTTCCTGTATTGGGCATGAGCAGGCAGCCCCTTGCGGTTTTCTCTAGTTTTATAACCACTGTCACCCGGGGACTTACACCGGCGTTTCTACTGAGCTCGACTTGTATTGAACTTGCGCCTGCTACTCATCGCGCGTAGAACGCCGTTGTAAAGAGGCAGCGACTGCTTTGTTTACCGAAAGCGCACTTTCGCAATACGGAAAGGGGGGGGGGGCTGCACCGTGTGGCGATACAGTTGTTTGCGCACGGGTTGTGTTGTGAACATGAAGGGGTGCCTAAAAAATAATGATAACGAAATCGTGTAATTTACAGAGCGGTAGCGTCGTAAATAAAAAAGATAAGCATTAGATAGTGAGTTGGCGTGCGGGTTAGTCGGATAGGTCGTGTAAACGACCGTCTCACGTGTACAGACACATGAGCTTGCATCAAGTGGAGATCACGTACAGTGGCTCACAGCACGGAAAAGAAGAAAGACTTCGTTGTTAACTCGCTGCAGCTGTGTTCGTGGATGCTCGTCAAACACAAGCCAGCGTCAAGCCTTCGCGGATGGAGCGCTCTTGTCGGCACGTCACACGTCGGGCCCATCGTCGAACTCTTTTGAGCACAGCAGTGCGCTTGTGTGTTCTAGCGCGTCGGCTACCGTGTCAACAGCGGATTGTCTATTGAAAGTTTTGACTCCATTCGCAGTCGGCTTTCTACGGGAAGGCTTCCCCTGTTGAAAGTGAGCGCGAATCCAGGTGCACAAAGCAAAGCCGCAAGGCCGTCGCGTATCTTGTTCTCTCTGGACTCGCACGCAAACGGCGAGGGCGTCGTCACTCGCTTCTGGGCAGCGTCTCTCTCTCGGCTGGTCGCATTCGGCGGATATCGCAAGAGCGACGGCCTTGCGTCACGCTTGCGACACGCGTGTCTGCCGCTCTCATGTGGCGGTCACGAGGCGCGTGCGTTTTGCGAGGAATGGGGTAAGGGAACGAAGCAGGGGCACGCGGCCGGGGTTGTGGTCCTCCTCCTCGGTCGAGGTAAGGAGTCTTCGTAGTGCGACGCTCGCGAGTCGATTACGTCGCTGGCCCTGTACCGCCGCTTCACGTGCGTCGTTTCGAGGAAGGGGGAAAAAGGGGGGGCAGCCATGTGACGGAAAAGAATCATGCAGGGGCGATTGATTTTTCTTCGGCCGTGTGTGTCACGCACCTTTGTGTGTCATGCGCCTTCCTTCCCCTCTCTCGCGCATGTATTGACCTTCGCGAAAACGGTTCCCGAGACTGCATTGGTTGGCAAAAAAGTCACGAGGTCGTGTGGTGCAGAACAGCGTTGTTCAGTTTGCGCGGGGTACATGTGTGCGGTTCAGCGGCCTCGATTCGACCTTGAACCGGCGGCCAGCTGTGAAGAGCCCCCCTCAGTTCACTGTACCCTCACTCCCTACCTATGCGCGGCATCGCGTGCTTCAGTGCCGCCGCCTTTCTTTTGTGTCTGGAGACGAGGGGGAGGGGGGGGGGGCAACCGGCCGGTCACTGTTGGATGGGGGAGGGGTGGCGGTTCTGTCGGCGCTGTTGCCGGGGGCTCCCTTTGCCTGCTGTCGAACGGTGTCCGCGGATCGCTCAGCTGTTCTCCACCCTCCGCTCCAAGCCTGCTGGCAGCACCGCCTGCGCCGATGGTAGTGGATCTGTGCTTTCCCTCGCAGTAATGACGTGCGCGCATGCTTGGGGTCGGCGAGCTCATCACGACGGTCAGCCCCCAGTGGATCCATGCTCCCTGAGCTCTCCCTCTTAGCCCGTACCCTGGCTCGTGTTGTACTGCGTAGCCCAGGCTCTCTCTCTCTCTCTCTCTCTCATGCATCATTCTCTCCGATGGAGTGACTGCCGGTGCCCGCATCATTTCGCCCGCCCCGCTGCCCTTCCCACCTGGTATAGCGGTTGGTACTGCTGAGTCAGTGGGGATATTCGAGCTTCTCTGACGACAGCGGGTGTGGGCGTTGGCCTCTTTCCACCGAACGACAACGCTAGCGCAGCGCCCTCTCGAGAGCGGCGCACCTTTGGCCTTCCTGGTTGCCGCTGAGAAGGCGCTGGTGACGTGGTCGAAGGACACGCAATACATCTTAGAAGTGGAGTGAGGGCATCGGCACGGAGTGTTTCGGCGATTTCGTTTAGCGTTATATTACGTGTACCTAACCGAGGCTAATTTTCTGAAAGAAAGGGTAACAGAGAGAGTTCACGTTATTCCAGAGCCTCGAGTTCGGTGTTTCGCCCATTGGTGCGACGCATGCGACTCTGACCGAAAAGTTGCACCGGTAGCCTGCAACTATGAACGCTTGCTTGCAACCTTCTTAAAACTCTCCGTAAGGAGTACGTTGCGCGTGACCCCGAAAGAGGTCACCAGGGTGCTCCACTCCAAAAGGAAACACCCAGCTCATCACTATTCAACTGATGATTACTTCAGAAGTGTGTCTAACTTCATCCTCCCCAGCCACGCCGCTTCAACGTTTAAAGCATGCACGTCTTTCGGGTCTCGATAGTCGTGCTTCGTCCGATTGGGTATTGTCCGCATTCATTGTATTGTCGCATTCATTGATTGGGTATCGTCCGCATATTGTCCGCATTCATCCATTGCCTGTTGGCTGACGAACCGGACGTTTCACTTTCCGTTCATCAGGCGGCCTTTCCCATCTGAGTTTTCTCAATCGCACCCTTTGTACATTACCTTAACTTTCAGGTTCACGCGTCGATGTCTGTATATATATACAAACGATGGGCCTGGGTAGGAAGATTGTCACACGGCGTAAACTTTGATTGTCCACGGGAGAAATTCGCGACTCCCGCTTGCGTGCTGCAAACACCTGTCGCAGGCAGCGGGGATGCGCGCATCCCTTCCGCGTTGGAGCCCGTCCAGATAGAGAAAAGCACGCGTGCAACCGGCGAGGCGTGACTGCCGGTGCGGCAGCCACGGCCGACAGCGGAAGCCGCACCCGCTTAGATTCTCGCCGACTGAGCACCGAGCTCCCTGTGCTGTGCCGCTCGATACACTTTTTTTTTTTTTTTGGAGAAACGAACGGAACCGTGGACACGCAAGAGGGGTTCAGCGAGAGGGATGGAACGGATCGGAAGAGTCGGGAATTAACGCTGCGTGTAGCTGGCCGGATGCACGGATGCGGCGCTGCTGCCTTGTTGCCCTGCGAGATTGCCGCGCGTGCTTTTATTATAACAGCGCGGTCTCTGCACGCAGATCACCTAATATCACGCTCGGCTCATCTTCGCCGGCTGCTGCTGGCAACGACGGGCGGCCGGATCTACTCCTCCCAGCGAGCTGGCGGATTTGTTAATGAACGCGTCTCTGTAATCACCCCCCTAATCTTTGCTCCGTAGTTGCTATAACCTCACCGTATACTCTGTTGTCTTAGCTATACGTGGTGTCTCTCGCGCCCATCCTGTCATCTATAATAATCTTCGCCGAAAACAAGAGGTCCTCGCCAGAAATTTGTTAACGCCGCGTTAGGGGAAAGAAATTACGGCAGATCCAATGCACTCGCATGCAGAAACCAACGTTAAGCGATGATTTCTGGAATCGTTTGATTAAAGGATGTTGAAAACGATGTTCCATAGGGAAATTGTCTAGTTTACAGTATCAACCGCGCCTTATTGGCTGTCTGGGAGAGCCACCACCTACCAAGATACCGACGCCAAAACTCAAATAAAGAGACAAAGAAGTTAGGCCTATGTGCTACACCCGAGCAACCATAATGCTATAACATTTTCAGGATTGCGCAGCTTCCAGTGTTGGTTTGCGTCAGGATCAGCCCATCAACTCCGCACCTTTTATTACATACATTAAGTAGTTCTGGAAATAGGGGGACCCAAAGTAAGGGGGCGCTATGTTAGGCGAGACGTACAAAAGAATGCAAGAAGCGTACAGAGGAGTTAGGTTTTTGGGTATACGTAAAGTCGCTTGGGGACGCTATACGTTAAACTCCCTAATCTCCGTGATCGGCCCAGTTTACTCTTAGCCTCCGGGATCGGCTCATAGAAATCGAACACCGACTAGCCACGCCAAGTCCCGCGTGGGTAGGTAGGTAGGCAGGCAGGCAGGCAGGCAGGCAGGCAGGCAGGCAGGCAGGCAATTGAAGTTGGTGCTTTAGAAAACGTATTGTCGGTTATACGAATATCCTTAAGTTCCCCAGCTTTCCTGTTTGCGCTGGAGATATACCGGGGGACATTCCAAAGCTGCTCCAACGCGCGGCCCCGTCACGAGAGTGAGAACCGCCCAGTGGCACGACGGCGCTCACTGAGGCTCTCTTTTCCCGGTTCCCACGTTCTCGTGCTGCTATATCGCCCGTTTGTTACCTTCTTCACCTTAACTTTTGTTTTCCAGTTTCTTTTCTGCAGCCGATGTGAGCTAAGGCAGAGCCATCCCGGGAGCGGGGGCAGCAGCCCAGCTATGCGAGAGTGGGCGCGTGGGGGAGGCGGGAAGCTGCGGGCGGGGGTGAGGGGAGGGCGGGGGCGACCGTAATAAAAGTTCGGTAGCGGTAGGACCGCGCTCCTTCCCGGAGCTTTGCTCAGTCAGCCGTTGACTCCGAGCAGTGCGGCGAACTTTGCTTAAAGGCTGCGCGAGAGAGTATAAGGTGATAAAGAAGGCCGGCTCGAGAAAGATGACACACGCCGTATACCGGGAAATATGTTCTCCTTTGTTATTCTTTATTTCTTCCCGCTTTTTGGTTCTCACGTTACGTATTTGTGACGTTTGGTAAGCCGCAGCCCGGCCGCCTCCCCCCCTCTTCCTCCGTTCTTTGAAATATTTCTCACTCTCTCACTTTCTGTCGCTGGTTATGCAGCGGTAGCCACATAACCTGTTCCGTATACGGCGACTGGCCGATGGAGCGTGCTTTCAGTAGCTTTTGTTTTTGAAGCAGCGCCGGGTGCTACACTGAAAAAAGGCATATGGCGTCCGACGTTTGCGTGTCTTCTTTTGTCTCTCTTCTTTCGCACGTACTTTCCTTCTCTGCTTTCCTTTTCCGTCTTTCTGTCTTCCTTTACCCCTCTCCCATTGTAGGGTAGCCAATTGGCTGTTTGTTTTCCGGTTGAACTCCCTACAGTTCGCATCTCCTCTTTAGTATTTCCCCGCCTTTTAGGAGGCCTCACCGGCAACGTCCAGTCGCTGTAGGCGCGATATCTTTACGGCACGCGGCCATTTGGCGTTTACTGCCAGCGCCGCGCAGCCTATTTGATCGCACTCCTGCGGGGTTCTCCGCTCGAAGAAGCTCCTTAGGCGGTTTTTATTACGCTGAACAGAGGGTGCTGAGCTTGTATTTAGGCTTACTAAAGTGAAGGAAACCGAAACGCAAGTAGCGCAAGTTAAGACTTGATAAAGGCGACGACTGTAGGTGTGGAATGCTTTCTTTTCCAGTACTTTACTTTCAGGAGCTCTGCCATCGATCTTATGGGCACCGCTCATGCTCCCCCGCCCTCGCCCCCTCCTGCTTTCGCCCTGACCCTGTTTCTATTTTTTTCCGCTATAGTACCGGTGTATATGTTTTGTTATTATTCTAGTATTAAACGTGAAACGCCTCATAATCATCTCGTTAGCTGTTTTAAGGAAAATTCAACAGAACTCGTTTATAAGCCGGAAGAATCCAACGGAAGACGTCGAAACTGGTTTAACCTCGTCCCAGCGAGCAGTCATCCCAACCGTCTGAGACATGCACAACCGAACTCACTGACCACATCACCGCCGCGACGTTAGACCTTATGTGGGCAACGGAACTCGCCACAGGGCAAACTAATTCACACAAAAATAAACAAAGGAAAGAGAAAGAATTGTCCTGTTCAGGCGGGCGCCACTATTATTTCTTTTTCTTGATAACTCGTTCATTTTTGTCGTCTTCAATAAAGCGACTTGGTGAGCTGGCCGGTACATGTTTTCGAAGCAGAGGAGCGCAGGAAACCGGATACGGCAACAAGAAGACGCGAGACACCGTAGTGACCTGCACCGTTACTCTATAGTAGATTCGCTCGTTCGCCGGCTTGTGAATCGTTCCCCGATTTAAGCGCAGCTCAATTCGAAGGGTCAGTCTTTCCAAGGCAGTCAACCGCCCCAGTTTCTGATACACAGCGCCAAGCCGAAGCTTCAGCTGTGCCGCCTTATATATATATATATATATATATATATAATACACTTTGTTGTACACGGAGAACGCGCGGTTGCACAGCTGCGCATCGCGTCTATATGCAGAGTGCGCACGTATACGCGCCTTTCCGTCAGAGGCCTCGCCCGCCTGCTATGCATTATATATCCTCGCGGCTGTTTCTGCCCGGTGACTTGCTTTCGTTCCGTTACGTTTTCCTTTTCTCCCCCCCTCTCTCTCTCTCTCTCTCTCTCTCTCTATATATATATATATATATATATATATATATATATATCGCGCCTTGTTTGTATCGCGAGGTTTATCGCTTTTGGCTTCAAGGGTTTGTTCCCCCTTCCTCCTGCTGCTTCTGTGTTTGTGACGCGCTCTATCTGGCCCGTTATTACGTGTTCCCCGCTGCTATAGAGGAGACAGAGGGAGAGAGAGCAGGCAGAGGGTGAGGGGGCTGAATCTACCGCTGCTGGGCCGCAGGCCTTGTTTCGCTGCTCTCGTGGTGTATATGCGCACTGCGTGACCGCGTATCGCAGCACTTCTTCGGGGCTGAAGTATAAAGCTATACACGGCGCATAAATGGGGCGCGCGGGCCACACCGAGACGTGTCGTTGTTGCCGCGGTGCTACCGCCGACGAAAGAAACTTCGCACAAGTATATACATATACCGTTGAAAGCGCGGTTGGGCGCGCGCGGGCGTTTCGCCACTTTCGAGGTGATCGAGCTTCGCTTGCCGTGCCGGCCGTTAGAGAAGCGAAAAGCTGCGACGTTATGGGCGCGCGTGTGGGGCTCGCGGAAACGAGACTCCGAATTCTCTATGCATAGCTCTCTCTCTCTCTCTCTCTCTCTGTTTGTGTGCGTGTGTGTGTGTGTGTGTGTGTGTGTGTGTGTGTGTGTGTGTGTGTGTGTGTGTGTGTGTGTGTGTGTGTGTGTGTGTGTGTGTGGGCGAGCGCACGCAGCTGTTACAGCTGTCTGCTATGCAAGGCGCGTATAGTCATGCCGTAGAACAAAGGTTGTGGTGAGACCTGCGGTAAGCTTTTTTGCGCGGTGTAGTGGCGATCGTCTTTTGTGTGAAGCCGAACTTAACTACCCACAGAGGAAGGAGTTCAATGCGGGCGCTTTTCATTATAGTAGAGCAAGAAGAGACGTTGCCTGATCTGTACTCCTTCTATAGCACTTATTCAGGTCTGCGTGATTTTTGTGGTAACCTCATGCGCTGAGGTAAATGACCATATCGAAAACTGCGCTTTGAGAGAGAGGGAAGGAGGGGTAACGTCACTGCGCGAAACGTGCAGGCATTACTTTCTCTCCAGGGGGTGTGCATCAATCAGATCGCTCTATTTTTGTAGCGAGTATAGGCGTGCTAGCCGATGCGTCGCGCCTATCGGCGGTAATGGGGCTCTCTACTTGAACGTTAAGGGCCCCGTGTCGCAAGAAATCCGGCGTCCTCCGTCCAGCGTCGACCGTCTTGTCAGCAATGTATTATTCCAGACCACGCGTAATTAACCAGGCAAGCCCTCCGTGTAGCACAAATACGTTACTGAACTAATTGAATTTCTCAGAGTAATACGCGTCAGAAAAATCATAAAAGTACGACATACACACAACCTTCAGACATGATAGCGTGGGATTGTAATTTGAATACACGACAAGACGTAATTCTATTACGCGGAAACTCAAACATGCGCAAACGTTGCACTCTTAAAGGCGAGGCTTAAGCGTCCCATTTTTTAAAAAACTGTTATTACTATAGTATTGCTGGATTAACGAAATATCGCGCCTGTCGATTGCTCCTGTGCATGCAGTAGAGTAACCATGGTTATCGACCTTCTCGAATTGCGCGCAGGCGGCGATGTCTCGACTTTCTTTAAAATGCCCCGATTCCCTATTTCGACCTTCTCAGGACGGCAATGTCTTCTGTTCCGGAGATCTGTTAGCATGCAGCATATACGTATAGGCGCACTATAAACGTACATCGCAACCAGCGCGTAAGTTAGTACTATACCCACATGGCCTGGCGCTCGTCGAATTTGACTTGCTTTCTTTTCTTTTTCTATGTTCGCCAGCAGGGCAACTCCCGACGTCGTACATAGCGCCTAAGGTATAAGCCTTGCGGCGTGAGGGCAGAAAAGATCGCGGTGTTTGTTTTAAGTTCAATTTGAACTTTCGAATGCTTAGAGCTTCGCTCGAAGATTATGGCCTAAAACAGGATGCATCGGTCTTGCAAGGAACAAGCAACCAGGCCTATATCCTTGCCTTGACAGCTCGCGGATATGTAAGTGGACTGAGATATATATGAAGGAGCAAAGGAAGTCGATTTCATCGCCCTAGTCTTGTGCTTTCTTTAAATGCCGCCTCCTCCACCTGCCCTTCCTCAGACACCCCCCCCCCACGGGCCCCTCTCCCTTGATACCGCCTTCTTCGCAGCGTTAGGCACGAAGGACTCGGCGGCAACAGAGTCAGGAACCGTAGGCACAACATCGCAGCTCAACAGCCGCGACTATGATGCTATCTCAGAGTACGTTTCTTGTTCTCTCGCTCGGAACGAGAGGAAGGTGCATACGTAATTGCTCGCGCGTTTCTGACCACCGAGAAGAGAGATGCGACACGCCGACAACGTAAACAAGCTCGTAAATGAACTGCGCTTTTACCCGCAAAGCCGCGTACTCGCGCAGACGCACACGCACCCTCCATCACGTCTCCTGGACGGCTCCGATAGGGCGTGTGTATCAGGCGGAGCTCAACCCGTGAGAACTGGTCTCCGCTGCACGTTTATTCGCTTCCTGCCCCTCGACGAACCAGTCGCGGGCGCGTTTTGGGCAACTGCCAGAGTGAGAACACGACGCTGCGCTGTCTGGTATAGTTGGGGAACAAAAAATAACGAAGTGGCTCCATCTGCCAGCCGGCCATGCGCGGCTTTAAGGGCGGGCGATACGACGGCGCTTGCATGCAAGGGAGGCTAGGCAAGCGGGGCTTCTCAGATCGATGATTCTCGGGGGTTTATGTGAACGGGCGTCCTTAATTTAGCTTGGCTCGCTCTTTTCTTTCGTTCGTCGTCGTGACGTGTGCGCGAGATCCGCGCTAGATTCATTCTCGCCTCGCTCTTACACGCGGCGGCAGTGGCGGCGCCGTTTGGTGTGTTTCGGAAAGTTTACCTGCAGCCTGTATGTGTACACGCCTCCCGCAATGCGTCTGGCCGTGTGGCGGGCTTATGGAGCGAGACATTTATGGGCCCCCGCGGCGAAAACGGGCATCGCCGAAAGGATTTCTTTCTTTTTTTCTAGCCACGTTTTCTTAGGAACACGGCGCACTTCCGGGGGAGAAAACTCGCCTGAGAATAACGCTGCTCCAGCAGGCTTACGTCTCTCTCTCTCTCTCTCTCTCTCTCTCGCTGTGTGTGTGTGTGTGTGTGTGTGTGCGCGCGCGCGCGCGCGCTCGTTCTTTTCAACGCGTCGTATATACTCCCTTCAGCAGCAACTGCGATGCCGAAAAAAGATACACACCGTGTAGTGCGTCACAGCACCGGCCCCTGTGCGTGCGTGCGTGCCGCCGGGACAGCGAGGCCATAAATGAGGAAGCGCTTGGGGCGCGGTTGTCTCGGACGTCAGCTGATGCTGATGGCGTGACACGCGCCCTCTTAGTGTGTTGTGCCGCGCTTCGCGTTGGTTGAGTCGCAGGAGCTCGAGTGTTTCCTGTATGGTGCGATATGCGTTCGTGATGACGGATGGGATGTATAAGTGGGCCCTGTTTGTTCTGTTTAGCGTGTGATATGTACAGTCGCGGACAGAATATTACGGACCATGAAATCTAAGAAAAAGCTGAATATATCCGCAACCTCACAACGCAATCTGTTATTTGCATTTTGGACCTCGACTAGAATATCCTAACAACGTTGTCGTGGGCAGTTTTACTGGTTACTGCTACAGGCTGCTCGGGAATTGAACGTTTTCGGAGATCCCGTGGTCCATTTTATTCTGTCCGCGACTGTACATCACGACTTCAGTCAGCTACGTGTTTATCTTTCTTTTTCATTTTCTTGTGAGGCAAGATGTTTCGATGATTTGCGAGACCGAGCATAGGAAGCGAACCGCAAGCCCTCGCATTCTCGATTTCGCGGATGCGTAAGTGTCGATCGCTTCGCTTAGAGAGAGAACGGGGCTGTGTTTAACTCGTCGCGGCTTTATATCGGCCACTCTTTATTAGTAGTTTAAATAAGTGTTGAATCCATAACAGTCTGAATGGCTATAGTTAGGTGTTTTATTTAACGGCCGCCCGCTGTACAGCTCGTGAGTGCTGAAACAAAAAAAAAAGGGGGGGGGGGGGTGAACGGGTTCTCCTGGCGCGGTATTAACGGCGGCGGCCTCTTCCTTCCTGTTTGTCATATACTAGTGCGAAACAAAAAAGAAAGCGAGACTGTTTGAAAGTGGAGTAGCGGTGCAGCTAAATCAGCAGTGGAACAACAAACAATGATGCGTGCTTGTCGACTGTCGAGGACGAAGCGCATCGTCTCTTCCGCCGCCATTTGGAACACGGCTGCAGTCACAAAGCCATTGTGTGTCACAATCGTTACGAACCGAACGAGTGCTATCGGGCACACACAGATAAATATGCTGCAGCTGAGCATGGCGTTCTGGCGTATTGTCATCCCCCCTTTCTCTCGCTTTATTTGTCTGTTTTCTTTCTTTATGGTTGTTGTTTTGCGGGAAAGCTGCTGCCGTGCGGGAGTATTGCCGGAACCGCGAACCATCATAGCAACGAGGGCTAACAAACGAACAAGCGTGTGTGCTTGCGTTGATCTTGAAACAAACAGCTGCGCACAGCCACCGTCGGACTTCACCTGAACAATCGTGACACATCCCTATAGGGGCCTAACTCAAACAAGCGCAAGTCGTAAGGGTCTAACATCGAATGGGCCTTGGAAGAATGACGCATTAAGATCGTTGTTTCTCAATACGTGCAACCAAACGTGCACGTGCAACAGCATCCGCAAGATAAAGTGAAACGCGCCTAATAAAACCAGTTCGGGGGTGGGTCAAGTGTGACACAGGCTGTGCACCTTCGTGGTTCCATGTGGGGCTTCAAGCCGAAGCAGGCGACCTGTACGCGGTTTCACCGAGTATACGCTTTACTGATAACGTGGCGATAACATCGACGTGCCGTTGCGCGCGCGCGCCCTCGTATTTTAGGATCTAATTGGCTGAGTCATTAGGGCCCGGGGTGGCTAATCATATAGGATAGCCTCCGTCGCGATTAAGGGGTAGGACTCTCGCGCGCGCATCGTAATTTTGTATGGAGATTCATGGTACGTGAGGGGCTAAGTGGGACGGAGTGCATACGTACGTTCATTTGGAGAGACAATAACCGTGCCCGGAAGCGACCTGTAAAAGCAGCTTGGCGGCACGAAGTCTCGACGTTCTCTTTGACGTTAGCCACCCGCCGTCACTGGCTGTTTCTCTGGCGCTTCGCCGTATAGCTTTGATAAAGCGCTGTTAATGACGAGGCTTAACGCCGCAGTTCGGCGAGTTGTTCTTTTTAATCGCCGTCCTTCGACATCATTTGTCTAGCGTCTTCTTCCTGCGTGTCGCTTCCGAAGTAACAGCGCGTCATTGTTTTCAGCATCTATTATAATATACGCCGTTTTGTCAAGCGCATACTGCGTGATCTTCGTCTATGCCATGACCATTCTTACAGCGATGGAAGGCAACGTCTTTTTTTATTCATATTTCTTTTTTCTTTTGCGATGTTTGTCGAAGGTGGCATTAAGTAGAGTTACCTTAAATGCGGTATACATGCACATGCAGTAACTCTGTATAGACTGTCGGTTTCTTACTTTTCGAACGTTCACAATTTAAAATTACGCGAGAGTACAGAACTAGAATTGTTCGCCCACCCTATGCTATTTGTGCTAATTGCCTGTATGAATAATTATTTGCCTCGTTCGAGGCACCTTTGCGCTAAATAGGTAGATATAGGTTCCCGTCTCGTTTCGTTTCGGACCCTTTCAAACAAAGGAAACGCGTGCCCGAGGGTCAAGCCGAACCTCTATAAGACTTCAGGCTCAGCAGCCCGATGCTCCATAGCCATTAGGCCACAATTTCCCGCATACTTCTCTCTTGACAAAGCCAACTAGCGTTGTGAGCCGTTTGGCGCGTGCGCCACGTGCCCGTTTCCCGCATTATTCCCGCGCGACAGCTATAGCGCTTTGTTAGGCTGCGTTATACTGCACCCGCCTTCGGCTTCGGCCCACATTCGCCAGTCGATTTCCTCGTGACCGCCAACGCTACATGCGAGGGCGAATCGGAAACTATATGCCGCTATCTTTTTTAAACCAAATTACGGCTGTAAATGCGAAGTCAGCATATCCATTTCCAGCGTCGCGCCTTTCTTGGACCGGCCCGGCCTTACCTGCCGGTAGCTCCGGGGCACGGCGCTGCTGTCAGTTGCTGAAGGTGGCGGTTGGGCTTCGCACGTTCGCGGCGT
The DNA here is from genome assembly GCF_038994185.2 of Dermacentor albipictus. NCBI lineage: Eukaryota > Metazoa > Arthropoda > Arachnida > Ixodida > Ixodidae > Dermacentor > Dermacentor albipictus. Next base: position 91,542,834 of record NC_091824.1, on the reverse strand, counting down.
ACGAGCAACGAAGTGGGATTTGTTTTCTGTGAAACAAGATGCGAACGCCTACCGAAATCCACAGGGAAATGCAGCCCACGTATGAGGAAAGGTGTTCCACGTTTTAGGTACGCTGAAGAAGCTTCTGGTAGTACAGCGATTCACGTGCGACGATGAAGCCAAGACAGCAGCACGACGGTGGTTCCAACGCTACTAGATACTAGTAATCTAGTAACGTTGGGTGGTTCCACAGTAAGCTGGACAAATTCTACCACAGGGACGCATCTCAAGTTTAGTGCTGCGATGGGACAAATGGGGTCTGAATTGGTGTGGGGACTATGGGGGAAATAGGGTAAGGTACGCGCAATAGTACGTATACGTATACCTATATGTACCTTTTTTTGCTAATAAAAAATAGGGCGCAAAGACTTTCTGATTCTTTTACCGCTTTCATGATCGTCCCAGGTAGAACAGATCTTAGTTTCTTCGCCGGAGTGCTAATTACATCCTCATTTTAACATAAGCTACACGACGTATATACACATGTGTGTATACCTCATTTGATACGCAATAAGATAAATGGCTGTGAATGTGTGCATGATAAAGGGAATGGACGATGTGCGGCTGAAAACGTGAGCGGGTTTTGATTATGGTGCGTATTCCAAAAGAAATCTTACTGACAAACGATTGCGCGTGAAGATTGCATTTCAGGTGCCTGTCTAAAACTACGCCAAGAAACTTTGTGCGATCAGATATCGGTATTAAGTTGTTGACAAGACTTCGCGGAGAAAGCTGACAGTCGGCAGCTTTTCGATTCACTCGTCGTTATATTTGATAATTATTATTTTTTTCAGCACTTGTGGCGGACCGGACACACAAGTCGTCTGAAACGTTGTTGCTGTCTTCCATACGCCTCGCGTTTCGTCGCGTCCATCTATATTGCGCATTGTCTCGGCATTATTCGCAAGCTCAAGCGTGCATACGTGCATACCCCTGCCGATACCTCCTTGGCCGTGGCAGGTTGACAGGCTCGCCGGCAATGCGCGCCGCGCGTCCCTGAGAGCTGAGAATGACAGCTCCTCGACTCCCGTGAAGCCTGCCGCGGCACCTTGCGGCTGGAAGCCGCGTATGACTTAGAATTCCTGGTGCAGGTGTTCACCGACAAAACGATGAAGGAGCTGGCTTCTTGTGCCAGACGGTCCCTCTGGACAGGGATGCTTCAGTGTCAAACCAGCAGCTTTGAAATTCTGTTGCGACCTCGCACCTGCAGACGCTCCGACCCCCGGCACCCGGCACTGTAACAACCCCCCTCACCCCCTCCCCTAGCAACCGAGGACGACAACACGGGAGAGGTTACAATAGAGCACGGCGCACTGGTGATCTCCACACTTCGATCCCGTTCAGGTTCGGAGAACGAGATTTCCACTTACTGCCAAATTCCTGAAAGGTTGCCAGAGATGTCGCCGGTTTTCAGCACTCAACTTTGACATTTCTGCGCTGTCAACTGTCAACTGGACCTTGGCCTCTGAGAGGGGGAAAAGTACCCTCTCAGCTCAAGTGCGTGTTCTAGAGGGTGTTGGTGTTCTCCTGCTTCGACGAAAGAGGAGAGCGACGCGGTTGACGTCAGCACCGTTCTTGCTTCGTTCCTACCGACGACGGGACGCCCAAAGGGATGTAAGGCAGAGCCGGCCCATTTTTAGGGAGAGAGTCGCCACCAGCCGCCTCTTCGGTCTCGTGCGCTCTTCATCAAACATGTGAAGAATACGTGTACAAAGTTTTTCTTCCGTTTTTAAACTTGTCCTGCTGTTTGCCCCAACTCGACATCGCATCGGCCACGAAAACCCACTCCCAACAAGCTGTAGTGTCATCTGGGCCGTCATTTCACGCGGTTGGCGCTTTTGGAATGCAATTCACTCGGCAAGCGGTGCAGTGCGCTTGGTCACCGACCGTCGCAGCGGCTGGTTCGTACAGCGTTTTTACCTGACAGTGCTTCATTATTTTATTTTAGCGATAACGGGCTTTCGCTCACTTGGCTCTCGGTACAACCGTACATTAGACCCACGTTGTGCCAGAGAACTACCGTCATCACCGTCATTGTCGTGTGGCCACATTATACCGAGTGTACGCGTTGTGCTGAAAAGTTGTATACTGAATGTGTGTTGGGTTGTTGTGCTTCGACACTGTCACCATTGACCATATTGTCAAGTTCCACTGCTTGTTTTTTTTTCTGATGTTTTCCTGTCTTTATTTATTCATATTTTTTTGTTCTCTAGCGGCCGTGTTGGCACGGCTTGACGACAGGCCACTGTAAGAACAGGCAGAATGCCGACATGGAACTGTCGTCGCACCGAAAATCGGTCGAGGCTCTGTTGACCTTTTTACGTGGCAGTGGCCTATTAGAAAGACTATAATGAATCCTATCCAGCCCCCTTTAGGTCATTTTTTTTTTCAGGCTTTTATTTTTGTCCCCGCTCTTCTTTCCGTGCTTGCTTCCCCTAGGGCAGGGTAACAAACCGGAGGCTTTAACTCTGGTTAACCTCCCTGTCTTTCTCTCATTTCCATCTCTCTCTCTCTCTCTCTCGGCTTTTTTTTTTGTCGATTCCTACATAGCGTAGCCAGCCTTTGAACCGAACAAAGCCGTCAAGATCGCGACTCTGCCAATATGGTGGGTTATCACTGTGTCCCGAATAGCGCCCCCGGAGTATGTTGCGGTATGACGTTTATGTACGAGGGTCGAATGGTTGCTGATTGAAGAACGAAAACGTTGTACATAGCCTTGCTGCTGTATTGAGAATTTAGGAGCGTTGGCATTGAGTAACATGTTAGGCGTCTCTGCGAGGATCCAGAGCATTTTATTTTTCAATCTCATGACGTGTTATCTTTAAAATACGAGAAACTCTGCGCCTAATTCCGCGTTAAAGGAAGACACGCGGTAAGGACACGCCTCAGCGTACCTTAATCTAATGAACGTCACGCAGTTGACTCTCAAGTTATCGTTAATTGACTCTGTAGTTATAGTTCACTACCCTTTGTGCTCTCTAACGAAAGATCGATGTTTGCACGAGACCTGCTTGTTCACCGAGTTAAATTCACCCCGGCCTCTCCCGCTACCTGCCTGTCTCCCTCCTACGTATTGCTTCTACGGGGAGAGTTTTTCTCCTTTTCGTTTTGTCTCTTGGCACGGACCGGTTCTTGCAGGCACAAGCCAAGCGTGTACATCCTCAGTACTTCATATCGTCTTACTTAGAGAGCTTTAGATTAGGGGACCCCAAGCGCTAGCATGCCCTAATGCTTGCCGTCCCCTTTACCTAAACCCTTGAATTTAGGTGCACCGACACGCCCCTTCGCAACAAGTGCGACATTTTTTTTTTCTCTATTGCATTATGTCATGCTTTTTGTGCATCACGATCTAGTTGATCTAGTTGATCTAGTTGGCCATTGATAGCGTTTTGGACAGCATGCTTGACAAGCAGAAGGTTTTGAAAAGTATTTAGATATGTAGATGACTTCCTAATTGTATTAAACAGACAGGATCCACCAGGCCACCAAGAAACTGTGAAAGAGATGCTAGATGTGTTTATGAAATATAGCCATGGGTTAGAATACACCTTTGAACTACCAAAGAACAATAAGTTACAGTTTTTAGACCTCGAGCTCAGCCTGGGAGCTGAAGTGCACTGGAAGTACCAACCCCGAGCGCAAAAAGAGCTCTTGTCTTATGAGTCAGCCCACTCTAAGACCGTAAAAAGAGCGATAGCCAAAGGGGCATTGGAATCGGCTATCAGGAAGTCATGTAAGCATGCCATACGGAGCAGCTTCCATCAGCAGATTGAAAGGCTAAAGGAGGCGGGGTTCCCACAGGCAGTTATAAGTTCTGTAGTAGAGAGTCTGCTCCAGAAGATAAAAGGGAAAGCAAGAAAAAACACGCAAGAACAAACCAGGAGATTAAGACCTGTAGTTGTACCGTATTCCCACCGCGTAGCCCACAACCTGAAAAAGGTCGCGAGTAAATTCAAAGTCCCGGTTGTTTTCTCAGCCCCTTCAAAACTTGCTACATTGTGCGCCCGCGTTAACAACCAGAAAACAGAACGCGTGACCTGCGGAACCCAGCATACCAATCCACTTGTCAGTTGCAAGGAAGGGGTAGTGTATCAAATTCCGCTCTCATGCAAAAAAGTTTACATAGGACAAACGGGGCGGTGTCTAAATGAAAGGCTGAAAGAACACGAAAGGCTACAGGAGAAAGGAACAGGTTCCAATATGGCCATCCACTGCAAAGAGTGCGGGTGCAAGCCTCGCCTAAGAGAGACTGTCATTCTGGACAGAAGTCGAGACAGCGTGGCCCGCGAGCTGAAGGAAGCCTTCCACATTAAAAGGAAGGGCATTGAATGCGTAAGCGAACCATCGAAAATTCTCTATAAAAGTGAGATGTCATTTTTAGAAGCCCATAGTTAAATCTGAGCAGGTTGCTGCGCCGCCCGCGCCTGGTGAACATTCCTAATCTTTTAGTTTTTAAGGGGTACTCCCTCACGGCGGTGTTTGTGTATCACGTTACCATTATCATTTATAGTCATTTGGCCCTGTACACCACGTGTAATCTTCACGAACGTCACATTCAAAATCGTTCTATCGCCTTTTGCCCATTTACCATGTGATGTTTTGACAATGCGCGAGTTGCGCCGCCAAATTTGTGTATATATATTGTGTGTTTCCGTCATTAAAGCATCAGTTGTCAGTAAGCGCTCGTCCGTGTCTCTTCTTCCTGTGTCGTCTGTTTGGCGCTATAGTACTTCAGTAATGCACCAACTAGCCCAACAAAAAGTTTTGCTGGACGATCTAGTTCCGTCGCTGAATCTGTTTACTTTGGCACTGATGCGTCACTGAAACCGTTTATTGAATATCGAGTCCGCCGATTTCCACGATTCGCTTTATCTGACTATCTGAGCGTCTAAAAGGAGTTGGAAAGGGGAGGGCTTACAACACTCGGAAGTCTCCTGCCCTGAGCTGGAAGTATTCAGCGCGGTCTAGCGTGCGTCACGGCTTGCGTTGACTCCGCGAGGCGCCGGCCCGAGTTCGCGAGCCAGCTGTCGTTGCGACGACCCCCCGCACCTCCCGAAATACGCGCGACGAAGGCCTGCTGCTGCAGCATCCTGTCGGGCCCCGCAGGCAGAAGGCGAAGAACGGTGGCGGGGAGGGCAAATTCTGTGCTCTGCGGTGACACGGCGTGCCCTTCGGGCTCTCTGCCTGCCCGTTATGTAAGCCGACTCGAAAGACTTGACAACGCCCTTCCTTGAGGGCTCCGGAGAGTGCGTGCACCCAAACCCATTTGAGACCACCGTGGAAGCTTATTAGTTGAAGGAGCTTACATTGATGGGAACATAATACTTATTGATGAAATTGCGTTGGCCTGTGGTATAGGAAACAGCGACTGCACGGTTGCGAGTGGTCGTTACGTGGCACTTTGCACGAATTCTTTTCACCCTTTTCCAGCGGGCCTTTCTGCTGCACCAAGTTCATAACTGTAAGTGACCGATCAAGAACGCTGGAGGAGCTCGAGCTCGCGCAAGAGAGCGCTGCGCCTGCGCTCCGCTCCGGGCGTTTTACCTAAACGAACAGGATGCGACCCGGTGTTTGAGCAACGGACGCACCGTGGTCACAAGTCAATGGCTAAGATGCAAGTGCGTAGCCGGATCAAGCTCACAGCATGTACACCGCTCTACTGAAAAATCCGAAAAGTGTTTAGGAGGGGGACATGCAACCTCGCGCAAAGCGTTCAGAGAACCTTCTTGAGCAGCGGTTGGAAGGGGCACCACAAAATGTGGATCTCCTTACAGACGGGTGTTCCGTTCGTATACATATAGCTGATGAACACTGTCGCCATTTGAGCGTTCACGGCACGGCAGCGCCCCAACGGGGCGAATGCCTGGGCGACGTGATTCGCTTGTGCTTTCTGCAGCAGCTGGCGAAAAAGTTGCTCGGCAGGGTCACAGCTCCTGTATCCTACGCGATGTGGTACAGGGACAGCTGCCGTTTCGCCATCTCGTCCCGAGTCGCGCCTTCGATGACGTCGGTGTGGCCCATTTCGCCGCGGCACACGTCCTCCGCAGTGTCTAAACGACACCCCGCCGAAGACTTGGAAGCTGGACGGCGATACCGGTCTGCAACGTGCTGCATCGTATACCCCAGATTTGCCGAACTTAGCCGGGCGACTCTGCAGCCAGCCTCCTCCTCCGAGCTGGTCTTCGAGGGTCGTTGGGGGCGGCTCTTGGTTTTCTCTCCAACGGGGCCCGGTTGTCGCGCCGAACCATCTTCGAGAGGAGAGAGCGGCGCCGGGTCCGCAGCACCGCGGGGCGTCCCCGGCCCAGTGACGAGGACGCCCGATCGGTGCCAAGGCTCGGCGGCCTTCCTCGTCACCGGCAGACACGGCGCGAGGGCGACGAAGGGCGCCGGTCATTGTGCGCGCCTTCCCTTGCCTTCCTACCTGCCGGGGCGCTTCCCTCACTGTGGCCGCCGCCTCGCGCCCGTGTCGTAAGAGGTCAGCCCTCGGCGAATGCAGCAGCATCGTCCCAGTGGCCCACTTGCACACTCGACGTGCGCTGCCTCTCCCCCTTCGTCTTCATGCGCCGCTTTTTTTCTCTCTAGCTTCCCTCCTCCTACCGTACCCTTTCGCGCTCGTTTTGGTGTTGCTGCACGCTGTCGCCTTCCAGCAACTTTCACCGACCTTCTCTCGTTTCCCGGGGCACGTCGTCGTCCTCCTTCCTGGACGGATTGGCCCTGCTCGTCCCGTTACATCGCCGTGCGCTTCGGTCTTATTACGCGGCTCCGAAGGGCCTTCTATGACCGTCGTCATGGTCAGGAGGAGCTGCCCAGCGAAATGAGGAAGTGGCCAACTTGTCCCGTTTCGTTTTCCTTTTTTTTTTTTCTCTATCCATCTTTTGTTGATGGCGCGTGTGTCGGGTCGCCCCCGGATGCGCAGTTTCGAGATCAGCTAAGTTGCGTTTTGGTCGCAGGATCCTTAAAGACTTGACCGCAATAGGCGCGCAAGGCCGAACGTCTCATACGCAACTACTTGCTCTCGAAGCTGCCTATCAACCTAGCTATACTCGAGGCAAATGCGTTGAGCATCTGTGGGGTCCATTTGCTTATTCTACTAAAATGCAGGTACCCGCTACGCACCAAGATAAATATAGAATGAATAAGTGGGACGGGATAGGGCTCTGTATATTCCCGCAGGCTGCGTAATGTGCGCTACACGTCGATTGTCGACGCGAATCCTTTGGTGGGTCACCGAAATGGCGACTATACCTTTGTGTTCTCCGTTCCGACCGGCTGATTCTCCCATGTACAGAGCCGATTCACGACGTAGATTTCAACGTATCTGTTGCCTTCCTCGTCATTGGCAGCCAGCAGTTGTCGTTATACGGTCCCTGAGAATAGCTGCGAAAGCGACAAAGCGCGCGGCGCTGCGTCACTGCGAGCGGAGCAGCTGCTGGACCCCGCGCGGTCTCTCTCCCTGCGCTGGCCTACGTGCCGGCCCTGGCCCAGCCAACGCCTGGCAACAGCCGGGTGCTGCAGCACACCACGCGCGGCCGTGTTCGCTGCTGTACGTATTTGTCGCAGTGCGCGTACAGTCGCAGTTCTTTCTCTACCTGCAGCGGCCGCGGTGGGAGGAATCGCTTCTCTGGTGCGCGAGGTTTGGCGGCGAGTAAAAGTGTAGCGTGCGTGACGCGATGCTACACGGACGAGATGGGCGGGAAGGGGGGTGTTCCCTGCCCCCCCCCCCACCCCCCTGCGCCATACGCGCGGTTACCAGAGCGCGAAGCGGAGCGCCGCGCCATCAGCTCGGCTCGCGCTCCTGTGTGCCAGATATCCCCCTGGCCCACTGGATTTCTAGGTCGTGGAATCCTTTCCGGAGTTGGAAGGAGGCGGGGGGAGGGGTTGCGTGGACTCCGCAGGGTGCGTCGCTGTTCCTCGCGCACTTCCTGTTCCCTCGAGGCGTGTGCTTCGAGGGACAAGCGAAGACGTTTCGGCCGGTCCGTGAGCTGCATCTGGTATCTGTTGTTATATCAAGTCCGTGAGCCCTCCTTTTTGCCTGAAGCTGCGTGGCTGAAGGAGCTTAAGTCGCCAACTCGGTCTCGAGTCCCGACGGATATATGGTGCGAGATGTATTGTAGTGCAAGTCAACGGATTCGTCCCTTGATAGCCTTGAGAAGGAGAGCGTATTTCATTTCGTTAGAATAAACGGTGCATTCCTCTGGGGCAAATAATAAATTAACCGTGACAACAGATGCTTCGCTAGAAAGACAAGGGCCGCCCGGGCATTAAATCGAAGCGAAGGTGGCCTTTTATCTGCTCCAACGGTCCTGCGGAAGCTACCAATTAACTTTCGAATGTACAAAGTATCGTCATGTTGCACGCGATGATAATTTCGCGGCCGCCATGTTGGATGACCACTAGAACAACGAAATCTACGTTTTTATTTTTGGCGTTCTGCGACACATTTGCGGGGCGGCCAAAAAGTTCGCGGTCACAACATGCTCACTGCTTACCGGATTCCCTACGACGTGCCCAACATTCCAGTGCTGTTTCTGTGCCACTTAAACCGAGTTTACAGTTACAATTTCGTTCGTAGCAGTCATGGCCATTGAGCGCTGCTTGACGTGTCCTCGGGTCGCTGACTGCCGGCCCTTACTGACCTTTAGTTGCTGCGAAACCCCGGATGTTGTTAGACAGAGGGCGCTCTCTTTTTCGGAAGCTTTCGGAGCAGCAGGCTATAATAATGTTCCACTGACTTTAAGCTATGACTGGCGAAACCCCGGATGTTGTTAGACAGAGGGCGCTCTCTTTTTCGGAAGCTTTCGGAGCAGCAGGCTATAATAATGTTCCACTGACTTTTAGGCTATGACAGGCGGTTGGCCCACAAGCCCTCTGGACAACCGTTGTCCTACGGCAAGTCCCGACAATCACCGGCCACAGATATTGTCACTCGGTCGCCAAGCGACTTCGAAACTTTGGACGCATATGCTGCACATGACAACGGTCTAACGCGTGCGGTCGTGTCGTCGAGCTCCCCGTGATAGATGCTTAGCGCTGTAGTCCTGACCACGGGAGCACACCCCCACGGCGGCGAAAGGTTTGGAAAGGGGGGGAAGCGCACGCCGGTGCTGCTGCGTGTGCTGTCGGGGCGGCCCCATCGCGGAAGCGGAACGATCGTGCTGCTCTCTCTGCACGTGGCACGCGCTATTGGCAGCGCTGCTAATTATAACACCCGGCCCCGCCGCGCGCCGTTGCGCGTTCTGGCCTTCGCGGTGGCTGGCGGTGGTGGCGCTGCCGCGTGCGGAAGCCCGCTTCCTGGCCCCGGTGGCTTACGCCGTGCGGACCGTGCTATTAGTTTCGGAGCACGATCGAGCGCTTCCGTTGTTCGAACGCCGGCTCAATTCAACTTGCACTTGGGCGTCGATGCCTTCCGCCACCAAGTATTTGCATCGGTTGTCGCTTGGGTTGTCCCTGATTCAATTCTTGGGAAATTGCGCTTCCGGTGTACTCGCGGCTGAGTGGCTTTGTGTTGCTGAGCCTGATATCGCGGCCACATCCCGATAGGTGCGAAATAGGGAAAAAAAAGAACCAATGAAAGAATAGATAATTTAGGGCAATATTTTGTTTTCTGAACCAAAGCAGGTTATGGCAGAAGCAGCGGCCGTTGAGTGGCATAGGAGCAATGAAATTAGTCGCTGACAGGTTTGCAAGTATATGGCAGTGAAACATGTATAAGCGTGCATGGTCACTGATCTGCATAATTCGAGCCACTAGCCAGGTCCCAGTGTCCTTTGCTTGTTTGGAAGGCCATACTGGTTTGTCAGCCACACGCTTTCTCTAGTGGCACTGCCTAGAGGGCCCTGTTGAATTTTTGCTGTTGACGCACCATCGCTACTGACGAACGCATGCAGGATTGTTGCACATGCCACTGAAGCATGAAGTTTAGCCATGAGAAGCTCATGCATGCAGGAGCATCATGATTCATTAAATATTTCTAAAACCGATTAGACATGTCCAAGCATTTATGCATGAGCGAGGGGAGCATATATGCTGTCCCATGCTGCCTGAAGCAGTGTCAATCCAAGGCAATGGCAAATGCATGTGCCACCTGTCACCGTTTTGCGTGTTTCTATTATTTTTTTCTTTCTTTTGCCATAGTGGTGAAAGATGGCACCATCATTCCTGGAGCCCCCATCCATATGTGCAGCATCGCTCATAATAAGCTATGATGCTTAGACATAGAATCCAGTTAATTTCTGGTAATTATTATTGCACAGCCAATGAGGTCAGATTTCAAAAGATGCACAGCACCATAATCTCACATGAGTGCCCATGAGACGGCATGTCACTTGGCCTTCCATGAGGTATTTCATGTGTGCTGCCTTTATGAATGTACTCTAAAATGCTTAGGCATAATAGGTAATGGCACCTCTTTCTGGATGTCTAAGTGAACTTTAGATGATAGTGAAATTCCGTGCAGTTATATGTGCTTTGTTCTGTCAGGGCAGTAGCTAGCAATTCAGCTACAATGGCTTTAATAGAATGTTTACAAAATATGGCTCTTGGACATATGAAGACAGATGTAGGGATAGCAGTGGTATCAGGGGAAATTGTTTAGAAATACCAGGCACATAAAAACTGTTTTAGGGATGGGAATTATTTTAGGTAAGACAAATCCCCTATCTCTCCATAAACTTTGCCAGCAAAGAAGAGGCTGTACATTTCAGAATGAAGTACAGGCTCTTGGTGATTTGTACAGCCTTTTTTACTCTTTCCTTCCCCGCCCCCTATAAAAATAATAAATGCCTGAATGGCGAGGCTGAGAAAAGTGATGTAAGAAAAGTAGAACTGCATCGAGACACGTCTCTCAGGACTCTCACAGAAACTCTGCAGCAATTTTGCAGGCGTGACTTTTGTACTACGAGCACCAGAAATGCTACTGTAATTGATGAAACTGTTTCTTCTGTACTGTAGAGATGCACCCAGCAGTGGAGGAAGTGAAGATTGAGCCATACGAGTTCTTCATCGATGTGGGCAGCCTGGTGCTTGAGGGCCGGGTGCCATCCCGCTCAGGCAAAGGCTACACTGAGGGCCTTCACTGTCCACCCACCACTTCGGGACAAGCACGCCATCAGTGTGACCCCACATCAGTAGTTGAGGTATTTGCTGTCTCTGATCCACTGTCATACTATTTGGAACTAAAGGGCAAGAAAACGAACAAGAAAGGCAATTTCGCTTTCCATACCTACTAATGTGTGCTCAGACACTGGTGCGATACCAGCACCTGTAATTAATTTTGGCGCAAGTGTGTGTGTTAACACCTATCTATGCCATGATCGCATACTACTTTACAAATAGTTAAGTATACAAAGTTACACATTCTATTTCTTCCTGTTTGCATTTCATTTTGAGATGCATTAGCATATGTGAACGCATGACTGCAGTGGTATAATTGCTGCCATTGTACTGAGGCTTTCAGATCCTCAGCTGGTTCAAATCTTCAGGCACGTTTTGGTAGCCATCTCCAGTATCGTTTGATGAAACAATATCGTGCAAAATGCAGGTTGCAAAGATGTTCATATTTCCTCTTTACCCGAATTCTTTCTGCTCTAGCACTTCGAATATTGTTCCCACACTTTTGAAAGGTGGCACTGTCGGCTGTACAGTGGCAAATCCAACAAAACAACAGTTGATGCCGAGTTTTCTTTCAGAATGGCGTGCATGTAAGTATGTTTTTTTTATTACGTATCCCCTGTTTGGGCAGCTAGGATGGTCGTTAGGGCCTCACCATCACACCCTGTAGCACATAACGATTCGTTGGTCCATCTAGGCTGTTGAGGGTTATGGTTCTTAGCAATGCAGGCCACCTGCAGGACATCACTTGGCCTCCTGCACTGCAGAGGAGGCTGTCACTGGGTGGTCAAAAACATGTTTCACCTTCAACCACTTGTATTTTGTTGAGGCTGTCTAACATGACAAGCTTTGAACACCAAATCCGCATTCTTTTTCAAGCGAAGCTTGTATTGCCTCACTTGTGTAGGCGCCGCCACTGTTGCCATACGAAAAAACTCAAGCCGTGCAAAAATAAATATTGCATGTCGGGTTGTGGATTCGAACCATCGACCTCCGGGTTGCGAGACAACCACACTAACCAATTCAGCCACTCTTCAAATCTCCTCTATGGCTATACCAAGTAAACTTTAACGGGCTTGCCCCAACCCCCCTCTAAACATATTGTGGTCACGCCACTGCCCAAGTCATGAGCTGTCATCCTCGAATAGAAGAGCACATGATCTCTGCGTTCTCTCAGTACTAAACTCTGGGACAGAACTATGAGAATTAAAAGGAAATTTTAAAGGAAACTGAAAACTACATGGGTAACGAAAAGCGAAGTTCGGAAAACGATAGGTATGTACACTATGGACTAGAAGAATGGCTTAGTGGATTTGTGATAAAATGTAGGTAGATAGTACTCTAGTTGAGGATAAGAGGTGGTGGAGTTGGGCATGCGATATGACAGGTTTGTCATTGTTTCCCACACTTCCTGTTGGTACCATCCCCGTTTTTATACTTTGAAGTAGCATGCCAGTGCCACACTTCTTGGAACCCTTTTACTTTCCTTGAGTGGCAAAATCTCATTCCCTTGGATGGCCCACCTTTTCCTGCCACTGCATTTTATTTTGTTTTATTCCCTGATTTTATTTTATTTTAATGCCTGATCCTTGCCGCAGTAGTATGTTTATGTGCCTAAAAAAAACTGTGAAGTGCACATTTTTACCAAAAAACATTGAGAAAAAAAGAAAGGGTGTGATACTTCATCAAACTGTTTATCCCACCATGACAGGAGTAGCAAAGACAGATGCAACATTCTCCCTAAAGATGTCATGTTGTAGCTTTCAGGGTCTTTGTAGTTGTGCTGTGCCCAACGTCTCTAACCTTTCCTGCTCTTAAACCTCATTTATCTTTCTATTGTAGCCTATAACTGTCCTTGAGCAAAGTAATCCACACTGCTATGCAGCAGGCTTAGCTCAAGCATACCACCTTTTCATTGCAGTGCCAGCGATATGAGGTAGCCCTGAAGCACATGCTGATGCTCTGGAGGAACAGCATCCCTATGTCTGTGGAGGTCCTGCTGTCGCCGGACTGCACCCAATGCAGCAGCTTGGACCACACAGGTGGCATAGACATCTCCTCGGCACCAGATACGTCCCATCTTCTGTTGGAGCAGTGGTACATCCAGATGCTCCCGAGACGGTGAGTGCGCAAGAAATAAAAAAAGTTGTGGATGTTTGTACAGTGAAGTGTTGGCAATGACTCTACACGAGACAGTGGGAGAGTGCCTCTGTTGGGAGAGGGTGGCTTCTATGGCTGCCCTCTAAGCCATGTCTGCACAGTCTTTCAGGTGCTTGCTGGTTTTGCTTATGGTAGGGTTGCACAAATTGTTAAAAAGATTGACCACTACAGTACATTTCCATTAATTTGACTCTGGCTAATACAATTTTTTGGTTAATTCGATCCCAATTAAAGGTCCCAGTTGAAGTTTGTACATTTTGATAGGTCCAAACTTTTGTTATTTCGAACCTGAAATTGGCCTTTGCCATATAACTTGAACTTAGTTGGTCAGCGCACATGTGCCTGATCCCAGTGGTGGCCCCAGCGGTGACTCCAATAGTGGCATCATCTGTCTTGGTGGTGCTTAAGGTACAGTGAATGCGTCAGACATGTGACATGTCTCGCCGAAAACGCCGATCTTCGGCTTGCCACAGGAAAATTTTTAAGTGAAAATGGTAGCTCACAATGAATAACAGACTGCTTACCCAATTCTACTGCGGTCCTTTTCTCCAAGAAAATTAGTTCGAAAATTGCCTGTGCGGTGTTATCCGATATGAAACCAAAACCACATTCGCAAACAGTCTGCTGTCAGGCCATTACCATCTCAAGATGGCAACCATGGAGGGTGATAGAAAAGCTTTTAGCATAGCATGATGACAACGTGCTGCTATGAAAGCACATATTTATGAAAGAATATATATTATGAAAGCACACTGAAACTAAGTTATTTTACATATTAAGCTAATGGCAACAAGTTATGCAACATGGTTTTGGCATTCCTGAGAATTGCATGCATCACATGACAGATTGATGCAGTGGTTAGTCTAGGCATGGGTCACCATCCTGTTTGTGATTGTTGTGGAGTCGCTTGATAAATACAGAATATGAAACGTGCTATAGACCATACGGAGGACATGTCGTGGTTCCTCATAGTTGAGGGATAAAGTGCTGTTTGAGAGCGATGAGGATGGACATTAAGTAAATACGTTTACGTTCTGTGAAGGTAAAATGCACTGGTACGTTTTTTTTTTCCTATTGCCAGAACTAGACATGGTAAGCTTTCTTTTACAAAAAGTTAGGTATGTGTTCAATTTCTACTTTGTTTATAAGAAGCTCAATTGTCATTTCCATGTTAACTTTTTTTTTTTTTTCAGTTTGAACCCATCAAAAGTGGGTGCATGTACAAGTTATGGGTGTGTTAGAATCGGGCAAATACTGCCAAATGCATCAACAGTGCGTTTTGATGTTTTTTTTCTGCTTCTTGTTTCATTCAACATGTCTGATATTTCAGCTGATTTCGTTGGTCCTGTCAGGGTAATATTAATAGCAATCTATTGTATACAGATTTTGTAGCAAGTTATTCCGTTCTGCTGTTTCTGTAACAGCTGCAAGATGTTCTAGCTCGTCATTGGACTTAATGACAATCATGGGATGAAGTACTTGGGTTATCTAGCAGTGGGTCTGAAGGTGTCATCATACACTTTTTTTTTGCATTTGTTCACCAAAGTGCAAGAAAATAAAACTCTGGGGGTGTCCCATTGTTTGTGACCCAGTGACGCCAATTGGATAGCTTACCAGCAAAGCCCGAGATGTGGCAAGCTGCGGAGTTGAACTCGAGTGTTGAACTCAAACCAAACAGAGGACACACTCCCAACATTGGGTCTAGTCGCTGGTAGCCGATTCCTTGGGTAGATTGTAGTGGTTGCAATTTGCACTAGTTACAGTTTCAAATTCATGTAATCACAATGACATGTAACTTATGTGGTCACGTAAGTTCATTGCTGAGACTCTTATCATGTGAGTTTAGATGTCATTGAAGAGGAAATTTGGCCTGAAAAGCTTCTAAACAGTTCTAGTATATTGGTTCATCAAAATACGAGGGCAAATCAGTAAGTCCTTGCCCCCTATTTTTTATTAGCCAAAATAAGCTACATGCATCTAACTACAAATATACATACTATTCTACGTACCTTACACTATTTTTTCACATAGTTCCCGCACCGGTTCAGACATTTGTCTCATCGCAGCACTAAATTTGAGATGCTCCTGTGGTAGAATTCGTCCAGCTGACTGTGGGAACCAACATGGTACTGCTGTCTTGGCTTCATCGTTGCGTGTGAAACACTGTCTTGCCAGGAACTTAATCAGCTGACCGAAAACATGGAAATCACTAGAGGCGAGGTCCGGACTGCATGGTTGGTGGTCCAGACTCTCCCAGTGAAATGACCGAATCTTGCTGGCAGTTCTGATTACCACATGTGGCCTCCCATTGTCGTGGAAGTTAACCGCGCTGTCCACATTGAATCCCTTGTCGTTTTTGCCTGATGGCAGCCAGCAGATGCGACACTGTGGAACAGTAACTGTCGGCATTGATAGCTGCACTTTGTGACATGAAATCCAGCAGGAGCATTCCTCGGCAATTCCAGAAGGCCATTAACATCACTTTCCCAACAGATCGCACAGAACTTTTTTTTTGTCACAGACGAACCTGGATGTTTCCACACCATGCTCCGCCACTTCGATTCCAGCGTGAAATGCAGTATTCATGTTCACATCGCTAGTAACAGTGCGGTCCAGGAAACTTTCACCCTTCTTAGCATACTGTTGCAGATGATTCAGCGAAGCAATCATTCGCTTGCCTTCCATCATGTCACCCAACCTCTTAGGCACCCACCATCGTGAAACCTTCCGGTACCCTAAGGACCTGTGAATGATGTTGTAAACACCCCCATACAAAATGCCAAGCTCCCGGGAAATGTCCTTGAGGAGCACATGCCGATACGCTTCCATCATTGCATCCAGACAGGAAATGTTGTGATCAGTCACCGACACATTTGGCCTCACCGAATGCTCATTGTCATGCAAGTCTTCACGGCCTTTTGCAAACTCGCTGCGCCACCACCTCACACTTCTCAAAGCAAGACATCTTTCCCTATATGTGGGCTGCATTTCCCTGTGGATTTTCATGGGCATTCATCCCTTGCTCCAAAGGAAACAAATCGCACTTTGTTGCCCATCAACCGCCATCTCCAACAACTGCCAGCAGCGTTGTGCTGCAGAGCTATCGGCAGATAAGGCTGGGCAGTTCTAAGAAAGGTCCACCACTGGGAACGTATATGTTGACTTCACATTTACAGGCGTGAGTTGGCTAAAAAAACATATGGACGCAGT
This sequence comes from Dermacentor albipictus, assembly GCF_038994185.2. Taxonomy (NCBI): domain Eukaryota; kingdom Metazoa; phylum Arthropoda; class Arachnida; order Ixodida; family Ixodidae; genus Dermacentor; species Dermacentor albipictus. The sequence continues at coordinate 91,526,316 of NC_091824.1, read as the reverse complement.
TTATCAAGGCTGTATATGGAAATGTACTTCTTCTATGTGCAAAGGGGCAAAAGTATTCCATGCTTTGATTTATTGTCTGATAAGTGTCAACGTGGGCAACAGTGAACCAGGCGTAAATGCAAGCAACTACGCCCAAGAGGTTTTAATTTGAATTTTGAGAAGTTTTAATTCCCTCAAGCTAAATAACTTATGGTTCGAAGCTGTATGATAAATTACTTCAGTGTAAGTAGTATGTGCCACACTTCATTGCATTCAGCAGAGATATGACACGAACATATGTACAAACAGGTGTGCTACCCTGTTTTTGCAAGCATGCAGGCAACTTGAATATCAAACATTTGCACATTTTGGTTTCATTTTCTCTGCCCTGAGATACAAAAATATTTTACTTAACTGAAACTCTTGTTTGAATGAAGTGACCTCAGAACTTACGGAAAACATAGTGAGCTGACAAATATTTTGAAACTTTTCTAAATTAGCACGAAAATTTAATTGTAAGATTGAGAATTACTGTCAATCAGGTGTAGTTTCATTTTCTACATGGCAGCTTTGATGGTGATGCCCTATGTGAAGTGCTTGAAATAGCAATTGTTATTGTTGAGCTGTGTGCGTACATTGCTTTTCATTCTGGAATGGATTATCAAGTTTTTTTTCGTTTGCTTTCCACAGAATCCAAGAAGCCACAGCTGCGCCACGAAGCCTAATCCAGGCAATGCGGTCCTACCTCCACTTTTCACAAATCAGTGCCTGGTACAGTCTGTCTGGTGGAAGGAATCCTCGGAGAATCTACTACAGGTGTGAAGGAACCTGCTTCTGCTATATTCGTGGTGTTAGTGAGCAGCAGTGTTAATTTATTGATACAAATTTTACAGTGACAATCTGTCGTCAGTTACCTTAAATCACTTTTGCCATCCACTGTGCCCGCATATAGAGGTACTATACTTAAACATTGCATTCTCATTGAACATTGCAACAGTCGAATGACAGACATGATCCAAGTGAAAGCCCGAGGAATTGCTTGTTCAGTAACTTGCTTGTAAACCATGTGAAAAAAAAAATAATCAGTTACATGCAGAATATTTCTCTACTTTTCACTATTAAGCTCTAAGAACCAGTTATTGAATGCAAGAGCATTTATTTGGCTACCCTATCCTACTTTGGTTTACCTTGCATTGATACACTGATAATGTCAAAAAAATTAAGCAAATCTAGCCCCTACAAGGAATTGAACCCAGACCTTACAGCAGGGTAAGAAAGTACTTATCCTTGGCACCATGCTAGCAGTTTACAAGGGGCGTGGAATATGTGGAACAGTAGAAACAGTACCGCTGACATAGTGTTTTTACAATACTGTGATTGCGTATGCATAGCTCGCACATGGTGACCAGAAAGCCTCCAGAGATGTGCAGTGCATTTGACTGGAAATGCAACGAAGCCAAACGAATGCACTGTCATGCTTCACTCAATCAGCTGTAATGGAATTTGATTAAAGTATGTGCACTGTGGAGATACTCACTCATAACGTAGACAAACTTTAGACAACCATCGTAGATGGGTTCTGCTGGAATTATGAATTTTTTTTTTAACCACTGTTGGTTATGCTACTATAAAGGACGTTGCTCGCAAATCTCCTGCCACAAAATTTCCCTGAATCCTTCAAGTGTAAGTGGGGTTAGAGGTAATTATTGCACTGATGTATGGCTTTCTCTCACCTTCTGTCTCCACTAGTGCACTGGAAGCTACACAAAGGGGATGGTGAGGGGCGGCATTGCCTGAAAGTTGGGCATTTTCATCAGTTTTTTTCTTGTTGATGCTACATCAGGTTCGGGCAAGCACAGCACTCTCTCGATAGGAGCTTGGGCTCCTGGAGCTACGTGCACACAGTTGCCAGGGCGTCTTGGCAACGAGAGGGCTTGTCACGCCAACCCGTGGTGGCCGTAGCATCTACGCTAGGCAGCATGCTGGTGTATCTCGGGAGGCCACGTGCAGCAGACACAGCTGTGCGCTATTGACATGTGTAGACAAGAGGAGGAGGAGGAATAAAAATTTTATTGATGAGGGAAAAAAATGGCGGAAGGCAGTGGTGCATGGTGGGTACCTATTCCAAGACTCCAGTGGCCATAGCGACTCGCCCCAGTTTGATCCAGGAGGCCCTTCTGGGCCTCGAGGTCAGAAGTGAAAAGGTGAAATACCTTTTTGGCCTTTTGAGATGCAGACACACATATTTTTTCATTTATTTAACTCAAAATTGGCAATTACAGTATTACTGGGAATGTTCTCACAATCACAAAATCTGCCAGTACCTGTTGGGCCTGCTCACGACCTAGCTGCTGATGATATTGCAAAGGAGAGAGCAAGCAATTGTTCACTTTTTTTTTTCAAACCCGGGATTGTAAATTCCCCGCTGCATGCAGTGCAAGAAATATTTGGCTCAGTTGTTAGGAGCCTCATCTACAGTTCGGCAGCGTTTTCTTATTACCTTCAAGGAGTGTTTCAGGGCCCCTGTGAGCTTTCGATTTTATTGAAAAAATTACAAGAAAAATAAAATTGTAAAGAGAAAGGCAACATTTTGAAAGTAGTGCAAAGTCTGTTGCTTGTCTTCATAAATAACCGGCTGTTCTCTCCACGAAGCCCTGAATGAATGTGACGGTGAATGTGGATGAGTAGCAAACATAGCTTTGTTTTTGTGCTCTCTGCAGGATCTCTGTGCCAGGCAAGGCATTTTCCAGCAAGTTCCTCTGCAGTCCTCACGTCCACAACTTCCCTCTATCAAACCTTGGGCGTAATGCTTCCATCAAGGTCTCTGTGAAGTCTGTGCCCAGGTGTCCAAATGGCATACCAGCAATTGCCTGTGCCAAACATCCTGCCGTGCCTCCAACACCCACGACTCCTAGTGAGCCATTGGGTCCTGCCGTCACTGCCACACTTCGGAGCCGGTCCAACAGAGACGCAGATGACGATGGGTTCAGGAGGAATGAGGAGTCGGTTGCCAAGCGCAAGCCCAAGAAGCACAGCAAGGGGGATTTGTCAGCCGACCTGCTGTTGGGAGAGAGCCTTCTTGATCCCCCGCAATCTCTGCAGATGTACCCCAAGCGCTACCAGAGCCCATCGCGATGCGGGAGCCCAAGTGTTGAGGCACCTGAGCATCTGTTGTTCAGGAGCCGAGCCCAGTCGCCTCTGGAGCCAAGCGGGCAGGCCCAGCCGGATTGCAACCGAGGGAGAGCGTCGAGGCGCCCTGTCATTGAGCGCTTCCTCAAGAAAAGTGGAGAGCCACTGCCCGGCGAAGTGTTTGCTCTGGATGCCCCCACTGCCAGCCCAAACCGGGCGCAGCCGAGAAAGGAGGAAGTGATGACACCTGCTCCTTTCTGGCCAAACCAGCAGCACACTCGGGTGAGGAGCCCTGTGACACCGTCCCAGGCTCCGGAACAGCAGGCACCTTTTGTTCCAGTTGCACCACAGTCGCCACTTCTGCTTGGCGGTGAGCGGGTTGTCGCCAGTGCTGAAGAAGTTGGTGAAAAGAAACTGCCAGACAAATTTGCGCGTGCCGCTTCGCCCGACCAGTGCGGGTTAAAGCAGAGCTTTGAGGACATGAGCCTGTGTCGCATCACCAAACCGTCTGCCAAGCACAAACTGATCTCAAGCAGCTCTAGTTCAGTGTTACACGAGGAGCTGCTGTCTGTCGAGCCTCATTTGCAAAGGACGTCGGAGCCCAATGTGAGAAGCCAGTGTGGGGGGAATACCATGGCTGACAATAAAGTGGAGCATAGGACTGTTGCAAAGGAAGTGGAAGCTAGTGTTAGCAGGTGTGGTGGTGTTGCAGCTCACAAGGAAGAAGGGAGTCATAATAAGCGAGCTTTAGGGCACAGCAAAACTTGGAGCGAAGGTCTTTGTGACCTGAAGCTCAAGGATGGAGTGGTTGGGAAAGGCAGCCACATCTTCAGCAACCTCATTCACAAGCACAAAGTGAGGCAGGTGGGTACGCACTGCTGTGAAGCCTGGTGCCTTGTCACTTCTGCTTTGACCTGTTCTTTTTATGCTTTAGTAGTGTCAGTACTCTTGTGTATAATGTATCAAATCTCAGCTCTTTACTCTAACTTGTCTTGGAATAAAAACGTTATATTGTTGCTTGCCTATTTTAGCACTCTTCTTGTTTGACCATCTATCTCTTATTCTTACTTTCTTGCATATATGTATGAGAGCTCTTGCTGAAAATTGTCCCCAGGTCATCTGTGCAGTGACTGATGTGTGCCCACTACACTCTCTGCCAGTGACTTGTCAGGTCTCTGAACCACAGATGAGTGCAAAGACATGCTATATCGCCTTTGGAATGCATGTCCTTTTAGCACTCTTAACTGCACTGCTTTGAAGATGGCCATAATGACTAGTGTTTGAAATAGAGGCCACGAATATGGCTGTCAGTTTTGCCATTGCAGGTACTAGTTGTGATGATCATCAAAGGAACTCTGCATTCCATATTCCAAAACATCACTTTGCTAAAAGATGGGAAAGCATGCATGCTCACAAACAATGTTGGACACATGCCCCTTTCTGTGGTCTTGAAACCTGGCAAGCTGCCAGCAAAAAGTGGAGCAATTTGCCTCAGTCGCTGTTCGTGCTGCATTTGTCAAAAGGTCTGAAGCCATTGCATGTGTGATGAGATGTGTTATCAGGCCGTGTGCTGGTATTCTATCAGGCCGTGTGCTGATATTCCTTTAGGACTTTCGCTGCTCCAAAGCCCTAGAGATCTAGCAAGACCGATCTCGCAACCCGGAGCTGCTGAGCATTGGGAGTCCTGAAGCAGCGCTCAGCAACAGATGTTACCACTCAGAGTGGCTTTGGAACTTTTGACACAGGCTGTACGTCCTGAGGATGTTGTTTGCAATAGTACATTTATAGAATTTTTACAGCCATTAATTTGTTGCAATTTTTATGCTGAATGTGTTAGTAGTGTAGTTTGTAAATGTGCCTGCATGGCAGTTTGCAGTGTGCAGTCAGAAGTGATTGATTTGTTCTTTAGCAGTCGCCTTGCTTCTTTGCCTTAGTTCCTTAACAATGAATTCCCTTCCCCTACAGAACATCCTTAAGTGTTGCAGTCGATGAAGATTGGGCACATTTTGCATCTTCGTTCTCACCTCTAGGCGGGCAGTTAGCATATTGTACGCCGTCTTAGTAGAGTTACCTAAGTGAGCAGCCGCTTTTGTAAGTTACACAGACGTGTCTTTCATACATACCTAATTATTCAAGAATAGATTGTGTTAAATGCAAGCTTTGAAGCACCATTTAGGCTTGTAGATTATGTATGGACTCGTTGCTATCATGTGAAGTGATATATATGATTTATAACATCTAGACAAAAATGTTTGTTGTAAAAAAGTTATGGTTTCATAGCTCTAGCAACCTTTATTATCTGAAGACAGGCCATTCTCTGTTCTAAACAGAACTTTGAGATAAGAAAAGCTTCAAATTTATAATTGGCAGAATGTTAACGTGAAATCTTACACAGCTCTATAATTATCCAAAAATTCTGTACATTAGAACTGATAATTTCATATAATTCACTAATTGTACGTAACTTTATATGTTCACTTAAATATTTTCACTGTTGCAAATTTCCATTGTTGCCAAAAAAGTTAGGTTTTAACTAAAGCTCTTCTGCAAGCTTTATAGATATATTTGTAAACTGGTGCTAAGTGTCGCTATGCTAGAACTTTTGAATTCAAAACTGGATTATAATCTTTAGTATCAGTATTTAAATTGGTAAAGTCATTTATTGCATGCAAAGAGTAGTGTACCTTAAGCTAAAGTAGACATTGGAAACAATAAAGTGCCATTTAATGTGATTGTCTATAAAGATGCTGTGTCATTTTTGCTGCTGCTTTACATGTTTGGTATGCTTTCATTACATGAAGGGCATTTCGATAAAGCTTCATACATAAATGCTATTACTAAATTTACTCTAGAGGCTGAAGGCTGCTTGTGTACAAAATTTATGTATAAGCCATGCTGGTGATTATTCGATGGTGTGAACATATAATTTTTTTTTCTATTCACACAAAAATCTGTCCTTTTTTAAAGAAGTACTCATAATATGTCAAAGAAAGGTACAACAGGGAAGCTATGTATTGTTGCTTTATTGTCATGTAACCATGTATATCTTGTATGAATTCAGGCTAATTAATATATTTTTGGTGAATTATTGAATTAAGACACTTCATCATGAAAGCAGTGAGCAATGTGGAACCTTTAAGTCCTTTAAGAACCTTGCACATAGTCAAATACTTTGCAGTGTCACAAACTCCCCTCTTGCACTTCATGCAGCATTCATTTCAAAAACATTTTGCGATGCGTTCTCCAAATTTATGCGCGTATAGTAATATCATTGTGCTGGTTATATTTGAAAGCTGCGAGACACATTTAATGACACTTCTATAAGCTCTCAATTTGGACGTGCGTGGTGACTTGGGTGTCACTTACAGCTCGTGGAGTCAAATAAATAAATAAATAAATAAATAAATAAATTATGTACCCAGGTTCACGAAGTTTTTATATAGTTTTGCAAGCTGTGCGACAAGTCTTTTCACCATTGCCAGATCCAATTAACGAGGACAGAGTAGTAGATCTGGTAATTTAACATACATTACACAAGAACACACAAAGCCCTGCTCACTTAGGTAAAATGGGCATGATGAAACTGCTTTCTTTCTATGATGAATATTTAACTTAGATTTTAAAAATTCAGATGATGTGCAAAGCATGGAATCATCCAATGTCTACAGCGGCAAAGTGTCTCAGTTTCACTGCTCTTTGGGCAGTGCCACCTCAATGGTATTCCATCGGAAGACTGGTCTCCAAGCGCTAAAATTTACAAATGGGAAACAAGTGAATTGGAAAACTTTGTGAGCTAATGGTGCTGTACCTGAAGGAGAAAATGCTGAAGTTAAAGAAAGCTTAGGGAAGCTATAAATTAAGGGTAAAGAGCTGTCTTGAGCCAAGAAAAAATGAAACTCATCGTAAAGGTGTGCCAGCACCAAAAAATTATTGTCACAGCAGCTACCAGACTGTCGATGCGGCCAGCTTAATTTTCTTAACACGCCCTGATTTTGCTTAATTCAATGCATGCATACTTCAGAATGACGCGCGTATTTGGGGTCACATGTGTTCAAGCACAGATATAGGCTGCCACGTGCGAATCCTTTTAGGTGGTCTGCTTCCCAGATGTGAGCCTTAAAGTGATTTTCATTACATTCTCAGCAGCAAGAATGCCACAGCTTCTTTTAACGCTACTCTTTATAGAATGGTGCTTCATCTTCAGGTAGTTCTCTCTGTCCTTCCTTTTCGATATCTGAGTGTTTTCTGCCTGTCTTGTTCACTGGTAAGCAAAGTGACTGAGACGCACATGTTTTACGCTGCAACGTTGCTCCTGCTTCAGATGATGTGCAAAGCACGGAATCATCCAGTGCCTACAGCGGCGGAGCGCGCTCAGTTCCGCCGCTCTTTGGACAGTGCCACCTCAATGGTCTTCCATCAGAAGACTGGTCTGCCACTAACCTCTAGTCCGGTAAGTGTTCCCGAGCATTGTTGGTTGTGTGCGTGGAAGTTGTTCGACTTTGGGTTGCCTAGACACAAAGTAAGAAAGTAGCTACCTAATTCTCAGAAGTACATTTTCCAACAACCGAGTGTGCAGATCAGAAAAAAAAAAGCACACTAATGGAGACTTATATGGTCAACAAGAGATGCTATTTTGAACACCAAATGAAATCCTATTGTTGAACAGGGTTGCCAGATTTGGCTACTTTGTGCCAAATTGGCTACTTTTTGAGGCTGTTGGCGGGGAAAAAAATGCCTTGGCTACTTGGCTACTTTTTTTGGCTACTTTTGAAATAGCTTGACAATTGTAAAAATTGGATAGAAACTTGTTTAGCTCATATTATGCAGCAACATTAGCAAATATTTAGGCCAACCCGCAACAACGACGCTTCAAATCTTTTCAAGCTGGTCCATCATCATTGTCAATCAGACTCTGGCGCTTTCATTTCATGCAAAGGATTTCGCACTGGTGACGTCACAGTGTGTTCCATCTTCGCATTGACGTTCCGCGTCAGGCCTTCCACCTTCCACACATAGGTCTTCTTCGATTTTCGGAGTTCTGGCAGCCCGCTGGCAGCCAGCTAGTGCCGGTCCTGATGGGAAGGCAACGTGAGGTGGGATCCTAAGGCAAGCCGAAGCTGCCCGAAGTTTGCAAAATCGGAACACTTGGACAGCTGGTCACGGGATAAACGTAAACATGCTACCAGCATGTCAGCGGCCGGTCTGGCCGGCACGCTCTCGGCGTAGTCGGTCCATTTATGTGTTCCCAGCTTGAAAACATACAGCTGTTTTCTGGAATACGATCACTTTTGCGAGATTTCGTGCGACTGGGCATCTCACTCTGCAGAGCGTAGCAAACGGCCTGCGACGCGTCCGATGCCAAGACGCAATATCGCACGTAAATAATCGCAAAAGCGATCGCTCGAGGTTGCCTCGAGCTTTGACCTTCTTCGAGAAATGTGCGCCAAGATTAACTCAAACATTTACACTGTGATTCTGATTTGTGATAATATTTTAGTCATATTACATGCTGATCAAAGCGCTCTTAGCTGTAGTCATTTATACACGTTTCATTATATTTTTGTATGTTCCTGCATTTACTAAAAGCAACTTTAAGTGTTGGCTGTGATAATGTCTTGAGAGTTGCATAATAAATGAAAATGCAACGCTTTTCCATGGCGTGGCTACTTTTCTGGCTACATTTCTGTATGTGGCCAAAGTTGGCTACTTATCTGGCTACTTTCCGAGATTTTTTGGCTACTTTTCACATTTTGTACCTGGCAACCCTGTTGTTGAATTCGTAATCTTCTCATCTCCGACTGACTCGCAGGGCTCCTATGCGCTTTCTCACTGGTTCATTTTGCAAACATGGTGGAATGCGACTGTCTCCAGAATAACTAACCAGGCATTCATTCTCTACGCTGTCCTTCCTGCTAAAAGGGGCATGTTTTAATGATGGCTTAGTATTCTGACATAACAGAAGGAACAAATATTTAGTGTAGCTGATTGAATATGGTTGTACTGCTTACACGAGGCTGTTTTCTTAAAATTTGATCATAATGTAAATTTTGTGGTACTATTGCAATACCAGATATTGGTTCCAGAACTAGCCATAATGTTACTTAGCCATTGAGGAGCTGAAATTTTCACAGCTAATGAGCCATAAAACTAGCCACCTTCTTGCACCTTAGTTCTACCAGCAACTCCTGTTTGGCCGCTCTTGCGAAAACCAACGTGAATAAGTTCTTGTGATGCAATCAATTGTAATTTGAAAATGCGACTTCATTTATTAGGCAAGGCAAAAATTCTGAAAATGTTCATACGAGACAGATTATCAAAAGCATATGGGCCGAAACATGGAGGACAGCGACAATAAAATAAAAAGTGAAGCATATGAGAATGAGCAATGAAAAGAAAAATGATATTGCAAACCATGTACAGATAGAAATATGGCAGTGTGAATAGGAGATCAAATGCAGAAAGGATATTCTGGTTGAGGTTCCGGTTTAATCTTGGTTTCCATTATGGCCGTGACTTGGTTTCAAGATGAAATGAAGTTGGCCAATCGTGCAATATATCAGACAGATTACTAGCAATCTATTCGAGCAACGAAAATTCGCGCAGCATGGTAAGCTGGACCAATGCATTTCCAATGCTGAGCGAATGTCCTGTAGTGCCTATTGTCGGCTCTACGTTGGCTGTGCTTGTGCTGTTATATATGCACAAGTGTGACCCATTCATCGTTAGCTCTATATTGGCCCTGCTTGTACTATTATATACTCATGTAGAAGTTTCTGTTGCAATGAAGGGAAAGCTGCAAAGGCAGAGCTTTCTGCACAGGTGTTAGTGCACTCATGTAGTCAAGCAGAATTCAACGGCGCTTCCTGCTTCGGTAGAACAGGCACGTGACCCCCCCCCGTCTACGCCTCTGGCAAGCTTGTGCAGTAGCATCATTAGGGTGTCATCGCCACACGTCTTTCATTTTTTCATCTTTTATGACTTTCCTAGCCTCCTCCCTCAGTAACAGAGGCCTTTTTTTTTTACTAACATAGCTTAACTTGTATTCTTTCTTAAGTGTTGCTTTAGCTGTTCATATGATTATTCCACAATAGTGCTCTCACTAGTTGATATGACATGTATCTCAAGAAAATGCTCATCCCTTCTACAGTTGCATACGGAACTAAAAACGGTACACTCGCTTTGCGTGTCTGGTGCCAGCAGTGAGAGTTGAGCCTAAATGCAAGCGCAACGTGAAGTTTCATTGTGCTGAATTGTTGATTTGCTCTTTCTCACAAATGCTTTTTCCTGTTTCAGGCTCCTCTTAGAAAATCTGGAGCCAGTTTTGATTTTGACAGCAGCCTGACTTCTGTGTCTGCAATTAAGAGGTCAGTCTGCTTTCTATACCTACCACTGCGATGACTTCTATTTAGGGATGTCCTGTACTCCTATCTGCCCTGTGCTCAGTTGACAATGTACCAAAGAAAAATTGAGATTTGATTTTTCATGTTTGATGGAAGAAGTTGTAAAATCCAGCTACCAAGTATGAAGCCATCACGAGATCAAATCTCGGTCCTGGTGACAACATTCCCTTAGGGATGAACTGCAAGAACACTTATGTTTAGGCGTATGTGCACAAGCCACAGATGTTCACAGTAAACCTAGAGCCCCTACACTAAGCTGTTTCTCAACTCCCCTTATAGCTCAGAATGCAACTTTGGGATGCAAAACCTCAACTACAGATGTACTGCTAGGGCTAACTGTGTTCTTAATCTAGCAAGAGCCTCCAGCTTCCTTGCAAGGCTTTGCAGTGCTTTTATTATGTCTGCTTCTTGCATGTAATGCCTGTACATTACGATTAAGCAATGCATCGCATGTCACCTTTGCTTTTCTTTAAGGGCATTGTTTGAGAAAGAACCTGTGGAAGAGGAAGCGTGTCCAGGGGAAATAATCAGCTCAAGTGCTCCAGCATCCACCACTACAAGCAGCCTGATTGTTAACTTTGAAGTAGGTTGCATTTTAAATTAAGGCTTTTGGAATTCTGCGCATCGTAGTATCTAGTCAAAGGTTCGAAGGTAATTCATCTGCTCAGATGAACTGATAATGACTGTGTGACCAAGAAACCCATACGGGCTCTGAAACATCTCTTGACTTGGTCAGTGACTGCAACCTCTTCATCAAGGTAGTAGTTGCCCACCAGTGCTGAATTTAATATTTGACTGTTTGTACTTCAGATATACGTTGCATATAAGGATATACGAGGCTTAACATGTCACATATGAAATGTGATAGCAAAGAATAAAAGGAAACACTACTACAACATGGATCTCAAACACACAGCCTGTGATGCCTTCCGAAGTTTTCAGCTCCCTGTTCCCAAGTTGCGGAAGCCTCAGAACAATTCTATAGCCCGTTGCTAAGTATTACACAATGTAGGCCACAGGAAACGGTGTGCAATACTCGCAGCCCATTAGCTGATGCGAGTTTGAGATACCTGTACTACATTTGTTACAACTGTTCCATCAACCTTTCCTGCGACATTTATCAGCAAGCTGCCATAAATTTAGTAATTTGCCAGTGGCCCTCTCTCGTTATGCGCTTGCTGAATGTGGAGGTGTATCCCGCATCATCCCAGTCAACTCCCACTTTGCTCTTTCTACACTACTTGTCTGCTGGGTCAGTGGAAACATGACTTATGGGGCACAGAACATTTCTTCCTTGTATAATGACTGCACTTTCCAACCTCTGCTGGTGTTAGTATAGGTCAATATTCATGAACTTGTTCTTTTAACAGAATATGCTTTGGGAGTAGTCGGTGTTATAATAGTCTCGCCACGTGTTACTAGCCGTCATGGTGGCTTCACGGGTAGTGTTCTTCTACCAAACCTTGGCTTGCAGGTTCAATTCAGTGGTTGCATTCTGTGAGGGGAAGTTAAATCAATGTGCTGAGATGTCTATTCATGTTGAAAAGGTCTAGGTGGTTGAAATTAATATAGTCCCATCTGCTGCAGCATCTCACATTGTCCCCATTATTTAGTAGTTTGCATATGCCTACGGTAATTAATTTGCTGTGGTTGCTTCGCTGCACTGATGCCACAGCAAGCAGCGTGCAGTAGTTTGAAAAGGAATAATCCACAAATCATGTCTTGCCTCACTTTAATCTACTGAACAATTCTTCCTAACCCTAGCGACTGTAGAGAAACAGCTAAGGGAGGTTTACAAGAGTTGTTACACATCTGCTCCTTTGCACTGTTTTAATTCTCTGTCTGCTTTTCATTTTCTCCTTTTTCTTTTTATTTTGACATGCAGGAGTCTGTCTTGAATGGCCGACTGGAGCCAGTGAGCACTGTGCAGGGTTTTGTTGCCGAGATCGGTGCCAGTGGGTCCTTCTGCCCGAGGCACATTACGCTCCCAGTGACTGTCTTCTTCTACTCGCTGCATGACATCGACAAAGTAGTCTCGCCTTATTTGGTAAGACCCGAGAGGAAACTTGAACCGGAGACATGCATTCTTTTTTCATTTCTGTATATCGCAGTGATGCAAAAAGCATGTCCCATGCCCATGACATTGGTCGTGGAAACTTGTGAAGTTTTGTTCAGCTGTACTAATATGTTGCATGCTGCAATCCTATGGATGGCACTCGATCTCTTGCGGACAGTGTGGCTACATATTCACAGGCCTAAAGTGCTGCTGCACAAGCGGGCTGAGCATCCCAGACAATTGTGCTCTTAACTACCAACTGCATGAGCGCCTTCTCTCAACAAGGCATAGCACAACAATAAAATGGCCACCTCGAAGGGGCGCTAGCAAATGGTTAACGTACATGGCCCATCACTCCCAGCATCTTCATGGCAAAAGATGTGTGGAATACAGTTGTGCACAGCAGTAAACGTTCTGCATGTTGTGATTAGAAACACCCTCGCGAGATGCCATTGCTACAGTTCTCCATTATATTTCGTTGTGGCATGCACCAAGCCATAATCCAGATGCCTTATTCAGTTTGCATGCTGTATGTCCTTCAAGCCTTATGCAGGATTTGTCGCATTGCACTGGATGTGGGTATTTATTCAGGTTTTAGATTTTTAGGTAGTTTACTTCCTTTTTTTAAATATGCGCAACTAAAGTCAGATCGTTAACCTAGACCTCATTGTGTTTTTCAGGGTCATATTAACCTTGGCATGAAAGGTTACCATGTTCCAAAGACAGGAACAATACAAGTGGTGAGTTTGTCATGCTTTTGAAGAGGTGCCAAATGTAGCCTTTTATTTCTTTCTGTTCTGTTTCTAGATGCGTGTTTACTTACTGTATCATTGCTTTGTGTGTTTCTCAGCAGAATTACTGAGTAAACATTTCTATGTGTTGTGTTGAAGATCTCTGATACTCCATCACATGTTAATACAGTGAAACCTCGTTAAACCGTAGTCGGCCGGAGCTCGGAAAAAGTACGTACTAAACGGTAGTACTGTTTAAGCGAAATAGCATGAGATCGCCCACTTACCTGTCGAAAACGGAACTCAGAGAGAGTGCAATGAAAGGGGGAAAAACATGCAGTATTTATTCACTTTGCGGGACGTAAGTGTTATTTTCGTTTGATGTCGCGGCGGCCTAGCACGACAGCGGACTCAAACTTACTGAAGCTGCGTGCCAGCTTCTCAACCAGCCCCCCTCCTCTCGGCAAACACTCGCACGGCAGATTCCTTGTTGGCGTTACGTATTCTCCGTGCACGCGCGCAGTAGTGCTGCATAAGTCCCGGGGCGCCTTTTTCATTGCCGCGTGCCGGAGTTCGGAAAACTTTTCGTTTGGAATAGTTACGTTATCGCGCCCCTGTTCTCCTTGCGACGATCGCATTCATGAGGCTGACGTAACGCGCAGCTTCTGCCACTGTCGGGCCTGAATAGCCCGTGCTGTCGCTTTCCGTGTCATCCTCATCACTGTCGCTAGTTGACACTTCGGCAACAGCGGCAACGATGGTGAAAAGTCGAACCTCGTAGCCGACATCTCTTCGCGGTCGCAGCAGCGCTGCCGAGCAACTTCGCATTCCAAATGCCACACACTGTAGTCAACAGCAGATCCATGTCGCGGGCCAGCGCCGACTTCTTCGTGTCACGTTCGGTAGCACGGACGATGTCTAATTTTTCTTCTATGCTGAGCACCCGGCGTCTTTTTTTTATCCTAGCTTCGGCATGACGCGAGTCCTCGCTTGCACGACGCCACAACGCTCTCTGGCACGGCGTCCATGCGGCGTTGAAATGATGTTGATGTTGATGCGGCTTCACGTGCAAACGCACAGGGCGCTTGGAGGCCGTTGTACAGATCTCTGAGGCTTGTTGTTCTGCCGGGCCGCCCGATGGAGACGACGCGCCGCCGTGTTTCCGCGACGAAAAGTGGAAACGCTACGTTTTAACCGATGCGTACGCAATAAGCTGGTACGGTTTATGCGGATACAAAATACATTATGTTCAATGGCCGCTGAGTCGGGGAATTGACTTTACTACTTTTAAACCGAAACTACTGTTTAAGCGGGTACGGTTTAACGAGGTTTTACTGTAATGGTCTTTTCCTTTTGTAAACTATGTTGTTTTGTTTTTTGCCGTTTTCTCCCTTGGATGTTGTGTCTGCGATGGCAACCATTTACTAAACAATCATTTAACAAATGCCTTAATAAAACAGCACCATTTACCTTTGATGTCAACATGTCAATTTAGGCAAAGAATAGATAAATCTTTGATAATCTTGTCTCTGCTTACTAAGCTGCAGGTAACTTGACTCTTGACCACCCCACAGAGTATTGCCCTGGTCATTAGCGACCTATAGCTTGCCAAGTATCATGTAGGCTTGATCTATTGCCTGCCGACAAAGAGCTTTTACTTATTTGTTCATTATTTCTTCATTTTACTTACACTTTACCTACATAACCACAAGAAATGCGAAAACACCCATCGACTTAGATTTAGGTGCACATTAAAGAACCCCAGGTGGTCCAAATTATTCTGGAGTCTCCTACTATGGCGTGCCTCATAAGCAAATTGTAGTTTCAGCATGTAAAGCCCCACAATTTAATTACACAGCCACAACGCATTAAATGGGGGGAGGTCGGGGGGGGGAGGGCATGAATTACAACATAGCACGAATAGCAATAAATTGTTGTGCAAGATACATAATGAAAAAAATGTTTAAAATGTGCGAGAAATTATACAGAATATACAAAAATTACCATAAACATACATTCTAAACAATCGAGACCTTTGAAAAGAATAATTCCACTGATGTCGGCGTCATCATAGGGAACGGAAGAAGAGTTCATTATTAGTTTTGTTAACGATATCGTCTGAGAGCCGTTTCCATTCTTGTATTGTTCTTACGAAGAACGAAATATGAAAAGTGCGTGCTTTGAACATGTATTCTAATATTTTTTTGCTAATTATCTTGATGAAGCTAGGCATATGTCGGTTCTGAGAAGTATTTGTGGGGATTAATGGCATTCTTATTGTAATAGATACTGTGAACAAATGTAAGCCGAAGTTTCTGCCTTCTGATTGTTTGGCTCTCATGCCAATGTCCTTTTTATTTCAGAAATACTTCAAACTGAAATATAGTTATTACTTTCAAATCTAGCTGCTTGATTTTGCACTTCTTCCCGTCTATCGGTAAGGTACTGCTGATGAGGGTCCCAAATTACAAAATATAACCTAGAATGGATCTTGTATACAAAAAGTAAAGTGTTTCTTTTATGGTTTGTGAAACCTGTTTAATATTCCTCTGTATAAAATATATAAGCCCATCTTGACGATACATTTGGCCCAGCATATATATTTGGCCATATACGAGGGATGTTCCGAAAGTAAGTTTCATAATTTTTTTTTGAAGAGAAAATGGCACACTAGGTGAAACAAACAATCGCCATAAGAATCCACACCCGTTGCTGGTTCAGCGACAGAAGGAGCGTCAGCGGAGAAGGAGAGACGCATGCGCAGAGCGCCAAAGAATAGACGGTAGCATGAGACCAGCATGCCCGAGGTTATTCGAGTACAAACCACAATGGCAGACAGACGTGTGCTGACAATATGGTCGCCAGTGGAAGTGTGTGCTGTTATTCGGTATGAGTGGGCACATGAGACTTGTGTGTTAGTCATCCACGAACACTTACAGATCGTCTGTGGTGAAGAGGTCATGTATCAGACCTTGCATCATAGGGCACCGAGTTTTGCCAGAGTGGTTTCTTCAAACTGATTGCATGCTACGACAAATGTCTCAGTGATGGTGGTGACTGTAAAAATAATGCAAGGTGTATAGTTCTTGATGCCGTGGTGTATTTTTTCTTTTTGGCAGTGAAGTTTCCATGTGAAAACAAATTCAGAACGTCTTTCCTAAATATAAAGCCCATCTTTTGTTTTCACTTAGCCAACATCCCTTGTGTGGACATTTCACCAGCAACCTATAGCTTACCAAGTATGTCGGAGGCTGAATCCATCGGGTCGCAGACCAAGAGCTTTCAGTTGCATCCTGTCGCATGTTTTCGTTGTGTCAACAAACCTTGCATGGAAAGTTCCTCTTTATTAGACAAACTGGACAGTGCACTCGCTTAGGTTCCAAAGCTGCTCGACTACAATGCCAGCACAAGTATGGTGCATGGTCCATCCTTCAGAAAGGGAAAACGACGCACCTCTTTCACTGTGACATTGTCACTTTGAAGTGATGGGCACAGCAGGAAGACGAATTATTGCAAATTGAATAAATGTAAACTCCCTAAGGGGTGAACTTTCATCTACTGAAGAATTGTGTAAACCAGTGGCGGCAAAGTGGAAGCACGGCGGATGGTCGTTATTAATGATGTTTAAAATCAGCTGTTCTAGTTTCGAATGTTCAAGGACAAATCAGAAAGTCTTTGCGCCTATTTCTTATTAGCCAAATAACGTACATACAGGTAATTATAAATATGCATACTATTCTACGTACCTTGCACTATTTTTCCACAAAAGTCCCCACACCATTTCAGATGTTTGTGCCAGTGCAGCACTAAATTTGAGATGTCCCTTTGCCATGTTGTCGTCAGTCAGCAAAGAAAGCGGCATCCCCAAACCCTCACTGTCATGCAAGTCTTCATGGCCTTTTGCGAACTCTCAACACCACGACCTCACACTTCTCAAAGCCAGGCACCTTTACCCATACGTGGGCTGCATTTCCCTTGGGATTCCGATGGGCATTCATTCCTTGCTCCATAGGAAGCAAACCGCACTTTGTTGTTGTACGCCATGGAAGTGTGAACCATAACCGCCATCTTCAACAGCTGACGGCAGTGTCATGCCACGGAGCTACTGGAAGATAAGGCCAGGCCAGTCCAAGAAAGGTCGACTGCTGGGAAAGGATATGTTGACTTCGCATATACAGCCGTAACACTGAACATTGGCACACTTGTCTGTGAAGAGAAGCAAGCCATGCCACCTGAAAGTTTCGTACTATATCGGCATTTTGCCTTCCACGGCAATTCTTGCAACCCAAAATTTGAAAACCCGAAAGCCGAATCCTAGAGGTCTGAAGCATAGCCACCACCCTTGAAGTATCTTCTATTTTATGTGCTATGTGACTAATTCGAAAGTGAATTGAGTGATAACTCGCTGCATTTTGTCAAACATTTTTGTAAACTGTGGATATTTCTCAATGCTTTTCTGTTACAGACGCTGTTCAACCCACATAACACGGTGGTAAAGATGTTCGTCGTCCGATACGACCTCTCGGACATGCCTCCCAACTGCCAGACATTCATTCGACAGCGCACTCTCTTCATGCCCACTGATGCCTCAGAGAAGGACCCCGAGGCCAGCCGCTGGCTCCGTTATCTCATTCACCTCAGGTGTGCAATTTGCTGATTGCAAACCAATGGACTCATGAGCTAGAGCTGAATAGCAGTGCGTACAACCAACTTAAGTCTCCCACTTGTGCCAGAATGTTTCACTAGCGCACAGGATTTTTTCTTCTTATTTCACGGCCGATGAAAACCATGTTCCAATTCATCCTGGCTGTAGTGCGCTCACTTTTTCTGTCTTGTAGGCCAATTACAATGAAATTTTTCACTGCAGAAGCAGCCTAGTTTCAGATTGTGCAGATATAGAGCATCCTCCATGCAAAGTTTCAATATTAAGATACGAGGGAATATGTCGCAATACGCTCATTACAGTAGCTATTTTCGATGCCGAATCAGAAGGAAAAAAAAAGAAAAAGGAAGTCACCATTATGGCTCACCTGAAGTGATGCATGACAAAGAACATTGAGAACCAGCATGACTTGGCATGTCTTCCGAGATTAATTGGCACCTGTGGCGCATAAAAATATCTTGGAGTTAATGTGCTGGGATTTACATTGTATCCCCTAACCACTAGGTGCCTGCACCATCTGCTTAGATTATAGTTGTGGCTGCTAATAAAAAAATTTGACAATTACCAGCCCTGCAGTTTTCCCAATATTGCTTCAGTACTATGTACAGTCAACCACAAAATTCTACGAAACACGAGCTGTCAGAAAAAGCTGAATATCTGCGCAGCCTCGCAACACAGCCTAGTATTTGCATTTACAGCCTCTATTGGCACACATGTACAACATTGTGATGCTCTCTGTCTTACTGACTACCATTACGGGCTGCTCGAAAATTGAGCATTTCCCACATCCCGTGGTCCATAAACTTATGTCATTGACAGTACAATCAACTTTCATGAATTAAACCCTGACAGGACCCACGAAACTTATCTAAATATCCTGTGGGTCGAAAGAACCAAGGCACCGAAAAAATCAGATCTAGCGCCGATTCACTTGGCAAAAATCCTAACACACCCACGAATTGATTGCGCACTTGCCTCTTATGGGTTCAAAGTAGAAAACTAGTGTAGAAATGACATTAGAGCTCCTAACCAAAGTACAAATCTAATGTGCACCTTATGTTAAAAAGAAATGTCGCGTGTGTCCAATCATGGCAATAAGAAAAAAGATGAAACCAGTGGTACTTTACCTTCACAGAATATAAATTTACTTAATCTTAAAAGTCCACCATTGTCACTCTCCAACAGCACTTACATCACTGTCTATGAACCACAGCATGTTGTCCTCTGTACAATCCACTCTGTGTTCGATGTTCTGCATTTATCAAAATCGCTCTGCAATTTTCACCGACGGGATGGTCACCCATGCCTAGACTAACCAATTTGCTAGTTCATTGTTCAACGCATGCAGTTCTTCAGAATGCCAAAAACATGTGACGGCACTTGTTGCCACTAGCACAGCGTGTAAAATAACTGATCTTTTTAATTGAGTTTCGTAATTGTACTCAAAGTGGAGAGTCATTGTCATGCTATGTGATAAATTGTTCCGTTGCCACCTTGTAATGACAGTGGCGCTGGCTAGTCTCACTCTCATGGTAGGCTGCCATAACTGTCGCGAGCACAATTTTGGTTTCATATCTGATTGCACCATGCAGGCAAATTTCAGGCCGATTTTCTTGGAAATACAGACGCACAATCGGTTACATACTCTAAGCATTCATGGACAGCTACCGTTCCTGCTTGAAATTTTTACTAGAGCAGGGAAAAAATAATCGTTTTGGGGGAATATGATGTATTTTCGGTGTATTCAATGTACTCTCAAGTGCTGTCAAGACAGATATTGCTGATATCAGGGTCATCGTTGAAGGCCCCTTTGGTGTCTGGCTAGTGCATGCTGAACAGTCAAGCTTGAATTATCCAGTGAAGGCCCATTTCAGGTTCTAAATAATAAAACCGTGGGTCCATGGAAGTGTATAGGTGCTGGCCAGGACCTTCGGTTGGGATCGAATTAACCAAAAAAATTAATAAAATGGAGTCAATATAGCATAAGTCTGCAGACCACTCATTTATAACCAATTCTGCTGAAGCGAAAAATTTTGTTGCAGTTGACCTTTGAAGGACCCCTCACCAGGCTAAATAGCAAATTTTGGTTATACACTGGAAGTTGTTACGTACTGTCTAGGGAGCATTCCACCACAAGAATTTTTCAAATTGGTTCATTAATAGTCGAGATAAAAATATTTCAGTGGCACGAACCCATGATTTCAGGAGGTGAGTGTCATCGCCAACATAACTCTCTCCACTTGCCCCCATCTAGCTTCGGCAAGTGAAATCCCTTCCTTGCGTTCTCCCATACCAGAGCTGGAGATGGATCATGTCACACACACATAGAGGGCCCAGACTTCTTCCTCTACCCCCACTTTTTATTGCACAGCGCACTTCCACTGACATCCTTGCGCATGAGCTGTTGTGTTGGTTTCGTTTTGTGCAGCGCACGATTTTGTGCACTGTGCACGATAACACATGACTGGTGGTATAACTCAGTGCTACATGAACACTGAAGCAGACACAAGTGGATCACAGAGCTTGATTGCACGCTGGAACATGGTAGAAAATGACATAGTTTCGTTGGCCGTGCACGCTACTGAATGATGTGGGAGCAAGCAGACGAAACGGAAGTACATCTCTGTAGTTGCAGTGCGAAGTAAAACAAAAACATGCAGACATTCGGTCCGTGTATTTTATTGTTCCTCTAAAATTTAATTCGTCTATTGAAGCAACCGATTACACATATACCAGATGTTGATTTTAATAATTCTCGGAAGTGTTGTGTCCCTATGAGGGACCTCAAGAGCATATACATCTACGTAGGCGCACTTGCTAATATATGTCGTCCCCCTGTCTTGGAGTGCGGCGCCTGCGAGGGCAAGTGCAAACGGGATTTCGTTTCACATTTCAGCTCTCTCCGCGGCACTTAGTGATGTAATCCTTAGAAGACACGATCGCAAGCGCACGTTGTATGCACTGCGCTTGCAAGCTCAAGATGGCTAGACCTGGTGAGGGGCCCTTTAAATGCAAGTTATAGCAGTAACAAGGGATGAAAAAAAAGGCAGACGCAAGCACTCACCCACAGCTAGAGGTGTACTATATACACACTCACACGAAGTTACTTGGCCTAATTTAACAATTCCAAAGGCGCTTTTCTGTGCATCTAACTATACTCTAACTAAACATTCTTTTGTGTGTCATCACTTGTGTCTACCTTCCTTCTTTTTTCCCCTTGTTGTTGTGTTCCCCCTTGTTGTCCCTAATTATGGTCCTTTTTATCATTTTTTAGGTTTGCGAGCTCAAAGTCTGGACGCATCTATCTGCACACAGATGTGCGCATAATTGTGTTTCGGAAGAGTGACTTGGATGCAGCCACCATTCACGGCGATCGTCCATACGAACTTCGCTCCTTCACCCAGTGCCCTGTCAACCCGAAGTTCTCTCCCTGCGAGTGATTTGATGCCACGGTCAATGAAATAAGAGGAGCTCACTCTTTCATGCCCACAGACAAAACATACACACATGCTGGCTGTTTCTTGTTCTCATGGACTTTCATGCCAAGATTAGTAGAGGGAAATGTGTGACGCTGGAGCTGTTTGAGCACTAAGAAAATTATGGGTAGTGTACGGGAATTTTTCTTATGATATTGGCTTGGCTTCGCTGAGGAAAAACATTCCAGCTTCTTGTTCTCAAAATGCCCAAATGGGAAGAATGCATGCCTTGCAACTAAGTTTCGCTGGAGCATGGGTAACATTAACAGCTAATGCTTTCTCTCGCGTAGTATCATTCAAATAAGTAAACGACGGGAGTTCAGTATTTGTTTGTAAATGTAGATGACATACCTGCAGCAATTCAGTGCCAATCTTTCTTGCCCACTGTAATATTAGTTCCAGAAGCACTCAAATGAATTCGGTAGGTGGATAGACGAAATGCAATTAATCTTCATTATTTTTGAATTTGCAACAAGAAATTGGATACGAGGTTGTAATACAGTCAACCCTCGCTATAACGAAACTGCACCCAACGCAAAAAATGTTTTCATTGTATCAAACGTTCAGTACAAGTGTGGACTGGTTACATGCCGATATTGCCAATAAACCATTTAGATTTACTGTGTTATATCCTGGAATTCGTTATATTCGAATGAGCTACATTCGTGTTTACTACAGCTCGTCTGTACAAGAAATTACAGCTCTAGGAAGCGGAAGGGCAATGTCGAGGCAAATCTGCGGACTTCCCGTGGTTGCCACAATGGCTGAACCACTTAAGCGGCGGTGCATTCATACAGTGGGGCCAGGTTTCCCTCTATTAAACTTGGCATGACAGTCTATGAGAGTTCCCCGTTATTGTTTGGTTTGAATAGAGTGATCTCTTTTATTGTGACTGCAGATTGAATAAACATCTGTAGAGCATGCATGTCCTCCCAGAAAACCACCTGGCCATGTGTTTCTTCTTATTTTTTTTTTGCTTGTTGTTGATAGTAAAAAACAAAAGATATTGTTCATGTATGCTGTTAACTTATTGTCTAAGAGACTCTAATAAATCACTAGGAAATATGTAGAAATAAACTGAGTTTCTTGTCATTACTGTTTCATTAGAGATACCCTAGCCACCTTGGCGCTTTCTGGTTTCCCATGTCATTTACGGTCTTGCAGGAGGATTTGCTGGAAGCAACGTTGGCCGCTCTTCACACTTTACCGACGAATATGCGGCCCAATCGGCTCTCAGTATGTGGTCTGCAATATGCATATCGCAGCAATATAATGCTGATGTGCTTGGAAAAGTATTGAAGGATCTAACGAACAGGTTTTCATGTGGATTTGGCTGTTGTCTAGACCACGAAATTCTCTGAAGTTGTTAGTTCTTTGAATTTAGGATCTACGGTGTTGCTGTGGTTTTGGGCAGCTGAAAGGCATGGTGACCAAATCCAGAATATATCTTTTTCTTTCACCAATATGTAGGGACATTAATAACTTATTTGCTTTTATACTACTATAAAAATAATTTTCATAAACAGGTCCCCTTCCTTTTATGCCATACTCTTGCATTCCTCCAAGACAATGTATCATTAATCTTAAGGTTGCAGTCATAGTGGTAGATAGTTGTAATGTGTTTTAGAAGTGCAATGCTGCAGCGAATGTGCCCAGAGGAGGCCTCTTCCGCTGTCGGATGCAAGTTGTGCGAATGGTGGAACTGTTGAATGAGCATAAGTGTACGCAGAGGAACGTTGAACAAGATTCACACATCACTCGGTGATTAAGATACGCGCAGTGCAGTTAGCCGTGACAATTTCAAAAGTGACCGTATATGAAGCGCAATAGTATTGTGCAACATATTGTTTTTGACGCAACAGCCCCTCATATCACGAATACTGCAATGCTAATTAATAGTTCTGTGGATGCACTGTTCTTAAAATGAACACATCTCTAAATATAGCGCTAGGTAGAGGCGCCCGTACGATATAAAAATGCAGGACAAACGCTATGCTAGATGGTGTTTTTCCCTTTTTTTCCTTCGAAGTTGTCCGCTGGCTAGTTTACACAATCGAAGAGCTGCAGTTTTAATAGCTTCGATGCAGCTTTTTCAGCATATTTGTCAATTGCGTCCTGCCACAAGACTGGGATTTAATACATTCTCGTTGTTTTCGAAACGCCTTTTCTCGTTTAGCACTTTGCGGATAACGGCAGCAGCTCGCCCGGCCTTGCATGATGCGTGTGAACTTTGATGATAAAAAGAAGGCCGGAATGAACTGCTAGTCGCATATGACGCACGATATAAGATTGGCCACGACTACCTGCTGTCGGAAAAAGAATAAGCGCGTTGACCTTTTGAGCGTCATTCTTTAATGAAATTTGTCTCGCGCGGGTGAGTTCGGATCGAGTGTTCTACATTGCCGGATTAGTCAGCCGTATGACGAGCTGGTGCGCCCCACGCTGAACTTCAATCTCGGCGTGCGAGCCTTGCAGCACAATTAACGAGCTCCGGACATCGGCAGCTTCTTGCGGAGGTTTCTACCTTCCCAACTTGACTATCTGTGTAACTATGCGATTGCGGCAGCTAACTACAACCACAAATGTCGCGGTCAAACAATCAACTACCGCTAGGAATAAATAGAGAGCAACAGTAGTAAACGTCGCGTACAGCAGGATACCTAGCGTAAATTTCATCAGAAATCACATCTTGAAGGCATAGTTTCCTACAATAATTGTATGCTTGGAAGGCTGGCCTTTTCCGCTCTGAAGCGGGATATGTATGTTGTGATCTAAATATTTCACGGACGATTTGTGGAACAGCAGTGCATTGCTTTCCGACAGTGATAAGACTGCAAGTTCGCCCCGCGTAGGCCACCCCACTAAACTCGGTGGCCCGCGACGAATGAAGTCAACAGAAATGCAATAAAGCAAGCGCGCCAAGCCAGTGATCACAGAGAAATGCAGCGATGGTCAAGCGTAAAAGGCAGGCGCAACGTTTAGCTATCGGCATGGTCCTTTATTCTATTGCATGTGTCGTAAATCTATTCCGAGCAATCGACTACGCCGTAGAGTAATATTGCTAAAAAACTCGAGGACTACACTTTCGAATACTGCCACTAGGTGCCGCCACCATCTTCACTACAACCATTAATTGGGAAGTGTTTTGACAGGACATCGGGCACTTTGTATACTATGTGCCCGGTGACCGACGACTTTTCAGTGTAATCAAATGAGTGGCCATTCAACTTTCGTCAGGGATTGTTGGGATTACTAAAAGACATAAGAGGTGAGAGCTAGAATGCTTGGTAGAGACCATCTCGCGGGTATCATGTCTACCCTCATAGCGCATCGACCTTTGCGTGCTGCATGTCCTGCCTAGGTTTGTTTGCTATGTAGAGATATTTTAAGCTTGGTCTAGATGCGTCCTTGTTCGGCTATACCTTTACTGTTGCCAGGAGATGAGTGATCCTTTAACGCTCCTAAAATTGTTGCGTGCTGCAAGAACGAACTCCTTCTCCTTGGCAGCCAGAACATGCCGCAAGACTCGGCCACCAAACCAAGCAAAACGAAGGGAATAAAGAACCTTGCTCGCGTTCTGAGTGACAAGGACTCCGACCTACCATCTCCTTACGCCAAGAATGACGACGGTGAATCCGTGCTACCATCGGCATTCAGGTATGTGACCTGTGGTAACCTTTCCTGCTGTTGCGACAGGAAAAGTATAGTGGTGTGTAGTGTGCCTTTATTAGTTGCACGACGGCACCTTCACTGCTCAGTGACCTTTCTGAATATTTCTCCCTGGATGCCGCGCGTTAACAAACAGAGATTTGAATAAGTGCTTCGCAGATCACGCCCACTGTGACTCACGAGCCGGCGCCACGGCTGGAAAGCGCGTTTGCTTTTGCTCTGCAATGATTTGCGCCGATGTGTGTAGAGCGCTACGGTGACCTGTTCTAAATCATCCTTTGGTGTTTGATGGCGGGCGTTGTTTTCAAATAAGAAGTTGAATTAGTTGCACACACTGAACTGCTCTCTAATGTGGTCGCTGATGCTAAATGCGAACGCCGCGTTATTTATACCGGGGCGGAGAATACTTGTTTGGATTGTCACCAGAGCGCGCCCCGTCAGTTATGTTCGCGGACGAGCTTGGAATCGACGCGCTTTGAGCCATATTTCAAACCTGAACCGAAGGAGCGCTACCGCGATATTAATCTTTGGACTCGTGAAAGGTGTGAATTAGTGCATGAAGCATACCGGATGCACTTCTGACTTCTATAAAGATTGATTGGCAGCGCAAGCGCAAGACACTTTTATTCGACGTTGGTTTTCACATATTCAATGCAACCAGAAAGGGCATGAAGTTTCTGCAGGATACGGTAATGGCAATAAAAGTGCGCATATGTTCTTGTCATATATATTCAAGACGTACATATATCACAACAAGCGTTACGCACATTATCACAACTTTTTACATGTTTTGTCCTGGCATTTGCTGACGGACCTTCAATCACATTGCATGGCATAATTACAAGCATTTGGCACCATAACACAGTTACATGCAGATGGCTTGGTTACACATGCTGCATTTCCTTGTACCGTTCACTATACACGAACAGTTGTCAAGGTGGCCCATGTGCACTCTTGAATTCACGTCCGTGCTTCGGCTGGCATGTCCTCAAGACGCTGCTTGACCTTTGTGCTTCGCATGTACTTTCGAAGGACCAGAAGGAAAACAACATGCACCGCCACAGAGCATGTGTGGATGATGTTCACTTGCAATATCTTCAGCACAATATCCACAATGTTTGGAGCAGGTGGTGGTGTTGCCACAACCGTGTTGGAACTGTGAGCGTCCAAGATTTCATGCCTCATGTGTACCATCGGTCCGTGAAGCTCTGAAAGCATTGGTGTGGTAAAACAGTGGTCTTAAAAAATGCCGATATTGTGGAGTACAGAAATCACAGTGTAGGCAGATCAGGCAAAATATTGTTCTGGTAGATTACGCAGCTTGAACTGGTTGTGACATTTTTAAAGGTTAGAGGGTTAGCCAGTGGCGTAGCCAGAAATTTTGTTCGGGGGGGGCTATGCCACTGGCCCTATATATATATATATATATATATATATATATATATATATATATATATATATATATATATATATATATATATATATATATATATATATATATATATATATATATCATCAGCCTGGTCACGCCCACTGCAGGGCAAAGGCCTCTGCCATATATATATATATATATATATACGTAGCTGCAGCTCAACCTCCTCCTTAAGAGGAAGCTTTAGCTCGGGTGCTCCTATTTAAGTACATGTAGAAGGGGAATTCGTTTTTCCCTGCAACCACTTCACCAAATTTGAGGAGGTTTGTTGCATTTAAAAGAACAAGTTTAATTCTAGTGACTACTGGTTTCGAATTTTTCATTTAGGTGGTCAATTATTTATTACAAATTGGCCAAATCGAATATTTTCAGAAAACGAAACTATCAAGTTTAAAACTCCGTGACTCAACAATGAAAAATAATATCACAATTCTGTGAATTGCATCTAATAGCACATCTACAGCGGACAAAATGGATATGTTACACATGAGTCTCAAAAAAATTCAGTATTGTGGAATTACGGCTTTTGCAGAACCCTTGTACACAACGTAACCAATTCACGTAAGATACAAATTGACATAGCAAACTTGTCCGCTTTTACTGTTATAGTAGATGCCGTTTACAGAACCACAATGTCTGTTCTTCATGCATAGCTATTCGTTTGTAAACGTCGTGCTTCTATTTTTTCAAACTTTCAAAATTTTCAAAATATTTTAAACAAAATTCAGGCCCTTAATCGAAGTTTTGTTTCGAACAGAACTAGAATTTAACTTTCTCTCTCAAATGCAACAAATTTCAATAAAAGCGATTAGCAGGATTATCTAAGAAAAGCGTTTCTGCGTTTTACAAGTATTTGAATAGGCCGCGTCGGATTGGGCCCGAGCTAAAGCTTCCTCTTAAACAAGTTGTCAAGGGATCAAATCCATGAATAATAACTGCATTGTCATTGCCAAAGATGCTGCAAACGAATTCTTGAAAGCTACGCACTGTAAGTACAAGTAAAATATGTATTTTTTCATAAAATATTATACTCGTATGTGCCAAAAATTGTGCCCAACATAACTGACGTCGATGCTTCCATGTTTTTTGTCTATTTATTAAGTAAAGAAAATATCACACGAACTTTAGAACTATATCAGTTCGAAACCAGGAAAGCAGTGCATGCCACTGATATGAAAAATTAAAAGGCAATGAACTGAACAAGTTGAGGACAAATATGTTAATGACACTTTGTCATTCATGAACCGTGCTTACATTCTTGTATATATGCAATGGCCAGTGAAAAATCTCAATGACGCTGTAATTTGTTTTAATGTATTACGCAAAAGCAGCTGTCACCGGTCGTGTATCGTGAGTAATTGCACCGAAATCATAGTCGCAACAGAGAGCACGTACAAAAAGCAGGAATTCTGCATGATATACGAGGGTAAGTCAAATGAATGTGAGCCAACAACGGGGTACTTTATTTAAAAGTAGTCTTCATGAGAATTTAGACATTTGTCCCATTGACTAACGAGTCGCGTGATTCCCGTCTTATAAAACTCCTTGGGTTGCTGCTTCAAAAAGTCTGTATCTGGTTCCCTTGAGCTGTTTTTTCGGTTGCCCCAAAATGTAGAAGTCGCAAGGTGACAGGTCTGAGCTGTATGGCAGATGTTGCAGCGTTTCCCACTTGAACTTTGCCAGTTTTGTATTAACCACATAAGCAACGTGGGGACAGGCATTGTCGTGGAACAAGATGACCCCATTCGTCAATTTTCCACGTTGTTCGTTCTTAATTGCGACACCCTGCCGTTCTGGCGTTTCACAATATCGGAAACAATTGATAGCCTCTCAAGATTTAGCAAATTCTATCGGTAATGGACCCTGACGGCCGAAAGAAAAGTCAACAACACCTTTCCAGCGGAAATGATGGCCTTTGCGTTCTTTGGGCGTGGTAAATTCGAATGTTGCCACTGTAAGCTTTGCCGTCGTGTTTCAGGCTCGTAGTAGTGGCACCAAGGTTCGTCCCCGATCACAGTTGCAAACAAGAAGTCGTCATGCTCATTGTGATACCCGATCAGATGAGTCAAGGCAGCGTGAAACTTTTCCGTCTTCTCGCGATGGATCAAAATCTTGGGGATCCATTGCGCATCAAAGAGCCGATAACCGAGAAGCTCATGAATTATGGCGTGAACCGAACCGTGACTGATGTTCAGACGGTCTGACAGTTCATCGATGCTTATCCTCCGTTCTTGTTTCATCAGCTCATGAACCTTTGAAATTGTGTGGGGGGTGATTGCACGATGGTTTTGGCCCGGTCTTGGAATGTCTTTACAACGTCCTTTAAACCGTTTACTCCAACACTTCACAGTGGTCAATTAAATGCCGTGTTCGACGTAAAAGGCAGCCATACGGCGATTAATTTCTGTTTTGGAAACACCTTTAGCTGTCAAAAACTTCGTGACACCGAGCTGTTCAACTTTTGAAGTGTCCATTATGTGACGCAACCATATTCAACCCAGTGTATGAGAGCATTAAAGAATATTTATCTTCACACCTGCGTGTCACTTTTGCAAATGAGGCATGCCGTTCTCCTACGCGCATGCCTCGCAGATAATGAACCGAACCATTATTGCGCGGTTAGGGCAGGCGCACTTTCATTTGACTCGCCCTCGTACATTAGAAATGCAAAGATACAATGGGATATACAAATGCGAAAATACGGCTTGATAAAGGACAAAAAAGTGTCACTGGAAACAAAGTTCACTGCATGTATACACAAAACCTCGAAACAAGATATTTAAGTATACATTCTAGACATTCTAGACAAAATCCGGAGTGATTTCCGGCGCCGGGGGTCGCTTTGGTTGGCGGTGCATGGACAGCACGAAAAAATTTCGGGGGGGGGCTGAAGCCCCATAAGCCCCCCCCTGGCTACGCCCCTGGGGTTAGCCACTGAAGATATGACGAAGTATGGCACTGGCAAAGCAATGCACAGGTGATAACGTGCATCATGCAATAATTTGGAAGGCATACTTAAACTTATTTGAATCAAAGTAGATATGGAATATGAAAGAAGTTGAAGGATATGGTGGCTCTACCTGCCAAATACGAAACTTCTGTAAAGACGTATAAACTGTACTCTGCTGTGACTATACAGATAGATATGGCAGGGAACCACAGGGGATGACCACATACACTGTACTGGGGACATTTCACTTATAATTTCTTGCAATAAAGGAAGGTCCTTAGAAGAAACACCAACCAGCGTTCGGGTATGCTAATTTATGATATTAATGCTTTTTTTCTTCTAGAAACCACTTTTAGCTTTGTTATCCATAAGGTGAATGCATCGTGACATCATCATACGTTCGCTGGCTCTGCTCCATGTGATGGCTGTGGTTGCCACACATGGGCACAGCCAGAAGAAACATGTCTTGAATAGTCATTGTATGGTCAATGTCATCGTACCTGGCTTTATTGCTCTATGACATCAGCAAACTTTCCTTTGTCATGTTACCTGGTAATGTGCGTTCCCTTACCTTTAACAAGTTTATTTCTGCAGTTGATTCTACTATGTCATGTTCTGTTACCTAGCAAACATTTTTGTAACATTTGCATTCACATTCGCTATATCTGAATCCTCTATTGTACGCACTCCTGCTATAGCCCTTGTAGGGCTGCAGTATGTAAAATAAATAATGTCCTGATAATGTTGATGACACCAGGTCCGACATATCGAGACCAATTTTAGTATCAAGTTAAGATATCTTCTGTTTCCCTCCCTGCCTTCATACTTGCTAAGTGTCATCCTTTTAAGTGTGTGAGGAATGTGTGATATAGTTTCTATAGCTCTACAACTCCTTGAAGTGTTAAGCGTGAAATGCTGTCTTGCTCTATTGTAAACAGTTTCAGGGGTGAAATCGAATATTCAGGGAAATTAGTCTAGAATCCAAAGTAATTGAAAACCCACTGAAAGTCGTTGCAATTAGTGACACCATCTGTGAAAAAAATGTTCCACATCTGCTGCCATGTCCATTAGTGGTGCTGGCTAACACTGCCAGGGTTAGATCTTGTACACATTCATAAATACCCTGCTGCAGTAAATTCATAAATAGCTGCGGCACTAGCACAAATAGTAATGCAATGCACTTGTAATGTGGAGGTTGTGGGTTCAGCTGCCACCAGCGGCAAGTTGTTCTTTCATCCACTTTCATTTCCCTCTAGCTTACATTTCTATTCATCATTATTTCTTGTTCACTACTCGTCGATGTCACAAAGAAAAAAGATTCTGCTCTAAGTTGACATCGGGGCCTGAAGCTAGGTTATAGCGATGATATATCTTGATGAACTTACTGCTGTGCGGTAACCTGTGTACATGCAGCAAAACTATGCAGGGTACAGGTATGTGAAACACAGCCACGAACTGTGTCATGCTATATTTTGGGGTGGACTGCAAAGATTAAACTTTCATAACCAGGGGCCACTATTGACATAACCTTTCCGACAGAAAAATGGGGTTTGTGGATTGTGTGTGTTGAGCATGTTACTGTCAATCAATATATGGACACCAGTGTGAACGGAAAATTGACAGCTGGAGTATCCCGCATTTCTGTGATGTTAACCATAGCTCTTCTAGGCTCTTCTATACTTGAGACCTTGTGATCAAGGCAGCTGCCAGGTCGAACACTTGCTTATGCATTCTGCAAGATGCATTCTTTGCTGTTTCTTCCATTAACGAATGAGCATCCTCCAGACAGGCACTGGTACAGTAACTAACTATTTGTAGTAGGATACTGTCAATAAAGCACACACACACTCGTGAGGTGTTTAAACAGATTGGTACCTCATGTTTAAAAGGAGTATTGAATACACTGTAAATAAATGTAGACTGGCAAATTATCCCTTGAAAGTTCTATTTGTATTTATCTGAAAGAAGTTGGTTATTGGATGAGCAGAACATGTTTGTGCAGCTTCCATCAGGCTTCACCTGAGCAATGAAAACACATATTTAATTGCTTAACATTAAAGAAACAAGAGCTCTAAGGAGCAAATGCCAAATGCTTTGGGAGCAAGATGCATCAAGCCAGCATGTTCAAGTCACCCCTATCGGAAATGTTCAGCACCTTCCACTAGAAAATCAAAAAGGTCTTTCCTTACTTCTTTCCACACTCTTACTCGGAAAATGAAGGCTGAGATTCTGTTTTCAAACCTCGTGCCCAAATCGAGGTGCTGATGACGTTAGTTTGACATCACAGAATTTGTAGTATTCTTGTGTGTGTGGGCCCTTTGCACCCTAAAAGGTAGTTTATATACCCGTTGAAGCTTATCTTGTCCTCAAGCAGTAATCATCATCTGTCTTGCATACTGTCCCTTCTTTTAATGCGTGTGCTTGGAACTTGCAGGTAACAAACAGCATGCAAGTTATCATTGTGGCATAGCATTCTTGACAGAAAAGTAGCGAGTGCAGGTTTTTCAAGAAAGGAAAAGCGAACAAGATTGATGGTGCTTATTGTTTGAGTATCCCCAAAGGGTGTAAACTTCTTTTAGAGTCTGTATGCTAGAAAAATGTACATACATTTCAGTTTCAGTGTGCGATTCCTTTTGGATGCAATCAAGTTCTTTTTTTTTCTTGTTGATAAACAATTATTTAGCATCAGCGAGACTGCCAAAACCTATAAAATCATGAAAAACTTATGTTAATATGTCAACACCTGTCTTTTGTTATTTCATCTTTGTGTCCTTCCTATAAACTTGGCTGGTTCATAGCTCCTGAAATTTACTATACCAATCTAGCTTTGCCTTTAGTGTGTCCTTCATCTGAATACAGAACAGGCCAGCCGTTCCTTCTTTAAATCTGTTGTGTGCAATGCCATCCAAGTGTTCTGTGGGATCTTCTCTTCTTGAAGAATAGAAAGAACAAGGGGGCTGGATACGAGGTCTATTTTCTCATTTAAAGAAGGCACATACTATGTTATTGTTTTAGAGGGACTTTTGTTGGTGGAAATCACACCTGTGCTATAGCAGAAGTTGTGCATTGACTAGCTGGTGGACGCTTTGAAGTGCCTCATGCACAAAGACCAATTAGATTCAACTGTATTTGTTGTGAATAAAACATCTGTGGTTTAAAGATCTTTCTGTGATGCCATAAAAAGTGGTTAGTAAAGCGTTCACGTCAGTTCAAGGTCAAGGACTCGGTTAATGTATATTAAATGTTGCAAGGTTAGTGAGAAAATATTGTTCTTGTAATTTTGACCTAGTGTGATCAAGAGAAATAATAGCCATTGTGTTTATGGCACAGCACTCGATTACCGAAATGTTTTAGGTACCTGTATCTAATCCAGTATTAGTCTGGTGCTATTGGAAGCTGGGAAACTGCAAAATTTGAGTAAGGCAGAGTGTGCTTGTACTCCCGCACTTTGTTGGGGCATTCAACTATTTAGGCAAATAATATTAGATGAAAAAAGAATGGTCAGGTAAAAGTAGCACAACTTAAGTAGGTGACTAATACCAAAAGTACTAAACATATTGTTTCTGGGTGTGTGAATATCCCGAGCTCGATGTCTCGGCACTCTTTGATAACTTTCCTTTGCGTTCTTTCAACAAGAAATAATAATGGGGTGAAATATGAAGGTGCAGATGTTTTTGAAATTGGTTTGTGATGTCCTAGGAGTAACCTATAGGGGACTATTGTGCTGACTTCAGCCATTGGATCATGGGCCTCTTTAGATTTCCGAACAGCTTGAATAAACTTATTCAACCTTTCAATATTTCTTGCCGAAGCTGTTGGGGAATTTAGGCGGTTGGAAAGAGATATTATGGATAGCATCATTGATTATTTGAGGGCGTCACTGATTACTTGCTCGTAAAGCCACTGGATCCTCAAAAAGTAGCAAAAGTATTTGATGTCGCCGCCGAGCTACGCGATTGGACGATAACTTCAGCCCACCCCCTGGTGTGGGCCAGCAGCAGCTAGCAGGACACACGCGCTGCGCCCGTACATAGCTTCGACAATCGCAAACGTACATAGATCTGCATGTGCCGACCCTCCCTTTCTCAGTTGCCAGTTCATCTCTGCTTTTTCACCCAAATGGCAACCTAGTGGCGAACTGTTATGGAAGAAACGCTGAAGTAGATTTTCCGCCTTATGTCACACAGCCGCTTAATGTAACATGGCGCACTATACGCGCGCAATTTAAATCTTTTTGCCTTGGCACAAACCACGAGTCGCTGCAGGCAGTTGTCGCTACTTCTGTTAAGATCCAAGGGCTTGGCCGCGGTTGCAGTGTCCCACCGGGACATGTGGGAATAAAATCACTCCCCATATAGGGTAAAGGAGGTGCAGGCAATCGCTCCTCCTGTCTCCTCACAGTGGCCGTTGAGGAAGTTGAACCACGTACCTGACTTGGTGAGTACCGCCCCGCGGTCGGCCGACGCACGTAGGTGCGGCGCGGAGCTCGCGTTGGCGTGTGCGGGCGTGACGCTCTCCTGGAGCACGACCACGGCGCCCTCGATCATGAAGAGGAAGCGCATCGCGATGGCGACCGCGAACACCGCGGCGGCGGCCAGCATGGGCCGGCGGGCCTCGCGCGACGCCGCCCAGAAGACGAGCCCGTACGCGGCCAGGCTGGCGACTATGACGGCCAGCTTGGCCGACAGCGACCACACGGCGATGGAGGCGAGGAACACGAAGCCGCGGTTGGGCTGTCGGCGCACCGTGGTCACGGTGGCCAGCGCCAGCTTGCACGTGTCCACCGCCACGCTGGTGATGGCGAGCGCCCGCAGGTTGACCACCACGTTGCGGGTGTCGAGCGCGCTCCGCCTGGCTCGCTCCCCGCCGTCCGCCCCGTCGACTTCGTCGTCGCCCCCGCCGGCCCGGCTGGACGACATCTCAGGCGCGTTCTTGTCGCCTGTCGTCCATTGCTGCCGCAGAGCTGCGTTCGTAGACATGCACGGTGCGCAGGCGTTCATGGAACGCGTGGGGAACCCTGTACCCTCTGAAATGTTTTGCTCCCTCCGGGGCGCATTTTTGTTCTCTGCGTGCCTTAATAATTTGCTATCGCAACCAATGCTTCGCCTGTCGGGCTAAACTGTGACATCTTTCTTTATTAAGCACAGAGAAAGCAAAAAAGAAAACATTAAAATTTCCATTTATAGTTATACTTGCCATTCTCTGCTTTGCACTTACAATTCTATAAAAGCGACAAGAAAGTGACTTCACACTTTTCCAGTGTCTTAATTTATGCGCTTTCAGATTCGTCTTGAAAACAAAGCGTAGCTTACAAACGTAGCGGAATACGGGACGCCCTTCGGGCTTTGGTCCAGGACTGGCGTCTAGGACATCGCGAAGCACGTGGAACCGTCAACGTGGTGTGCAAGAACTTTGTATTAACCAGTCGCTGACACATGCACAACTTCCGTAGACTGCTGCATATACCTTCACCATCTAAACACACTTTTGTTTGGAACTGCAGTTCACAACATGTTATAATAACAAGCTTCGCAACATACTCACTACTAAACGTTTTCGAGAACTCGTCTGTACGTACATTCAAATTTGAATGTAAAAGCAAACGCGATCGTTTCTAGTGGGAGTGCCTCCAGCGAGAGTGACTCGGACGTTCAATGACCTTTTTCTCAGTTATCAGATTAGCAATCTTTCGTAAAGAACAGCCTGTTGTCCTCGCGTTCTCTGTGTAATTATCGGATGTATTTAAAGATAATTTTTTTATTGTTGGAATAATAAATATAAGCTGTTTCTACAAGATTATGATTTTTTTTCAGAAAGAAAATATTTTCTTTAAACGAAGAGAAAAAGGAACTGATTTTTCTTTCCCCTGCTCAAAATTTCCCTAACTTTTGCATCCCTAGCCTGGATGCCCTTAACGCACTCCACGAAAACTCAACAGAACAGCGTTGGATATAAAGAAGCTAGCAGTTATTTCTGCGAGAGCGACTGCCAGCATGCTTTCGGTTCTGAGCGTTACGGAAGAGGCAAACGACGCGAACTCCTCGCTCTTGTTATGCCACGCACCTCCCGTTGAAGAGCTGGAATCCCTGCCACGCAAGCCAAACTGTGGCACGTCCGCTCGCATTTCTGCGCTCTGTACAGCATGATAACAAAACGAAAATACGGATTCTGAATTTGCGAAGAGGGCACCGAGAATTCTTGATTGAATGCGCTTCAGCGAGGATTCCGACATGCGATTGACGAAGGGACACGAGTTACTGACGTGACGCAGGTTGCAGTTACGTGGAAGTTTCTGGAATCGGGGCAACTTCGGGCGCCCGTACGACCTGTTGTGATTGCAGCGGGTGCGCCAATGACTTAAATGCACTGACTGCGAGCGACCCATCCAGAACGATACAAAACCTCCAAGTTTAGTTTTGTAGTCTAGCTTGTTCGAGGCAAGTCTATAGACGCAAGCGTCGCTGCATACCTTCAGTATATTTCCAATATGTCAATTAAGGCGTGGCTGTGTATGCCCTGTGGACCACACAGCTTCACGGCGCTGCTTCCGTGAGGGAAACTGGCACTACCAGCGCGCGAGCCTTCTGTGCTTAACTGTGCGACTGCCGCTACAATGCGGCCAGCGTTGATGGATATCGGATTGCTTACGAGCCCTTCACTAACAAACAAACAATAACAAAAAATATTGTAAATACATGTGGAGATGGTGAGAAAGCGTAGCAAACTGGAGGTCGTCCTGAAGCAGCTTTGTGTTTCTTCGTTGTGTTTGTGTATCGGCAGACATTGCGCCGTGCTTCCTCCGTCACGGCAGGCCTTATTTTTTTACCTGCGTGTGAGCGCTGTTGGATACGGACACTTTTCCTGGCATCACTCGAGTTCCCCGACCACATCCAATCGCCGTCGCATTCCAGTTACGGTGCGCAGGGGCGCGTCTACCACGTTTCCGGACCTGTCAGACAAGTTGGTGACCCCTACCTCATGCGCCGCACGTTATTGTCTCCACCCCTGCTTGACTCTTCCCCAAAGTGCAACGGGAGCTTGGCATGGTTACAGGCAATTCATTTTGGCCAAGCAAAGCTGTTTTGCAGCTCTGAAAGGTCGTTCAAGAACAACCCGTCTCCTCGAGCTGAGCGCTTGCAGGCCAGGAGGCAACGCCGGTGGCAAGTCACCCCTCGGACAGTGGAGCCCTTGAAGCGACCCCATGGGCCGAATGTGACGACACTTGCACGGGCGCCTACCATTGGAGGAAAATGACACCTGAGCGGGCTCGACGATTGGCCGAATATGACGTGACCCCGAGACACCGAAGGAGTTAAAAGCGAGAAACAGGGAGAAGAGACATTCATTCTTTCATTCATTCATATTTTTTTCGTTCTTCTTGCCACGGGCCGCAGCGTCCGATTTGCTGCCGGCCGTCGATTACTTTATAAGTGTTCATAACTTTGTGTTATTACTGTAAATAATGTAAATAAACCTTCAGTTTCATCTCAAAATCCTCAACGTCGGCAAACTCGCTCTCAACGGCAAGATCCAATAGCGCGTGCGATAATCAGAATGTTCCATGACGGGGAAAGACCTACATGTTCGCGCAGCTACGAGCTCGGTACAAGGCTTGTGCTCCGTATATGCAATAGCGCGCTCCGCGTTGCGATTCAACAGTTCAGGTCATTTTTCGGGTTTCGTGAAATGCCTATACAACGACGCGATGCGTTGACCAGCGTTTGGCGATGAGTTGACGCTGAATAAATGCCGTCACACCAGCGAAGCTGTACCAGGGATTCGTGAACACCCCACGCTAATCTGTGGCTCGTACGTGGTACACCGAGAGTTCTCCCACCTGGCTTAATCGGGGTGTTCCGCGTGGGCTCAGCATCGTGGTGCTTACCAAAGGCGCGCGCAGTCGACTTCGCGGTGTGCTTGCCTGCCTTTGTTGTTGGCGACGGGTCGGATGTGGACCGGGCGCTGCGGTCGGCGGCGTCTTCCTCCTCCTCCTCTTCATCATCTCCGTATTCCCGCCGTCAAAGATGGCGCGCAAAAAAGTGGCTAGGGTGTGAAGGAAGAAGATGCTTTGAGGTTGGGGAAGCGGATATTTGTATTTCGGTACAGTGTGAATAACAGTTGAGTGGTCGTCTGCGAACAGCGCGAGCGTTCGCAGCTGGTACACGTGTAGCTGCTGGTTTCCAGATCATGTTGATTCTATAGCGCATGAACCGAGCATGGGGCATGACCTCGCGTGGTCTTGTCTTGTCTTGTCTTGTGTCCCAGAAAGTGGCGCGTACCCACTATGGGGGATTGGCCAAGAAGCAGGCGGTTTTCCGTAAGGTTAGAAGTATAGAGAAACTAGATTTGAATAGTGCAGCGTGGGACGATAGAAATGTTATTTAGACTTGCAATGCAAATATTGTTAAGAATTTTGCTAAAATAATTTAACGTGAAGAAATGAAATAGAAACTATGGATCTTATCGCGGCGTCGGCCTGTACTTTTTTTTTTCGCTAAAGCTGCCGAACAATTTGGCTGATCGACTACTCCAGACAAGTGCTGCATAAAAGTTTTTCCGGGTGTGAAAGAAGCCCGCGAATACATGTAAAGTGCCTAGAGTGGCCGGTCGCGCGCCAATTTTCCGTGTATTCGCGGGCTTCTTTCACGCTCGAAAAATAGAGAGCACTTTTATGTAGCACGTATTGAGCAACAAAAAGCTGTATCCTTACGTGTTGCTCTACAATTTTATGATTGGCACTTTTCGTCTAACTATAATTTTGGGGAGTTGGTTAATTAATTAAGACTGATTATGTAATTATGTGGAATGTAAAAAAATAATCCGAATATCTCCAAGCGACGGCAAACATTACTTTGGTTCTGTTCAGCTACGTGGCATTTGCATATTCTTAAATCTTGGTGCATGATTATTGATAGTCGGGACACCCGATATGTACACACTCAGCTGAACAAGTAATTTAGTGCAACGAAAGACACAGGCACAGGAAAGGGAGGCAAGGACTAGCGCTACTGTCTTTGTCTCCTTTTCTTGTGCCTGTTTCATTTATTGCGCTCATTTAATTACCTGCTCAGCATCGCGAAACCAAATAACTCAACAATTAATTCTTCTAAAACACACACGCACATACCCGGTGAGCTAACATCGACGGATGCCAAACCACGGGGAAGCGACAAAGAAAAAAAAATTATTTTGCTTCTCCACCTACCTCCTCACGTGTCGGGTAGCCAACCAACGGACAGTGTCTTCTAAATTTGTTTTATTCATTTTGTGCAAACCGCCCAATTCTTGGCTAACCGCCCATGGTGGGTATGTGCCACTTGTGCAGGGTAAACGACACCAACAACTAAACAAAGTGACCAAGTTTAGTTAACTTCTATGCCTTCTCCTATTTCGAGCCTGCGAATGCAAACTGGTCAGTCAGTACAGCCACGCACGTGAGGCCGCAAGAAAAAAAACAAAACGGTTTGACAAGCTGGCCGAACCGCACGTCTTGCAGCTCCCTTACACGGTTTCCCGCTGGCAGTTTTTGTAGGGATCTCGAATGTCTCAAGTCGTTGCCTATGAGATCGGCTGTCGCAGCGCGAGCCTCCAGATCTCGGAGGCAATGACTTGAGACCGCCGATCTGACCATTAGCGTTTAGCCGCTGCATGAAAAGAAAGGTCAGTCACCCCTCGCCCACTCTTATTTTGTCTTCGTCCCTACCCTTCACATATTAGTGAGCACCAGCTTTTGCATTTTGCGTCATTTCAGCGGGAAGCTGAGAGAAAGAGGATGCTCGAGCATATGGTTGTTCCGTATGGGTGTGCACGTTATTCGACGAGAGGCGAGGGTTCACGAGGTCGGCCAATCGTTCCGACACTGCCTGGCGTGTCTGTGCTGCCGACACGCGTGGCCCGCTTTCGCGCACCTGCCGTCGCGTAGGACACACCGACCGTAATTGGAGAGAGAGAGAGAGAGAGAGAGAGAGATAGTCATTTATGGAATGCTCGTGAAACACTCGCCCTCTGCGCGTTTTTCTTTCTGCTTCTTTTTTTTTGTGTGCCACGTGAACCGCGTTCCCTGCACTTCATTTTTTTTTTCTAGACAGAACGTGTGTGTTTCAAGTAATGACAGCGGCACTATATTTGGAAAATCGCCGCGTATCTTCTGGCGAAGCGCGCTGCTCAGAAGCTGTACATGCCGTGTTTTGGCGCTTGTGAGGGGACATTTTGTCGGTTGTATACAGCGGTATATGCACCAGAGCTCTCGACTCGCTTGAATGTGTCCATTGTGTCGTCGACAGTAACAGGTCCGCATATACCTGCCAACTCTCCCGAGTTACTTGTAAAGTTTACGAATTTGGGCTTGTTCTACGGTTTTACGAATGTTGTGCCAAGTTTTGAATTTTTTTTCTCTTCGCAAGAAAAGTTATGAAGGTGTTGAAGCATAAGAAGGGGCAGGGCCACCAGACACGAAGAAAAAAGAGAAGTCGTTCAATAAATTGTGGCATTGCCTGTGCTGCCCATTTTGTGTCAGCGCAAGACGTCATTATTCAGGGTTTCCCAAGTAACTTTAGCCGGAGTTTAAAAATATGGGAATGCCACGTAGCTGGGCAGAACCAAAGGAACGTTGTTTGCCGTCACTTGGAGTTAACTAAAATATTTTCTAGTTCCGCGTAATTAGATAAGTCCTAATTAAGTAATCAACTTATCAGTTATGATGATTAGGTTAAAAGTGACAATGAGAAAATTTTAGAGCGACATGAAAAACTCCCGATGCAGCTTTCTGTTGCTCTCTACGTGTTACGTAAGTGTTTTTCCGAGCGTGAAAGAAGCCCGCAAACGCACGCAAAATTGCCGCGCGACTGGCCGTTCGAGGCACTCTGCGTGTATTCGCGGGCTTTCTTCACGCTCGGAAAAACATTTGTATAGCACCTATTGAGCAACAGAAAGCTGCATCGGGAGTTTTTCATGTCGTTCTACAATTTTCTCATTGACACTTTTCATCGAATTATAATAGTTGAGAAGTTGACGAATTAGTTAACCAAGCCTAATTATCGAATTAGGTGGAATGAAAAAAAATGATATGAGTATCTCCAAGCGACGACAAACAACATTATTTTGGTTTTGCCCAGCTGCGTGGCATTCGCATATTTTTAAACTCGCTAAAGGTAGTTGGGACGCCCTGTATATAGTATACTGGGGGGGGGGTACTTGCTTCGAGCAAGTTTTTTTTCACATTTTTAAAGCATGCAGGCGAAATCGTCAACACGAATGTCACTAATAACTCACCGTGATCAAGAGCTATTACTTGCCTGTCGTTCTCTGCTGCTCGCATTTCGCTGCTGCTTATGGGTGCGTCTAAGGCAAGTAATCGTTGACTCCACTAGTGGGCAACTTGAAGGGGTCATGAAAATCTGTTCGTATATTATCGATAGTTCGTCTTAACTGAAGAGACAAACGGCGCTCGAGATATGTAGTTCCTAGTGCGCTAAAATATCTGCTACAAAATAATAAAATAAAATTAAATGAAGGCCATAGCATTAAAACCAAAAGGCAGACGTAAAAAGATGCATTTATTCGATTGACATGATAAAAAGCGTTAAATTATGCACTCTTACTTAACTATTGCCTAATTGCTGGTTGCCGATGCTGTGCGAATCTGTGCGCTGTAACAAAAGTTCATCTAGCTTGTGGCCTCACGTTCTCTATAAAGGTTTACCACTGTATTTAGTGCGTTATCAGCAGCTTTATATGTGAAGTTGGATCTTGTTACTCCCGGGGAGTGTGGTCGGCTAATTTCCAGCCTGCAGAGGCACATCGACGACCTCCTCGATTGTTCTTTCTGTGGTGTCAGCCCTGCAGTTTTCTACGTCATCGTCGATGCTAGCGCAGCTGTTTGTGCTTGCAGAATCACCGTTTGCTTCTCACGTATACCTATCAGAGTCGCCCTCTCCCATTAAGTCTTCCAATCCGGGCCTTTCGCCCAGCCGAGCGGCAGGCTTTACAGTGGTGACTGCGGAAGTTCGTCCTAATCGAATTAGACGTTCGTCTTAAGCGGATTTTTTTCTTTGCTTTTCATTTGCACTCTTTGAGAAATCAATCAAATGGTTACACGTTGTTTCCTACATCCCATAATTCGGCCTAACCGCGTCTGTCTTAACGGGAGTATACTGTAATAATAGTCAGGCACCTACATAGGGTCGACTGAATGCAGCGCTGATCATAGTGCCAACCTGAGCCGGCTCAACGACCTCCACACATACGGTACGGTTCCAGGCCTTGTTTTGAAACCTTTTGAGCTCCCACCAGTGAATCATGTCAGAGCGTGAGCAAAATC
Source organism: Dermacentor albipictus (assembly GCF_038994185.2). Classification (NCBI taxonomy): domain Eukaryota; kingdom Metazoa; phylum Arthropoda; class Arachnida; order Ixodida; family Ixodidae; genus Dermacentor; species Dermacentor albipictus. The sequence goes on along the minus strand of NC_091824.1, from coordinate 91,484,512 downwards.
TTGATATTAACGAGGATGCAGTCGCATTGTCTACCGCTTATACGTGCCACGAGCGAGGCTTCCTCCGCAAAGGAAGCGAAGTGTCGACATTGGCTGCATAACGAAATTCGCAAATTATAATGATCATTTCAAGAAGCGTACGTCGTTCGTCATCGTTGGCGTACGTGTCGTGTATTGCAACGGAGGAGCGGCAAGTGCATAATGAATGGCGCTATAGGCCGCGTGCACCGCCTATAGAGGCGCCACTGATAGCCACCTAGCGGGCGCTTCCAACAATACGCGTGGGAGCAGTAGCAGACGACAACGCTTTGCAGCAAGGGTGACTGAAGTTCGCGGCTGCGATTTGTCCTTTATTCGGGCGCCAGACTGCTTCTTCTGCGGTGACAGCTGTAGGGAAGACGCAGACCTCTGTGGGAGCGGGTATGAACAAGATGTTACCGGTGTTTGGGGCAACATGGTCCACATACGCGCCAGGTGCGTCCCGCAGACAAACGCCATGTACCCCATTTACGTGAAGCGGAGCTCATGTAAACTTGCCGACAAATTTTGTTGACTAATGCGATGTCTCGACCGTGTTTTCTTTTTTTAAATTCTACCCTGGCCGTAATGCTGCTTCTGTACCTCAGTAATAAGCACCCGTCGTTAGTGCAGATTTCGATAACAAATCCGCACGGTGCGATGTCTGCATGTGCCGTTGTGATTTTATGCGAAGCATATTACGAGAGCTCAACCCAGCTCCTCAGGCGCGGCGGTGTCGCCATGAAACCACGTGACACCGTGACGTCACGACAGAGGAGAAGTGGCTTTGGCTCAACTCTTGCAAGACGGGCTGGGTGGGAATCGAACCAGGGTCTCCGGAGTGTGGGACGGAGACGCTACCACTGAGCCACGAGTACGATGCTTCAAAGCGGTACAAAAGCGCCCCTAGTGAATGCGGTGTTGCCTTAGAAACGAGCTGTTTCTAAGGCGTGCGTCTCTTGCTCAGGCGCACATTTCGTTGCCGCGCCGAACGCTGCTTTGCTCGACGCTCACCGCGTCCAATGCGGGGCGCGTAGTCGCTGCCCTGTAGCCCATTGTCTTACACCCCTTGGCGGGTCGACGGGAACGCTGTCGCGTTCCACTCTTGAAGGCGAAGCAGTAATGCATGAGTTGTTTCTTCGTCTAGCCGAACCAAATATAGCCAAGCAACAGCAGTTCACCAGGCTAAACAGTGGTTCAACAACTAAAATAAAGGCTAGTATGCTTCGCATCCTGGGCTTATTTCTGCCGATGAATACATGTGGCGCCGCCGAATAAGTGTAGTGAAAGTCGCCTGAAGAAGAATAATTGCGAATTTATTTAGAGAAACGCGTACACTATATAGTCAACGAAGCCACCAAACGCACGGGTTAATAAAAGCGCGTGTTAGCGCTGTACCGCTGTGAACTGCCGTTCGCGCTGCAGTTTTTGCAATTTTAAATTCCCCAAGGGAGCTGCTTGGAAACGTACAAAGCTATAGTCTGACCAACTTTGCAGTAGTTTTTTTAAATGTTACTAGAGAGAGGTGCCACATGATATAATTAAAGGCAGAGCAGCGCCAGTCAAATTAGATCCAGCGCTGGCGGCAAGGCCGGGTTTAGTCCTATGCGGCGTAAGCATAATAAGAAATAATTCAGTTGAGTACAAAATTCACTTGCAAGAAGCGACTACGTTGTGAAACAAACAAATCACTCGGCGTGTGAAGTCTGCTCAGAAAGCATCAAGGTGTGATGACTTACCAAACGTGACGCGAACTATTCAGCGAAAAATGGATCAGCGAAAAATGTAACAAAAATACCATATGCAGCAACTATTAGCAATTCTCTCCCTGAGCTACCTATTTTCTAAACACATTTCCCAAAAAAACACAATATCTAAGATGCCCTCGGGCGAAATGAATAAAGCTGTTAAAGAAGCACTTGCTTGGTGTCATTCCGATAAGACACAGCGTGATTTATACCCTTTACAAACGAGGCAGGGTGAAAACCTCGCAGCTCAAAAGAATCAAGAGTTATGCATGAAGCAACTAGCAACAGTTAAACATGTGCGAAGCCACGCATAAAATCGATGTAAAAACATGAAGTGCGTGACAGCTGGTGCGAGGATTTACCGGGCCACATAAAACTAACAATTTCAGTTCTTGCAAACTTCTGTAGCTTTAACATACAATACAATGCGCTCGTGCAGTCGTGCCGCCTAGCTAGCCCAACGCGGCAAAGAAGCGAAAAACAATATAAGCGGCAAGCGGCAATCCGAACTTTAGCGAAATGCCTTTAAACCTCATGTTGCGCTGCAGACGAACTTCGTCGCTTACGCGTCTAACTACAATCGAATAAAAAATAATAATAAAAAAGAAAAACACCGAAGCGACAAAGGAAAGGATGAGAACAAGAATAATTAGAACCGTATCGCCGGCACGTTTTCGCCGGTATTTGAGCCCCCCACCCTGCAACAATTTTTCTTCGACATTCTTCGGAAGCTTTGGCCATCCCACACATGCGAAGGGTGTTGCCTATTTTGCTCTGAAAACACAAATAAGGCGGAGAAGCACTATCAGCGACGCAACAAACTGCGGCGTGCTACGGCGCGCGGCTCGCTCCTCTCCCATGCGTTCTGCGCAAGGCCGCCACCAGTGGCGCGGCCATCGTCTTCAAGGCAGTCTTCAAGGCAGCTGCATGACTCACATATTTCCCAGCTGTCACCTTCGCAGGTCGCAGGCGGGTGCAGTGCCTGCGTTTGACATTAAACTCAATGTCGTGTCGTCACGGGTTGCGATGTGGCGCTTTGGCATGTGCTGTGACGCGCCTTTGTGCCTCGTTGTTGTCGGTCACGTGCCCGTCGTTGCGGTGGCGCAGCGGCTGTGGCGACTCTGCTGCTGAGCACGAGGTCGCGGGTGCGACTCTCGGCGCCACGGTGGCCGCATTTCGATAAATTGGCGAAGCGAAAAAAAAGTAAAAAAATGCCCTCGTGTACTCGGATGTATAGGTGCGCGTTGGGGAGGAACATCGGGCGGCCAGAGTTAGTCCGGGGCCGCCCACCACTAGCGTGCCGTCTCATAATGGTATCGTGGTTTTGGCACGTAAAACCTCCGTGTATATATATATATATATATATATATATATATATATATATATATATATATATATATATATATATATATAGAGAGAGAGAGAGAGAGAGAGAGAGAGAGTCCTGCGTACTCGACTCCGAGGAGGGGGTATAGACATATATTTGGTAGTGTAAACAAAGAGGGAGTTCTCTACCGCGGACTCAGCTAGCTAACCGCGCACTATACGCCGCGTGCACCGCCTATAGAGGCGCCACTGATAGCCACCTAGCGGGCGCTTCCAACAATACGCGTGGGAGCAGTAGCAGACGACAACGCTTTGCAGCAAGGGTGACTGAAGTTCGCGGCTGCGATTTGTCCTTTGTTCGGGCGCCAGACTGCTTCTTCTGCGGTGACAGCTGTAGGGAAGACGCAGACCTCTGTGGGAGCGGGTATGAACAAGATGTTACCGGTGTTTGGGGCAACATGGTCCACATACGCGCCAGGTGCGTCCCGCAGACAAACGCCATGAAGACCATTTACATGAAGTGGAGCTCTTGCCGACAAACTTGCCGACAAATTTTGTTGACTAATGCGATGTCTCGACCGTGTTTTCTTTTTTAAATTCTACCCTTGCCGTAATGCTGCTTCTGTACCTCAGTAATAAGCACCCGTCGTTAGTGCAGACTTAGATAACAAATCCGCACGGTGCGATGTCTGCATATGCCGTTGTGATTATTCTGCCGATGAATACATGTGACGCCGCCGAATAAGTGTAGTGAAAGTCGCCTGAAGAAGAATAATTGCGAATTTATTGATAGAAACGCGTACACTATATAGTCAACGAAGCCACCAAACGCACGGGTTAATAAAAGCGCGTGTTAGCGCTGTACCGCCGATGAACTGCCGTTCGCGCTGCAGTTTTTGCAATTTTAAATTCCCTAAGGGAGCTGCTTGGAAACGTACAAAGCTATAGTCTGACTAACTTTGCAGTAGTTTTTTTTTCAATGTTACTAGAGAGAGGTGCCACATGATATATTTAAAGGCAGAGCAGCGCCAGTCAAATTAGATCCAGCGCTGGCGGCAAGGCCGGATTTAGTCCTATGCGGCGTAAGCATAATAAGAAATAATTCAGTTGAGTACAAAATTCACTTGCAAGAAGCGACTACGTTGTGAAACAAACAAATCACTCGGCGTGTTAAGTCTGCTCAGAAAGCATCAAGGTGTGATGACTTACCAAACGTGACGCGAACTATTCAGCGAAAAATGGATCAGCGAAAAATGTAACAAAAATACCATATGCAGGAACTATTAGCAATTCTCGCCCTGAGCTACCTATTTTCTAAACACATTTCCCAAAAAAACAGAATATTTAAGATGCCCTAGGGCGAAATGAATAAAGCTGTTAAAGAAGCACTTGCTTGGTGTCATTCCTATAAGACACAGCGTGATTTATACCCTTTACAAACGAGGCAGGGTGAAAACCTCGCAGCTTAAAAGAATCAAGAGTTATGCATGAAGCAACTAGCAACAGTTAAACATGTGCGAAGCCACGCATAAAATCGATGTAAAAACATGAAGTGCGTGACAGCTGGTGCGAGGATTTACCGAGCCACATAAAACTAACAATTTCAGTTCTTGCAAACTTCTGTAGCTTTAACATACAATACAATGCGCTCGTGCAGTCGTGCTGCCTAGCTAGCCCAACGCGGTAAAGAAGCGGAAAACAATATAAGCGGCAAACGGCATTCCGAACTTTAGCGAAATGCCTTTAAACCGCATGTTGCACTGCAGACGAACTTCGTCGCTTACGCGTCTAACTACAATCGAGTAAAAATAATAATAAAAAAGAAAAAACACCGAAGCGACAAAGGAAAGGATGAGAACAAGAAATTTCGCGCCGAAGCGACGATCCATTGCCACCGTTGCTCCTGCTGATGAGGCTTTGCGGGGAATAATTGGAACCGTATCGCCGGCACGTTTTCGCCGGTATTTGAGCCCCCCACCCTGCAACAATTTTTCTTCGACATTCTTCGGAAGCTTTGGCCATCCCACACATGCGAAGGGTGTTGCCTATTTTGCTCTGAAAACACAAATAAGGCGGAGAAGCACTATCAGCGACGCAACAAACTACGGCGTGCTACGGCGCGCGGCTCGCTCCTCTCCCGTGCGTTCTGCGCAAGGCCGCCACCAGTGGCGCGGCCATCGGCGTGCACGCCGCGTATAGCTCTGGCCGAGAGCGGCCCGCGAATGTGCCACTGTGGGCCAGAAAACGCGACGCAAAGTAAAGCTCACGCGTACACTCGCCCCAAGCGGCTCCCACGCAACAAGGGCGCCTCGCGAACTTGGGGGAGCAAGCAGACACACAACCTTTCTCTTTGAAATGCCACTTTACTCTCCACGCGACACAGGCTGCTGTACACCGCCAGGGTCGTAAAACGCGGGACTCGAGGCGGAGGGAGATGCCTGCGGTCAGCGAAGGGGGGTCGAACCAGGGGTGGCGGCGAGGCTGCAGGCATGCAGCCCGCCGCTTGTGGGGCTGTCTCCTCAATGTCCTCCAGGCACCTCGATTTCTTGGAACAACAGGGTCTTGTAGTGAAGGCGCAGTGTTCGTTGCTTACACTCGACCATCCTGCACGATCTCGTCCCGAGAGAGTCTCATCAGTCTGACTCGCTTTCGCACTCGCTGTCCGACGCCAATTTAAATTGTTTCATCTGGCTTGCATGGGCGCTCGTGACGTAGTCTGGCCGCGTCGATCCCTTCGATATTCGTAGGTTCGAGATGCGGTATGTGTCCGCAGGCAGAACCTCTGTAACAATGCACGGGCCTCTGTGTTTAGGTTGCGTCTTCGTGGGCTGTCCTGTGTCCTTAACTGTTTGTGGCCACGGAGGCGGCGGTAGTTGATCACCCTCTTGTATGCGAAATCCTTTCTTCTGTGCGAGAAGAACAGGGCTGCTGTACTGTAAACTACTGTCACGGATTATTCCACATGACTTCAGCTCATCAGTAATGTCCTTGAGTACCCGCTTTTCATAGTAAGAGCTGCGGCATGGTGGCTGGAAAACCGGCTTGCTTCCAGGGAGCTCCATTATTTTCATTTCAGCGATGCCGGTGCACCCCAGTTCTTCGATTTGCACTGCACAACAATTATTATGCTTGTTAAGCAACACGCAGGGCTGTGTTTTCTCCTCTCCATAGACGATCGAGCCAACATTATTATCACTTCGGCTTATTAATTCCAGCGCATGGGCCTCCTCATTGGTGGTCACTAAAACTTGCTCTGGCATGTTGCAAGGAGCGGGTGTACACTTGAGTATTTGACTTTGCTTCATGGGCAACTTGACGTCGCTGTAGTTCGCAACCGGGTCACTGAAAACATCAGGTTCATCAAGGGAAGGCGTTCCCGACCCAGACAGAATCGTCCGAGGGGCAGCCTCAACTCTTTCGCGACACTTGACGACCTCTCTCGGTCTTTCCAATGCTGCAACAAGACCTGCCAGCTGTTGTGCTTCCCTTTGGTTTAGTAAATGGGCACACCCACCACTACGGACCAGAAGCAAATCGGGCAAGTCCATCACGTCCGTACCAATGATGACGTCCGGTCCAACAAAGGCGTCGTCGCTGACTATGTAAAAGTGGACGGCGGGAAGATCAACATCATCGACGCGCACCCTTAAGTATAGTTCGCCGAGGGATGACCGCTGTCCACCCACACCGCGTATGGCCGCTCCCGGAGGTGCCGTAAGCTCCCTGCTCAGCTGCACGGCACGCGTCAGCTTTATCAAGCTCACATCGGCACCCGTATCGAGAAGAGCGGGCATCCATTCGCCGTCAATACAAACGCTTTTGTACACCCTCTTTGAAGGCGTGGTGCGTACAATATTGGTCACGTTCTCTGAGCTGCCCTGATTCGGACAAAATTTCGCGCTGTGCCCATCGTAATTGCACTTCGTGCAGTGAAGTGGGCGCCGTGGCTCAGAACACTGACGCGACAGGTGGCCCGTATTTTGGCAGTTGTAACAACGTACTCTGTCCGCGTGTCGCACTCCTTCTCGCACGGTACTGCTGCGTAGAGCATCGTCTACTTCTGTTGACGAAGGAAATGGCTGGTGGCCACTGCTCGGTCGGCTTCGGCTGCCGAATCTTTGTGCCGATGGGAATTGCTTTTCGCGGCTTTCTGTAAAATTTTCATACGCTTTGATAGCTTGAAGCAACTCGTCCACACTTCTGTAGCTTCTGTCCCGCAGCGCGAAACTCATTTCAGTCGACCAGAGGCATCTGACAATCTCGGTAATTGTGTCCGGCAGACTTAGCTTGACCCTGGCGCACATTCGTTCCTTTTCTCTGACGTACTTCGTCACCTCCTCGTCACGACTCTGAATTCGTTCGGCCATTCTCCTCCATAAGTCCGGCAAGCTTTCTTCAGTCACGAAGGCTGATTTAAATGCAGTTTCGAACTCTTGCCACGACTGATGCCTTGTTGCTGACGAGATTAGCCAATCCTTAGCGGGGCCCTGCAGCTTGAGGTGAATTGCAGTTAGGCGTTGTTGTTCAGACCAGTTGGCTAAGTCCGCAACGCGCGAAAATGTTTGCAGCCAATCTTCAGCATTGATTTGGGAGCTGTCTCCGTTAAAGCTTGGGATTGCGGTAGAGGGATCCGGACTCACATGAACAGTTGTCGCTGTCGAGGGCGCATTCATCCTCTCCATCATGCGCGCCATTGCAGTGAAGGCCTCGGTGAGCTGTCCCAAGATGGCGTTGCTCGAGCCTGAATCCGGCTGGAACGACGGTGTTGAGGCAGCAGGAGTAGAGCCGCCAAGCTCCCGAATCTCCTCCTGCAGTCGCGAAAGCTGGGCGACTTTTTCTTGAAGCTGGCCTGGTGCGCCGCGATCATTGCGTTGCCTGCTGTCTCGTTGGAGCTCGGTGGCGCTTGTCACCTCCTCAGCACCGCGTGACTGGGCAGCAAGACGTGTGTTGTACGGATGTTCGCCTTCCTGGCTCATCTTGACGGGCTTGTTGGGATTATCCCACTTCTGAGTGTAAACAAAGAGGGAGTTCTCTACCGCGGACTCAGCTAGCTAACCGCGCACTATAGCTCTGGCCGAGAGCGGCCCGCGAATGTGCCACTGTGGGCCAGAAAACGCGACGCAAAGTAAAGCTCACGCGTACACTCGCCCCAAGCGGCTCCCACGCAACAAGGGCGCCTCGCGAACTTGGGGGAGCAAGCAGACACACAACCTTTCTCTTTGAAATGCCACTTTACTCTCCGCGCGACACAGGCTGCTGTACACCGCCAGGGTCGTAAAACGCGGGACTCGAGGCGGAGGGAGATGCCTGCGGTCAGCGAAGGGGGGTCGAACCAGGGGTGGCGGCGAGGCTGCAGGCATGCAGCCCGCCGCTTGTGGGACTGTCTCCTCAATGTCCTCCAGGCACCTCGATTTCTTGGAACAACAGGGTCTTGTAGTGAAGGCGCAGTGTTCGTTGCTTACAGTAGGATGCATATATGCGCGCTTCATTAATGATTACTTGCCTTTAAACACAGCGCAAAAGCGGCAAGAAACTTGTAACAACAGAGACTGACGAAAAGTCGCCGTGATCTCAAAGAATCACGGTGTCTTTTTCGGCGAACGCGCTGGCACCGTTTTACCCGCCGTGCTTCCTTCGTGGCTTTGGCGTTGTGCCTCTAATAAAAGCACGATGTCACGGGATGATCAAATCTTAAGCCCCTTGATAATTTGAAAGTAGCGATACTCTTCTCCTCGCGGCGCTTTCCTCCTCGATTCTCCTCGCCCGTCGGCTGCGCACGGCACGCTTTTCCTCCTGAGCTCCCGCGGACGGGCCGCAGCATTCTATGGAGGCGTGTTATTGTGGGCCAGTCGCGCGCCCCAGTGGTGTTGAAAATTTTGAGAAATGCTGATAACACCATCGATAATGCTAAAGGCAACGTTTATGAGGAGGTTGTTTTTTTCTTAAAGCCGTATGACCGGGGTATAGTGACTAATAAGAGCTTTAAAGCGAGTTCTGCACTCCAATCAATTTTTCTGCCTCATGATGAGATGTTCTACTTTGTGCGTCTGGTCTAGTATTGCTTGTTGCACATCCCTTTGTGTGTCTTATTAAGCGAAAGCCTTAGCTCTGTTTCAAGGTCGCGTTGTGAGCTACAGAAAATATCACGTCACTGAAGGAAGGCCGGAAGCGAACCAAATCATGTGCAGCCGTATATAAGGGATGATTACTGACTAGTAAAGTTAACTAATGATTGATTCATGATTGAATTAAGATGAATTAAGGTGCATTAAGGAGAATGAAGGTGGATTAAAGTCGATGACTGTGGATTAGGGTGAATGGAGTGGATTAGGGAGGGTTATGGTGGATTAAAGCGAATGAAGGATTAGGATGGATTAAGGAGGATTAGGGTGCATTAAGGTCAACGAAGGTGAATTAAGGTACATTAAGAAGGATTATGGTGGATTAGAGGACTGAAGGAGGATTGGGATAGATTAACGAGTAATAAGGCGAATTAACGAGGATTCAAGTGGGTTATAGTAAATGAATGTGGATCAGGGTGCATTAAGGTGGATTATCGTGGATTAGGGTGGCTTAAAAAGAATAGAGGATGATTACGGTGCATTAAGGAGGATTGAAGGCAATTAAGGTGGATGAAGGATTAGTATGGATGAAGGTTAATTACAGTAGGCTTTACAACTTTAATCCTTCATACATCTTAATCCACACTAAACCGTGTTCATGCACCTTAATCCTCTTTAAGACACCTTAATCCACCCTAATTGGTCTTAATACTCCTTCATCAACCCTAATTCACTTTAACCCACCCTAATCGACCTTAATGCTCATTCATCCACTTTATTACTATTTCATACACCGTAATCCTTATTGACGCACCGTAATCCTGCTTAATACACCTTAATCTACCCTAATTCATCCTAATCGGTCTTAATCTTCCTTTATCAACCGTGATTCACCTTAATCTACCCTAATCGACCTTATTCACCTGGATCCTCCCTAATCCATGTACACGCACCTTAATCCTCCTTAATACACCCTAATCTACTTTGATCCATCCTAATCGGTCTTAATACAAATTCATCAACCACAATTCACCTTAATCATCCCTCATCCATCTTTACATCTTTCATACACCTTAATCCTCCTTAATAACTCTACTCCACGTTTATAGTCCCTAATCCACCTCAATTCAATCAGTAATGAATAATTAATTAACATGGCTAATTATTCTCTTATACAAGGGTGGACATGCTTTGGGTCGCCTCTGGAATTCGTTCGGTCACGTGAGATTTTCTGTTCACAGTGCGACCTTGCAACATATAGATCTAAAGGCTTTCGCCTTTAGATCTATCTTTAAAAAACACTCAATGTGGGCTAGCTAGCGCTCATCACGTGCAATATCACGGGTATACTTACCACTAATTTTTTCAGCGCTCGCGTTCGTTGTATCTGACTGACGCACAGACCGACGTAAGCTAGAAATAATAGCTCCTCTGGAAGGCGCTCTTTCAATTTTCTGTAAAACAGGCAACGGATCCCAACAATCGCGAAAAGTGCGATCGAGAGGCTGTATCTTCGCACATAATTGTTCACAGCAGAAAGCAGAATCTATAGTGCTGTGTTTCCGATGGAATAACAACAGTTGGCGACGTGCGAGGTGATGGCCGCAGAATATTAAGCACACTGAGGACTACCGCATTTGTATGCAAGGTACAAATTGCCGCAACAAAAACGCTGGTGAGCAGGCCGGAAACATGAAAAGAAAAATGCAGCATTACGGGATCCTTTGCTACGAGCAATAAGAAAGAAGCCTCAGCTCGCAAACAACGCTGTTCTTTTTCGGAACTAAGTTCTTTCGGCCAATGTTATGCAGCCACTGATTCCTGCGCAAGCCGTCACGCTTTCCTTGCCGTATCATAAAAACGGTATAACCATCTTCAGGTTTCTTGCTGCAATTATATGCGCAACAGCACGGCATAGTGCTAGCACATAGAGCAGGAAACACAGCGTACAACGTTCGCTACGCCGAGCTAAAGCGCCGAGATAAGGAGAAAAATGGCGCGAACGAAACAGAAAAACACAAGCAAAACGCAAGACCCGCGCGTTTCCAAGGGCAACGGCAGGGAGACCAATCGTCGTGCAGAAAAACGGGGACTAAACTAAAGCCCCTTAAACTTCGTAAAGTAGTGCCACGCTTTGAAGAATGCCGCCTCCTCCTCGCGTGCTCTGGCCGAGGCCGACGCCGCGTCTCTATTGGCCTAATAGCATCACGTGGGCTCTCGCGCCGTGCATCAGCGCCATTTTTGCTCGAGAAGCGTCTACAGAGCGGCGAGGAGCGCATGTTGGCGCCGTTGTTACGCTGGAGCAGTGTAGGCGGAGCCACGGTCGAGGAGGGACCGTGAAAGAGAAGAGAAACGAGGAGGAGTGAAGACGGAGGAGGAGGGTGTCGCTACTTTACGAAGTTGAAGGGGTTTTAGACTAAACTGATTGCCGCCGAGGGGAGGGGGGATGCGCAAGGGTCGAGGAGGAGGCGAGGAGGTCGCGCCGCGGCGGCAGAGTTCAAACAGTGGCGGCACTTTCAAATTATCAAGGGACACTGCCGAAAGGCGGCGGCCGCCTTTCGACAGTGGCGCGTAATGCAAAAGAGCCCGTGTATGCCATGCGTTGGGTGCGCGTTAAAGAATCTGAGCGTGTAGAAATTAATTCGGAGTCCCCCACTACGGCGTTCATAATGAGATCGCGGTTTCGTGGCACTTATAAAATCTCATAGATTTATTATGGCCTCAGGAACTTGCCTGAATAAAGTTGCTCGAAGCAAGTATACCCCTCTGATTCACCACCAGAAGCCACCTACAGAAATATACAGGAGACATGCGTACCTGCCAGCCCTCACGAGCTTTCCGTCAGGTTTACGAACTTGGGCTTGTTTTACGATTTTACGGATATTTCGTCGTTATGCGAAAAATAAATTGTGTTCGTGAACAAGTTAAGCTCGTTCTCCGAAGCTTCTTTTGGAAGTCATTTGATGGTGAAAGGACATGACAGTGGTACTTGCTTCCAACAAGTTTGTTTGTTTATTTATTTATTTATTTATTTATTTATTTAGAAAGCCTCACAGGAGGCATTGAGTGAGGGGAGCATGTGGTGCAGTTCAGCGACACCGAATTCGCTGAACGTTACTGGTCTTTAAAAAAATATATATAATGTGCTGCTTGTCACTATTTGCTGTACCATGCATGTTGCTGCTTAGTACTGCTTCTGTGCTGCTTCTGAAGGCAGATCACGTTTAATAAAATGTGTATGTATTCCCGAAAAGGTGTGTCCTCGGGAAAGCTTTTCTTAAAGGCCGTGCTCCCCTCCCTCTCGGGTTCATTTGCGCGGTACTTTACAAATTTTAAACTTCGCATTTTTGCAAGCCTGCGTCATGGACGACGAAACGCACTTGTGAAATGCGTTCAGAATACTGCGAGGTGACATTTCAGAACGAAGAGTCAACATGCAAACTTACTACCACGCTGGTACGTCATTATCATCTGTGTTTAGGCGAGCAAAAATGTTTTATTTGATCACAAGAAACACGGTGAGGCGGTTGCTATAGCCACGTACGTGAAGATGTTTTCGGCACCTAACCGTGATATTCGCGAAAAGAAAACGAAAGACGAAGAAAAGGAAAAGAGAATGTGTGCCATGTTCGGACCATTCCAGTAAGTAATAGAAACCGACTTGAGAAGCGATTATGTCCCTGATCCCTCTCTTCTGGTCTCAGGAGGCCGTGCAGGAGGATATACTCATCTCTAGTTGTCGGACGTAGCAGTACCGATCCTTCAAAGCGCCTCGGCTGGTTCGCCGGGAGCCCATCCATTGTACGCGCAACTTGCGTATTTCAGTATTGTATCTCAAGAAAGCAATACACCAACGACAGTATCTCAGACTATACGCGCCCACTAGTGAAGAAAGCTTAATAATATCTGAAGAGATTAGTCGATTGAAAGGCTTGACGTGCTGCTGCAGGTTCAGTATATAAGAAATTAAAGAGAGAGAGAACAAATAAATAAAACATGCGCACACACATGTACTCGCACACGGACCCGTAAATGTAGGCAACAGCGAGCACCGTGAAGTGAACGAAGTGGAAAGTCGATCAACGTGGCATCGACACTAAAATATTTTAATAAACGTCCCGCTGGTGATAGCAGTGCATTCTGTTTTGCCATGTCAAGATGAATGGAATTAACTTTTTTTGAGACGAACGACTAGGCTCATGTTGCTTTATGTATAGGAGGCCTCCTTATTCCGGGAAACCATGGCTGTTTCCCGACAGTTTGGCCCTGTCCACCAGCTGAAGCTGGTCCTCAGGCTCCTCAGGGCCTCCCATGATCTTCTGATGGTTGCCGCACTTGTGGTGCCTTCTCGTTGTTTGTGTACCGCCTTACCACATGGTAGAGGGTGTTGGATGTGTCTGTGCAGGATTTGCGGTCTCCCCGATGTGTCCCCAGATACATTGTGTGTACTAGAGTACCGTGAATCTCTGTTGCTGCTATACACTCTAAGAAGAAAAGGAGGAAATGGGGTATTGAGGTTACTCCTTTAGGGGAGCAACTGATCTGCCACAACCATTCCTCCCTTTAGGGGGTAAGTGCGAGGGGATGAACTGTTACTCCCCATGCCGTTACTCCTCCCAGGTCCAACAGTTGCTCTTTTCCGATGCTCCTCAAAGCAGTAACGGTCATTATTTCCGATGCTCCGCAAAGGTGGAATTAATGAAATTAGGCATTTATACGCTAATAAAAAAGATTACTGAGCTAAAAAAAAAGAAAAAAAGGGACCGAAAGCAGGATTCGAACTCACGTCCTCGCGCTACCATGTTAGCTACTCTAACGACTGCACCACGGCAGATTGCTTGACGAGACTAGGAAATTGAGACAGGTTAAGCATCGAAACGCAGGTGCGGCAATGTAAAAGCGACTCGGCATTTTGTGTATGTTGTGCGGGGAGAGTGTAACGTTGAGTGTACTTGCAACCATCAGTGAGTGCGAAAAGAAATATGCCCGAGTATTCTTAGGGTGCTTTGAACTGAGGCACTACACGATGTAAACGTGTAGCGAGCTCAAACGGGGCACCTAAGACGACAGAGACGGACAATTGCTCTGTCGCTTAGTGTGTCCCGTTTGAGCTACACATCGCTTCATTCAAGTTCGTAATCTCCGTGGAACGGAAGGAACGTAGGTACTATTGACCAGCAAAATCCGGCAGTCTATCAATGACTTGCGCGTTTAATTTCTATCGCTCACTTATGGGGTGCGCACGAAGGGCATGGCTCGTCACATTCCAACTTTAAATTTCACGCAATTTTCTCACGAAGAGGCAAAGTGCTGCTTTGCATGTAGTTCAATGGACAGTGCACGAACTTCGAACTATTCACGATTTATAGACAATACAGTTTTTGCCGCATCACTGCACGACACGGACGAAAACAGCGGAGCGCATGGGGAGTAACTGTTGCCGTTCGTCCTCCCGTTGCTCTCTTTCCGACCAGGGACTAAACACTTACTCTCCAAAATTTGCACACGGCACGCACATCCATGCAGTTACTCCCTTGAGGGACGAAAGCGCCCTTTTTGGGACGAACTGCGCAGTTACTCCCGTTTTCCCCGGAATTCTTCTTAGAGTGTAGGCACCGGGCGCGGGATTAGTTTGGACTGGTGGCGCCTTCGTGCGGCGGCTCCGCGAACGTAATGGCATGTGGCGGCCAGGCCGGGCGCAGCAGGCGCTGCCGCGTGCTACGTTGGTTGAACGTGCTCCGCCGTTTCTTCAGTTTTGCGTTGCCACAATTCCACGTGAAACTAAATTTGAACAAACGTGTTGGGGTTTTGGGTGCACCGACAGTTATTGGAACGTAACTGAAGTTGATGAGGTCATTCAGTTCAAACGGTTTTCGTCGCGGCCTCACCAGATGGAACAGCGGAAGGCCTGGATATGCGCGGTGTATATATTCAACTGCACGTACAATGCTCAGCAATTGAAACGCAGTACTCGGAGTTCATGGCTACCGGCGTTTTCTTTTTTTTTCTTTTTTTTAGCCGATTGGCAGCGCTGGAGTCGCCGAGCCGATGTGTCATGGTGTACGATGAAAGCACGAACCTTTGTGACGTATTGTGACTTCATTTGGTCCGACTACGATCACCCAGCGCTCACCTGAGGCTCGCAAAAGCGGCGGCATGCCGCGCGCTCCGAGTATCGCATTTCGCTCGCTGAGCACTGTACATTTCCGACGCTGCTTTATTTTCGCCGAGTTGCTCGCATTAATAAAGCAGCCGTTCCTACACGGTAGCTCCGTGTTCCATGCGAATTTCGTGTCTTCGCCACGACAAGTGCAACGCTTCCCTGGTTGGGCACCGAAGGCGAACACAGATTTGTAACCGTCATTCTGCCGTCATTCAGTGGCTCAGTCTTTTTTTTTTTTTAAGGTATGATTTCCTTCCTCCCGCTGTAGGGGTTGGAGAACGGACTCCGGGATGAAAACCAAACTTGGGAGGGATTTATTCTACATTATTTACAAGGAGGTGAGCGACAAGTAACATTCGTACACTCATTACGGGCCGGCAGCAACTCGGACGCTGCGGCCCGCGGCAAGAAGTTCGAGAGAGGTGAAACAGGGAATCAGGGAATGTTCCAGAAACTCTGGAAGGCTTCTTATAAGCCCTTCGAGCACTGTAAGTCACGTCATGTTTGACCAATGGGAGAGTCCGCTTCGATGACGCCACTTTCAGCCAATGGTAGGCGCCCGTGTCGCGGTGTCACACCTGGCGGCTCTCTGCGGTCTTGCCTCGCAGACCGGCAATGCACTTCTTCTAACGAGGAGAAGGGGAGGGGGGGCGCTCATGCTTCATTGTACAAGCGCCCACCTGCTCCCGGTGGCTCGGCTCTGCAGCGGTAGCAAGCGCTTTCTTCAAAGGCGAAGAGGGACGATTGAGCTCCATTGTCCCAGGGCCCCTTCTAATCCCGGCGGCACACGACCTGGGGGCCGCAAACTTGTTTGCACGTGTCTCCTCTGGAATGCGCTTTTCTGCTTCTGCATTCCTCAATTAGCTGTGCTACAATCCGATGTGGTCTGGGGAACTCGAAGTAATCGCAGGAAACAGCTCCATATCTAACAGCTCGTCCTCGCCCCGGTTGTTCTGAATGGCCGGTGAACTCAATTCGCTGGCCATGAGGAACGCTGAAAGAAGCTGCAGGGTACTGGGGTCGAGCCACGTTTGACAACCCTCGGGATCCTGGACCCTGGAGAACATACGTCAAACAAACCAAACAACACAGCGCTGCACCACGTGTAAGCGCAGGCTCTTCACCCCTGACTCGCCAGGCTATTACTGAGTCAAAATCAACCCTGATCTTTTAGTTCCCCAATTTTGACAAAACAGTTGTAAGCACCCTTGCAAACAGCCATCCATTTCTCCTCGAATGCCGACAAGACCAGAGTACTATTGTTGTTGCAAAACAAAAGGGTCGTTGACGATGCAAACAACAAATGAAAACAGCCGAACATTACTTAAGTGGCCTAACTACACGAACAGCATGTTTCCAATCTATCGTAGTGGCGTACTTATCGCACGTATTGGTGCCACTGAACAATCTGGTCAACCTCACAAGTGCGTAATCACAAGCGCGCTAGCCTTGTGGTCACTATCCAGAACGCATACTTGTGTCGTAGGCAAACTCTTCATTACGCTTACTCACGTTTCTTCCTTTAGTCCCTCTAGGACACGTGACTTAAACGAACAATTAAACTCGCGGGACTTACACACTCCGCAGAACCCTTAAAATGATGCGTCTTCTACTAACTGTTTCCACGCACGCTCACTAAAGAAGTCAGAATACGGCTGCCCTCCACACACACTAGCAACCCAGTCATAAAGTCTGCTTCCTTCTGTCCACACAGGACACGCGCTAATGGAACTAAGAACGCTTCTCCGTGCAAATCATGCACTCACTGAAAATCTACGCGCTTAACCTTAGAAAATTCAACATTTAAAAAGAAAGAAGGTTAAATAACACACGCGCTTTACCATAGGCCTTTCGACGATAACCTTGACCTTCAGGTTACTCACACACACACAAAAAAAGAAAGCCTATTTACTTATTAATGAACATCTCGCGAGACTACATGTTTACTTAAAACGCATCTTTCAAATCTCGAGCTTCTCGAACGAAAACATAAACAAAGCTCAAACCTTACACCTTGAAAGAAATCCTAGTCTCAATTCGCGAAAACTTTCCGATGTTCAAAAATAAAACAAAATAACACGTTTTACTTCTACGGAAGCTCTCTTGGCTTCCCGTTCCCGATTGCTTACGACTGACTCATACTTTCAGCCTGACCCGAGGTGGGCGTGGTCTCAAAGCTACTCTGGCTGCCGAGAGACAACAAAAGGGCTGACTCACTATCAGCTCCCCCAAGACGTTACGGTTTCCTGCCAATTTGCGTCCTCGCGCACCGCTTTCCTCACAAACTCGATTGACCGCGTCGCTACTCCCCACCTGGTCTCGTCCTGCCACCTTGCGTTTCTTCGAACTGCACGCTGAGCTATGAAAAGAACTACGGAACGACGAGGAGTTTAACAGCCTCGTGCCCTCTGTCCGCGTCCGTGCAGAACATTATTCGCGTTCCCCCTTTGACCGGTGGCTCGAACGTTCTGGATGCGTCAACATCGTCCTAGACGACCGCACCTTCTTCCTCGCGCCCTGCCCTTTTGGGTTTCTCGCCATTTTTGGCGGCGCTACATTAATTACCGTCTTTCGGTCTTTACCGCGCTTCTTTTTACGGCGCTTTCTCTTTGCACTTGCTTTCATGTCGCCTTCTCGTGCCTCGTGCTGGCCGGTACACATTTCGTCGGCCCGGATCGGTCTCTTACCCGCACAGTCTGAGTGATTCTCACTTAAATCAACACTCTCTCTGCCTCGACTGGCGGACAGTTCAACCGACTCTGGAACAATGCAGCAGGCTTTACTCGAGTAAGACAACTCGCACTCTTGCGAACTGCCCTCTACTACATTGCCCAGCTCACGCTGTGCATCGGCACACAGCCCGTCGGTATCGATCGCTGTCTCACGCGCACAGTCCGAATGATTATTAACTGAACCATCCCTCTCTAGGCTATCTAGACTGGCGGAGAGCCGCACCGATCCCTGAACAATGCAGTTGTTCTCTCGTGAGCTATACGGAGCTCGCCACCCCGAGAACTATTCTCAACTGCATCGTCCAGCTCGCACTTCATTTCTGCACGCACACCTGGCTCTACATGGGTGCTCGCTTCTGTCTGGTCAGCAGTACCCTTTTCTTCGCTAGCAACCTCGCTAACATTACCAGCGACGCACACGCTCGGTAACTGTGCCAATTTGTTCGCAGCTGGCCTAGCTGTCTCTACAGTCATCTGTTGGCACAGCACCTCGTCGCTCTCACTACGGCCTTTAACGGCCTCTGTTGCCACTGAGGCATCGTTAGCAGCTAGCCTTTTCCCTTCACTTATGAATCGGCAGCCAATCTCACAGGCACTACTCTTCTCGTCGGCTTTTGGCGAAAATCTGTTAGATGCTTCCTCATTCTTTCGCTCTGTACTACCTACAGAATTCTCAGACAGCCGTTGTCTCTGTGCCAATAACTGATCACAATGCTGTATCTCTTTGATCAGTGCTGCCTTCTCTCTCTCATACTTTTGCTCACGCTCAAGCTTACGTTGATTCTCACGATCGTGAAGCTCACACCTAAGAGTAAGTTCTTGAAGCTCATGCTTCCGTTCATTCTCGCGTTCTTCACGCTTATGCTTACTCCTAAGTTCACGACGCTCTCGCAAACGTACACGACGCACACGCTCCCGTGGCTCCTGTATCACCTCCCAAGCAAGCTCAATGCTTTTCTCATCATTGCCACTATCGTTAATCGCCTTTATGATAGCTGGCGTGTTCATCCGTTCGTCCGCCTCAACTCCCAAATCGTCGCACACCAACAACAAGTCTAACCTCGTCAACCTTCTAAGATCCATGGCAGCTGCCCCGACAGGTGGTTAAAACTGTTTTCCTTAATTAATTTGTGCAAACACACAATGCATCAAACTCCCGATTCCCAGAACTATCAAAATGAACACACAACATTTGAGTCTGGCGAATCATAAGGAAAAAAACCACGCGCTCACTTACGGTTGCAGCACCCTGCCATCCGGTTCGTTCGTCCGCTGTTCCCGGTTCCTCCGGACTCCCTGGGTCGAAGGCTCGCTCCTTCTTCGCTACTCCCAGTTTCTTCGGACCTCTTTCGACGAAGGCTCACTCTTCTTCGCTCTTCCCGGTTCCTTAGGGTCTCTCTCGACGAAGGTTGATCCGTAGCGCTGCCACCAGCTGATGCATTCGGAGGCGATCCCACCGCTGCCACCAGATGTAGGGGTTGGAGAACGGACTCCGGGATGAAAACCAAACTTGGGAGGGATTTATTCTACATTATTTACAAGGAGGTGAGCGACAAGTAACATTCGTACATTCATTACGGGCCGGCAGCAACTCGGACGCTGCGGCCCGCGGCAAGAAGTTCGAGAGAGGTGAAACAGGGAATCAGGGAATGTTCCAGAAACTCTGGAAGGCTTCTTATAAGCCCTTCGAGCACTGTAAGTCACGTCATGTTTGACCAATGGGAGAGTCCGCTTCGATGACGCCACTTTCAGCCAATGGTAGGCGCCCGTGTCGCGGTGTCACACCTGGCGGCTCTCTGCGGTCTTGCCTCGCAGACCGGCAATGCACTTCTTCTAACGAGGAGAAGGGGAGGGGGGGCGCTCATGCTTCATTGTACAAGCGCCCACCTGCTCCCGGTGGCTCGGCTCTGCAGCGGTAGCAAGCGCTTTCTTCAAAGGCGAAGAGGGACGATTGAGCTCCATTGTCCCAGGGCCCCTTCTAATCCCGGCGGCACACGACCTGGGGGCCGCAAACTTGTTTGCACGTGTCTCCTCTGGAATGCGCTTTTCTGCTTCTGCATTCCTCAATTAGCTGTGCTACAATCCGATGTGGTCTGGGGAACTCGAAGTAATCGCAGGAAACAGCTTCATATCTAACACCGCTTCCAACTGCGTCTGCTACGTGGCTGTTTGCTGTTCATCGACAGCGACGAAAGTGAACGCAGCGGCGCGTTCACACTTGCCGTCAACACCGGCTCTCGTCGCGCTAAGCTGTGAAAAATAACCCAAAGACTGAAGATTACATCAGTTTCTAAGACGTTATGATCACCGAAGCATCGCAAAAAAAAAAAGACGAGTTACAGCGAACAGAGAACGGGAACTTAGCGACGCATGTGCATCGGCGAAGCAGCGCAAGAATCTCCCCCCCCTCCCCCCACCGCCAAAAAAAAAGAAGAAAGAAGGGAGAGGTACGCCTCTCTTCTGTCCTTAATTTGTGTTCCGCTTCGCCTGTTTACATGATTAAATACGCGACAATGTAAACGTGTACATCAAAATGAAATCTGTAAAATAACTGCTGGGGTTCCGCATCGTAGCTTGCCGCGGTGAGCTCTGTTTGCAGGGTGTCCTTGCATGGCAATTTGTGCTTGTTTTCTACTTTATATGCTACCTTATGCCACGGATATAAGCTGCCTCGCACAAGCAGCAACATTTCTCCGGAGCATACGCACGATAATGCGTTTTTGAGTACGTCAGGCCTTAAAAACCGTATAGTTCCAAATCACTGGGAGCGCCCTGTGCGCCTTCGTGGTGTCGTCTGCTTCACATGCCTGAGCTCCTATTGCTGCCGTTCGCGGCGCTGTTCGCCAGCGCGTCGCTGGCGCCTTACGACGGCCGCCCCGTGCATGTAGTCTTTTTCTATGTTACTGCTTCACTGTAAAATAATTTACACCCTAAAAGTGAAAAGGGTGTAAATGTATCTATAACTCCCACCCTTAGGGTGTCATCTATATGACGGACACTTTAAGTGTGTGAGTTATAGACACATTTACACTCTTCTTCACTTTTAGGGTGTAAATTATTTTACAGTGTTGTCCCCTTGTTAGCGTTTATTGTGGTCCTGGGTAGTATTTCCGTTCCTTCTAGTAGCGTTCTAGGATGGCCGGCTGCATAATTGGTTGGTTGTCTTATATGTTAACAAAAGAACGTTGACAAAAAAAAAAGAGACAGCGAGTGATAGCTTAGACATGTAGGGAATGATTTTTTTTTTTTTCACAGAAGACCGCAATATCATATACTTTCGTAATATCACATGCGAAAGTTGGGCAATTTTATGCAAGTGCGCCGTCGTATATAGCGAGGACAGCGTGTACCTCTCGCCATGCCCTGATGAGAATCGTTGCCGTGATATATAATGGACGAGAAACGCACGAGAAGCTTCGTTGCGGAATTCTATCCTTGCACGGGCAACCGGCATCGTTGCGCAATTTTTATCCCAACTGCGTCGTTGCAGGAACTCTTATTAAAACCGCCCACGGGCGCGCGTAATTGCGTGCACTTTTGGGCGGCGGTATCAAATGCCACTCGCGTCCATTCCCGGCATTCAGCAGGCTGCGCCGCTGCGAACATTGTCCTAATTGCGAAGCGCGGTGCGATACGGGAGCTGGACGCGAGTGGGTGTTGCGAGACTCAGCTGTGTACGCTGCTGCATTAAGTATATGTATAATCCGTTGCTCATAGCCTCTGTACATAGTACATATAGCCTCTGTACATAGTAATCAATGTGACCTGCACAAATAATCGAGCGTTTTTTCTTCGGGGAGCTCGTATACGATGCTAATCACTCGATAACATGCACAAGGTTACATTTAAAAAAAAGAAAAAGAAAAGTTACTGCACCAAGATTTATTGGGTAATGAACTGGTATTTGAGGGTCTCAAAAAAAGGCGTTCGTGCGCACATGTATGGAATAAAAATGGCTGGAGACGGGGTTACTAAATGGCGTTTATCTGTATCTGCATTCCTCTAAGCAAGCTCTTTTTTTTTTTCGAGAACTTTGATACGACGCTGCAAATGTGCTAAACACACATATGGAGCAACGCATGGTTCTGAATATGGAGAGAGCCATATCCTCCCCCCCCCCCCTCTTAATATTTATCCGGTATATACCCAAAATATTTGTTCTCATATATTTCCCGAACAGAAGAGGAGGCGGGCTGCAACTTGTGATGTGCAACAGCCGGTACCATTTTCTCTCTCAACTATTTAATGTTCCTTCTTAAGCGTGAAGCGTTGTGCTCGGTCATTCTTTCCGTAGCCCCCTCCACTACGGCGTACCTCATTATGAACTCGTGGTTTTGGCACGTGAAACCCCAGAATTCAATTACTTGGTCACTCTTTGTATTGGAGGACATCAGTACGTGGCCTCAAGGTGAAACAAAGGCGCTAGAAGAAGAACCAACGCTTCTCGTTAGGTGCGTAATTTCATCACTTAAAAATGGCTCTGCGTATGCTGCAAGAATATTCAACATTTATTCGGCTATGGTGCATTTTGTACTAATACTACAGGAAGTTAATTTCTCACTCTGACCGCCCGAAATCGAACAATTCGTGCGCCTATGGTAAACAGAAAAACAAGAAAAAAATTAACAAATGTCACATTTTGTCACTTCTTTCATGGTTACCTTTTGTGAACGTTCCAAAGACAATACATTGTCGCATTCTGGATGTGCTTATAAGAATAGTGTGTGTGTGTGTATGCCAACTCTTTTGGAGCCTTTGAAGGGGTAAGTTATCACACATTTAAGTATATTGTTACGCTAAAGCTACAGAGAGAGAGGAGGAAGAGGAGAACGAAGTGCGCTTGTCTTTGCAGCGGCTCGGGGTCAGCGCGGCCCCTCTTCATCATCATCCATCATCATCATCATCAGCCTGGTTAAGCCCACTGCAGGGCAAAGGCCTCTCCCATACTTCTCCAACTACCCCGGTCATGTACTAATTGTGGCCATGTTGTTTCTGCAAACTTCCTAATCTCATCCGCCCACCTAACTTTCTGCCGCCCTCTGCTACGCTTCCCTTCCCTTGGAATCCATTCCGTAACTCTTAATGACCATCGGTTGTCTTCCCTCCTCATTACGTGTCCTGCCCATGCCCATTTATTTTTCTTGATTTCAACTAAGATATCATTAACTCGCGTTTGTTCCCTCACCCAATCTGCCCTTTTCTTATCCCTTAACGTTACACCTATCATTCTTCTTTCCATAGCTCGTTGCGTCGTCCTCAATTTAAGTAGAACCCTTTTCGTAAACCTCCAGGTTCCAATCCTCCAATATTCCAATGGTGGCCTGTCCGGAGCCAGGGATTCTTAGCACCCTCTGCTGCGTCGCAGGTCTAGGTGGATTAAGGACAATAAAGGTAGATTAGAGCGTATTAAGGTGACCGATAAGGATTAAGGTGGATGAGGAAGGATTAAGGCGGATTAGGGTGGGCTAAGGTGAATTAGGGTTGGTGAAGGAGTATTAAGACCGATTAGGGTGGATAATGAGTAGGCTAGGTTGTATTAAGGAGGATTAAGGTGCATGTACATAGATTAGGGAGGATTCAGGCGGATGCAGGAAGATTAGGGTTGATTAAAGTGAATCAGGGTTGATAAAGGAATATTAAGACCGATTTGGCTAAATTAAGGTGGGTGAGGGTTATTAAGCAGGATTAAGGTGTACGAAGGAGCATTAAGGCGGATTAGAGTTGATGAATGAGTATTAAGGCCAATTAGGATGGATTAAGGTGTCCTAAGGAGGACCACGGCGGCGGTCAGCTGACCGCCGCCGTGGTCAGTTGCTTCGCAGCTGCTGGGGACTGCGTGCCGGGGTATGATTGTTGTGTTCATATAGGAGGTTGTGGTCAAGTACTGCACCAGGGTGGCCAATCCTGCTCTGGGAGGGAGTGCGTTATACCGGTTCTGGTCACCGGGATCAGGCTACACTCCAGGCCTGTTTATGCAATTTTATCAACACGCGGATTCTTTTTTTTAAAATCCGGTGGAAAATTGCGCGGCACAGGGATTCGCACCACGGACCTTTTGCACGCGAGGCGGGTGTTGTACCTCTACGCCACCGCTGCACTGCCCTTCATCAATTCATCCTTAAATAAACGCACCCCATCGTAGCAGTTTTGGTGGACGGTGCGGGGTAAAATCAACGGCGCCCCCGAAAGAACGACAACGAACCGCCCACAGAAGCGCACTTCGTTCTCCTCTTCCTCCGTTCTCTCTGTAGCTCTAGCGTAACAATATATTTCTTACATATTTCTTTCTATTCTCATAGTCTCACAGTTCTGTTGCCATTTCGCGCGCTTAACTCGGCGTCCGCCGCACCTCGGCCCATTGCAAAGTGGGCGTCCGCGAAGTCGGCGCCCGTCGTCGTTCCATCGTTCGAAGATGTCTCCCGCGCCGGCGGCGCATCGCCCTTCGGCTACGCTCGAGGCTGCCGCACCGGGCGTTAGTCTTCGTTTGCACTTCGCAACCGTCGGAACCGCCGCGGTGGAGCACAATGGCTCCCCGCGGGCTCTTCGCTGGCAGCACGGCCACAACGCTGGCGACCGGCCGGCTGGCTATATAGCTTGCCGTCTTCGGCTCCAATTTCGCGGTTCCTCGGGCAACGGGAGTCCAAATTTTCAGCCGCCCCCCCCCCCCTCCCCTCTCTGGCAGAGCAATTCCTGGCTTTCCTCGTCCGACCCACACAGCCCCTGGAGAACGGCGCACAGCGGGTCCACCGTCCGTTTAGCCGCAGACGGTTCTACGCAGTTCTACGCCGACCCTCCCTCGAATTCTTCTCTCTCAATTTCTCTCTCTCTCTCTAATCGTTATATGCCTGGGAGGGTTGGGTCGTCCCCCATCCACTGGCCTGGGCACCTTCCTTTTAATGGCCTAATCCGTCCGCCTTTCGGATCGGCCGACTTCCGCCGGTTGACTTGGTGGCAGTTACCCCTTTTTGCTGCCGATAATCCAATATCGGGTTTGTCTGACGCTGCACGGAATGAGATGTGATAGAGAGACGTTTAATGAAATAAAGACGGACAGGCGGCCAGCGGAGCGTGTCTCAAGGGCGGCTTCTTTCCAGAGGGAAGTGAAACGGGTAGAGGGATAGCAGACAGGGAGATAGAGATAGGGTTTTGTACTTGGCAGTTTGCTCGCGACAAGGATAGTGAAAATGAATCTATAGTGGTGCCACGTGGGGCCTTATATACGTGACGGCGTTTCGGCACCGGCTTATCGTGGACAGTTATGGTAGAAGCCGACGGATTGTGTGTCGAAAGAACTAATTGAATGAAAGGATGTTCGCTTTTGTTGGTGTCCTTGAATATAGTTTTTTTTTGTGTGTGTTCCCCTTTAAATTGGGAAAAGCAACGCGGCGAAGTTCGCGTATAAGTGGACGGCGCGACCTGGCTGGCTGTCGGTTTAACAGGGACATCGTGGGTGCAAGTGTCGCAGTTAGGCGAAAAGTAAAAGCACGGCTGGCAAGCCGTGTCTTTGCCGCAGCGGAACGGGACGAAAGGAAGGCGGATACCACACGTTGAAACAGGCCAAGTAAATTACGGTCGACTGTTAATTTGCCAGGACATAAAAAAAAAGAAATGTGCCAATTGGTGTACGCCTAGCCGTAGGTCGGCATACTTGCTCACGAGACTCGCACACGCTTCGCGCTCACTTCACAGGCAGAGTTTTAATGAGCGGCGAACATTCTTGGCGGACGTGTGAACGGTAGTGGTGCAGTTTATTTATTTATTTATTTATTTATTTATTTGAGTACCCTAAGGGCCCGTTAGGGCATTACATAGGGGGGGACGAAAAAGTTCAAGCATGATTGAAATCTGTACAATGTAAATATATGAAGGCATTAGGAACCATGAGCGTATGCACGAAATTCGGGGATGGTGAGCTTGAGTATGTAGACGTGGGTGTAAACGCGAGTTACTCTCGGTAAGTGTGGGTGGACGAGATCGTGCGTGACTGCATGCCGACGAGTGTGAGTGCACATGAGTGTGAGTGAGGACTTAGCCTACAAAAATCATCATCATCATCATCATCAGCCTGGTTGCGCCCACTGCAGGGCAAAGGCCTCTCCCATGCTTCTCCAACAACCCCGGTCATGTACTAATTGTGGCCATGCCGTGCCTGCAAACTTCTTAATCTCATCCGCCCACCTAACTTTCTGCCGCCCCCTGCTACGCTTCCCTTCCCTTGGGATCCAGTCCGTAACCCTTAATGACCATCGGTTATCTTCCCTCCTCATTACATGTCCTGCCCATGCCCATTTCTTTTTCTTGATTTCAACTAAGATGTCATTAACTCGCGTTTGTTCCCTCACCCAATCTGCTCTTTTCTTATCCCTTAACGTTACACCTATCATTCTTCTTTCCATAGCTCGTTGTGTCGTCCTCAATTTGAGTAGAACCCTTTTCGTAAGCCTCCAGGTTTCTGCCCCGTAGGTGAGTACTGGTAAGACACAGCTATTATATACTTTTCTCTTGAGGGATAATGGCAACCTGCTGTTCATGATTTGGGAATGCCTGCCAAACGTACCCCAGCCCATTCTTATTCTTCTGATTATTTCCGTCTCATGATCCGGATCCGCCGTCACTACCTGCCCTAAGTAGATGTATTCCCTTACGACTTCCAGTGCCTCGCTGCCTATTGTAAATTGCTGTTCTCTCCCGAGACTGTTAAGCATTACTTTAGTTTTCTGCAGATTAATTTTTAGACCCACTCTTCTGCTTTGCCTCTCCAGGTCAGTGAGCATGCATTGCTATTGGTCCCCTGAGTTACTAAGCAAGGCAATATAATCAGCGAATCGCAAGTTACTAAGGTATTCTCCATTAACTTTTATCCCCAATTCTTCCCAATCCAGGTCTCTGAATACCTCCTGTAAACATGCTGTGAATAGCATTGGAGATATCGTATCTCCCTGCCTGACGCCTTTCTTTATTGGGATTTTGTTGCTTGCTTTATGGAGGACTACGGTGGCTGTGGAGCCGCTATAGATATCTTCCAGTATTTTTACATATGGCTCATCTACACCCTGATTCCTTAATGCCTCCATGACTGCTGAGGTTTTGACTGTATCAAACGCTTTCTCGTAATCAATGAAAGCTGTTATATTCTGCACATTTCTCTATCACTTGATTGATAGTGTGTATATGGTCTATTGTTGAGTAGCCTTTACGGAATCCTGCCTGGTCCTTTGGTTGACAGAAGTCTAAGGTGTTCCTGATTCTATTTGCAGTTACCTTAGTAAATACTTTGTAGGCAACGGACAGTAAGCTGATCGGTCTATAATTTTTCAAGTCTTTGGCGTCCCCTTTCTTATGGATTAGGATTATGTTAGCGTTCTTCCATGATTCCGGTACGCTCGAGGTCATGAGACATTGCGTATACAGGGTGGCCAGTTTCTCTAGAACAATCTGTCCACCATCCTTCAACAAATCTGCTGTTACCTGATCCTCCCCAGCTGCCTTCCCCCTTTGCATATCTCCTAAGGCTTTTTTTACTTCTTCCGGCGTTACCTTCGGTATTTCGAATTCATCTAGACTATTTTCTCTTCCATTATCGTCGTGGGTGCCGCTGGTACTGTATAAATCTCTATAGAACTCCTCAGCCACTTGAACTATCTCATCCATATTCGTAATGATATTGCCGGCTTTGTCTCTTAACGCATGCATCTGATTCTTGCCAATTCCTAGTTTCTTCTTCACTGTTTTTAGGCTTCCTCCATTCCTGAGAGCATGTTCAATTCTATCCATATTATACTTCCTTATGTCAGCTGTCTTACGCTTGTTGATTAACTTCGAAAGTTCTGCCAGTTCTATTCTAGCTGTATGGTTAGATGCTTTCATACATTGGCGTTTCTTGATCAGATCTTTCGTCTCCTGCGATAGTCGGTGGTTGGAATGGAATGGAAGTCGGTGGTAACTCCGTTAGGCAGGATACCTACAAAAATATTGGTGAGTTAATGCGAGTATCCGCTTCTTCTGCTGACATATGCTCATAGCTTCGGGTGGTGAGAAATGGTCTATAACTAACTAACTAACTAACTAACTAACTAACTAACTAACTAACTAACTAACTAACTAACTAACTAACTAACTAACTAACTAACTAACTAACTAAATAAATAAATAAATAAATAAATAAATAGTGCGAAGACACGAGTTTCGTCTAACATTCGTTGTTTTTGCTCAGGAGAAATTCTCCAAGTAACAAAGTTTTCGCTTACTTTTAAATATTGCGTAATTATAAAAAGTTGATTCCCCAGCCGCCGCTGTTACACAGTACTGCTACGTATATGTTTATTCTAACGTGTCGCCGTCCGAGGTCTTTAGTGTTTTGTGTTAATTGGACTAAGGATGGCTCCACTCACACTATGGGACCTGTCTGTCAACTTCAGATGTGTGATCCACTAGTACGTTAATACTTTCATAGCCGTTTCGGTTGGCCGTGTTGCACGCCGCCAGAGTCTGTCGCAGCTATCGCCAGGAATGAGAAGAAACAAAAGAGTGCCCCCAGTTCCCGTCGGAATCGAACCCGGGGGGCACTGTGCGCGGGAGTGAGCTACTCTACCACTCCGCCACGCCGGCGCCTGCTAGCTTGCAGCGGAAACATGCACCATGCACGCGTCCTAGCGCGTGAGGAGACACGTGATGGATGAATGTTATGAGCGCCCTCTTTTGAACGGGGCGGTGGGTTGAGCCACCAAGTTCTTGCTATTATACTGCCTAATGCCCTACCTAGGTTAAAAAAAGAAAAAAAAGAAAGACACTGAACTCTCACGACCAAATTTTCTGACCCCCTGTTGTGAACTTTGCTTTTGTACGTAGTCGTTCTTCTTATATTTTTTTTGCCGTTTCCCTACTTTTATTCCACCAATCTTCCAATCGCCGCTTACTAATCTTTATTGCGGACATGTTTACTTTTCCCCTGTTCTCGCGGAACCCAAGGGCTTCAAGGAGGCCAGTGGTGCCTAAATCGACCGCTGGGCAGATGTCTTCACATTCTAATAAAACATGCTCCATCGTTCCCCTAGCTTTACCACACCAATCATATGCTCCTTCTTCCTTCTTATATCTCGCTTCGGAAAAGTAATGAGCTTCTATTTGTGTTATCATAAATTGTTTCTTTCCCGATTTCGTTCTTTTTTTTCCCGATGGGGGCGGAATGCGAAAACACCAGTGTACTTAGATTTAGGTGCACGTTAAGAACCCCAGGTGGTCGAAATTTCCGGAGTCCTCCACTACGGCGTGCGTTATAATCAGAAAGTGGTTTTGGCACGTAAAACCCCGTAATTTATTTATTTTTATTTCGTTTCTTCCTCTTAAGTAGTTAATCATGGCAGCTTTCTTTTCCATTGCCACCACCCGTGAGATTATTTCAGCCTCTCTGACTTTCCGCTTGACGTTCTTTGTTGCTGTGTTGCTCACCCTACAGGCCGCATACTTGCTGGTAAGCTTCCTAGTTCTTTTCCTCCACTGTGAATCAATGTTTTTCCCGTACAGATACCTCTACCCTTTCCCAGCCGATTTACTTTCTTCCATATTCTTCAGTCGTTCTTCATACTCAATTTTACTGCGAGCTTCCCTCACTTCAAAACTAGTCCAGCCCATATCATCCTGCATAGCTTCATTTGTAGTCTTCCCGTGAGCGTCCAGTGCGAGGAGACCCACTGACCTATGGTTCCCATCGAGTCCTGATTGTACCCCTGATTTCAAGCAAACAACTGCATTTCCAAAAGTAAGTCCTGGAACCATTACACCTTTCCACATACACCGGAGCACCTCGTACCTTGTGTATCCCCATAGCGATCTGTTCTTCATTATGGCTGCATTTCTCTTCCCCTTTACAGTTATTGTTTTTTCCTGTGTTTCCGTATATCTATTGTCTTCGTTTATCCATATACCAAGGTATTTATATTCTTTTACCCGAGGTATTTCCTGGCCCTGTATTGCCAATGTCTGTTCACTGTTTTCCTTGAATACTATAACACCTGATTTTCTAACAGTAAGTTTTAAACCTACATTTAGTTCCCGGCAACTGCAACTTATGTAACCGCAATGTTTACCGGGAAACGCAGGCGTCGAACGCTATGCACGAAGGCGAGCTTTCTGGTAGAAACGGGGCGGCCTCTTATACGTGGGCCGATGCCGGAGATGGTGCGCAATTAACCGCGCCAGAAATTACATCATTTTAAGGCTTCTGTTATTGTTTCGCACTTCTAATATTTCAGTCTGCGAAGCTTTCACATACAAGGCGTGCGCTGTCGGTGTTTTGTTTCATGACATTTGTTAGTGGGCTGTCATTCTCAGAATTCAGAGGAATAACTTTGTCAACAACGTGAGACAAAGTATGAGCAACTTTAGTGAGAGAATGGTGTGGCAACATAACCCGTATTATACCGCATGCGATATATAGCAAGGCGTGTAATACGCATATACCTAAGCGTGTACGGCAGTATTCGCTCACGGTGCGCCTACGCCGGTTGCCGACACCGGATTTCCCGCGACGCGATTTTTAACGGGCTATCGCGTTACAAATTGAATTTCAAGTCGCTGGCGTGTTGTTATATATTGACGTCGTTGGCTGACGTACGCTAAAGGAACGCCGGACAAGAGGAGCTCAGCTAAGCGGAAAACAAATGACGCACTTTGTTGGCTGAACAACACGATTCAGCGGCCATTGTTTTGTCATTTGACAAACAGCTGTCGACCGGCCCCATGTTGCTTTTTCCATTAAAGGGAATGATGTCGTGGACATCAGTAAGCGACAGCTCAGGGTCACGACTGAAAAATATTGTTGCGCGGTCGCTAAAGGATTCAATCTGTCGTTACTCCGTACTTTCGCCGCGCCCAGTTTTAGCGTTAAACGCTGGCCTTCCGTTCTCACGGCCATGACGCCTCGCGCAGCGTCATCAGAAACCTGCGGAAGTCAAACTCCGTCCGCTGCGGAAAAAAAAGAAGGAAAAAAAGAATCTAGGAAAGCGACACTTCCTTTGTTGCCGAGTCGCCTTTTAGAAGGATTCGTGGAATCGAGCTGCAGCGACAACGACGTACACTCTCCAACCTTCAGCGTATTTGCTTCAAATACCGAAGGTTCTTTGCGCGTCTGTTGCTTGCTTCTACCGCGTCCAGGCGGTGTTTTTTTACGTAAACAAGGCGTAGAGTTCGTCTGGGCGCGCGGGCGCTCCGCTATTCTCTTTCCTCCGGTGCGCAGGAGAGCGCTACGAGTGGAAGAGGAGATTACTAATGAAAGGGAGGGGGTTGAAAATATTGGATAAAGTGCAGCTGTCTCTCCGAAGAGTACATGTTCAACCGCGCTGCACAGGGGGGAATGGGAGTGAACAGAGGGATGAGGGGGACGCTACGAGCGAAACCAGCGTAAACCTGCACGAAGTGAGACAGAGGAAGAGAGGTGCGGGCGATGGGGCAGGAGAGAGAGATAGAGAAACAACAGGAGTTGGGCGAGGAGAGAGGCGGTTGAGAGAGAGCGTGCCTTCGTTGGCCCACAGCCCGCGGGAGCGCAGGTGAAAGCGTGTAGAGGGGGGCGAGGCGACGATGATGATGATGCCTCGGCGGCCGCCGCTAACCGCAGCGGCGCGCGCGCGCGCGCGGCGCGGATATCGCGGCAAGCAGGCGGCGCGGATTCACTTTCTGTCTGCGGCTGCGTGCGCTCGGCCGCTCTTGACGCTGCGTCTGGCTGCGTGCCGGCGACGGTGTGACCGCTAGGAGAGGGAGAGTGCGGCGCGCTCGCTTCGCCGCGCGGCGGTGTCGGTTCTGTAGAAAGAAAAAGTAGGTGATTTGTTGTCGTGTTTGCTCGCGAAAGCCTCCCGGAAGCAACTGGTGGTGATACAGTGCCGCGAACGCCGGATCTGTGCTTGACTCCGCGGGTGTGTGTGCGCCCCCCCTGCTGCACTTCCCGTTTCGGTTAGAAGACGACGACGTGGTCACTTCGCGCACGTGGCTTCCGGATGCCGGCTGCGAGTTGCGCGTGCCGCCGCTGTCCTCTTTCTCCTCGGCCGTCGCGATCGTCTCGGACGCCTCCGGCGTTGCTTCGAGCCTTCAGCGTCTTGTAGCCTTTGAGGACGGACGAAGAAAACGGAGTGACCTTCCTGCGTTTCGGACGTCGTCGTTGTCGTGGTTGTTGAACGCCGTTATCGTTTGCTTATCTCTGAGCGTAAAACGTCTTTTCTGTTTTTGTTTGTCGGAGTGGAAAACTTCGCGCCTGAACTTTCAGACCACGTTTCTTTGGTTTTCTTTTTCTGTGCCGAGCGCTGAAAAGACGAAGTAGACGAAGTGTGCGTGCCGGTTTCCTTCGACGCATATTTCGCCGTGTTTGATCGATCGTGCGCGCGGGTGTGTGTGTGTGTGTGTGTGGTGTCCATGTGCGCTTTCCACACCGTCGGCGCTATCGGCGAGTTGTCGACCCGTTCGTGAGTCTCAGTGGGCCTTCGTACTGACACAGAGAAGCCAGTAGCATAAGCCATGAACGCCGTTGTGGACGGTAACGGCCGCAAGCCGAGCGCGGGCTCTGACCAGCTGGCGTTCCTCTTGACTTTCTTGCACGGCAGGGGCCGCCTGTACGAGCTGTTCGGCCAGATCGAGAAAGAGTTCGAGTCGCTGTACGCCGAGAATCTCGCACGTGAGTACAACACGCGCGCTTACCTCGCATGTCCTGCGTCGCATGCCGTCTCGTGTGGCACGTATCGTTGAACTTGATTAATAATCTTTTATGCCCCCTGTCACACGGCAAATATAAAGTCACTGACAACGAATGACATTCGCTGGTAATGCCATTTATTTGCTGTCACGCGGTTAAAACGTAGTGACATTCGTCGAAAATGACGTTTACAAACGAAATGAGTTCGCTAAACTCATTCGCATTCGCTTTGGAACCGAATGTGTATCCTTGAAACCACGAGTGTACCGGTGTTTCGCAAACAGTACATGCTTCTTTTTTTTAACAAAGAACTATCAGTCTAGCAATTTTATTACCTAATTATTACTTTAACGACATTGAAGTCCATCACGTGCGTAATTACAGAAAGCTACTCTCAGTCTAGGGACTAGACAGCAGTCTTTAGCTTTCGCTGCAGCAGTCGTGTTGTTTCCCATCGGCGGCGGCCACTTTGATTGACTTTACGTGAAAGCGTGCGCGTGTTTTCCTGTGGCATGCGCCAGTAATGAGGATATTAGGAGCCCGTATGCACATCAGAACGGCGATGACATGCAACTGCCGTTCTCGTTCCACTTTGGCAGATGTAGCGGACCGAGCTTTTCGCCATGCTTTTCGACCGAGCACCGTGAGCATCGAGCTTTTCGCCATGTTGATTGCCTTATCTTTGGCTTGGCTTCACTCGACTTCGTTGGCAATGTCGACAAGTTAGTGATCGAATACTACGGTGTGAAAGGGACGATCACATATTCCAGTGCAATTTAGCATATTGGAAAAAAATTATTGGGCAAAAGTGGGTGTGTGGCTCCTTTCGCGTGTCATTTTTTTTTAACTATCGTCATTGTCATCATTTTCAAGTGACTTTAGTTCTTGCCGTGTGACAGCGCGCTGTGGTAATGACAGTGATCGCAACGAATGTCGTTTGTTGGAAATGATATTAGATTTGCCGTGGGACAGAGGTATTATGTAAGGAACAGTCGCAGGCTTGCTCCAATTACTGGTGAAAAAAAAGCAAGATATCCTTCTTGCTAGAAAGACGAATAATTTACGAGGTTGAAAAGTGATCTCTTCATTTGTGTATAGTGGGAGGGCAACTTTCAGCAGTGACTGTGTTCAATTGCCACTGAGAACGCACATGTGATCCAACAGAATCGGTTGATGCAGTTTACTGTGGGTGTGCTTCTCATCAAAACAAAACAGTCTTTTTTTTTTTGCGA
Organism: Dermacentor albipictus; assembly: GCF_038994185.2. Classification (NCBI taxonomy): domain Eukaryota; kingdom Metazoa; phylum Arthropoda; class Arachnida; order Ixodida; family Ixodidae; genus Dermacentor; species Dermacentor albipictus. Next base: position 91,450,554 of record NC_091824.1, on the reverse strand, counting down.
GTCGTGATAAGCGTGATGAGAAATTATTTGCCGTGGATGTGCGCGACGACCCTTCAGAGTGGACGCTTGACACGCTGCTCGTTTTCGCTGAAGACAAAACCGAATTCTATAAAACGCACTTAGGCGGCGGGGCTCCACCGTTGTAATCAAGGATAAGGCGTGTTCGATGTGGTTCCCGCTTTTAAACTTTGGGGGAGAAAAGATAAAGAGAATAAAAAAGAAAACAACCTTGTATATATGTTTTTTTGTAACTTCCACTTATGCGCAGGTTCGGGACGTTGCGTTGATAATTGTGCGAAACTGCTGCGAGAACGTGTTAAGAAAGATCGAAACTATATCTATCCCACATGTCTTGCAGGTAGATTTTGTACACAAAACACCCGTGGCAGACCAAGTAACTTTGGAATATTTCGACTTGTTGCTTGGGCCAGAATAACACGTTTGTAACCGCGAACTGTGCTTGGGCTCTGGCTTGTCTAGTTTGAATGTTAGTTTAGTTAGATTGTATAATTGCGCTTCGAACTTTATTTCTCGTTTTCTTTCGTAATTTTTTTTACAAATTTCCCTGCCACGGGATGCGAGCTGTGACGTCGCAAAGTCTGCCATAAGGAACAGGGGCTCAGATGTACTCTCACAGTAACGACTCGGGCTAAGAGTCGTTATGACATAAAAGTTTCTCCCTCTTTCTCCCTGACAAGGAAGTGTGTGGGCCTGACAAGGAAGAGTGTGAGCCCTCAGTGATCACGTATAAGTTTAACGACATCCTTTGCGCTATGACAGCCATATATAACAACATGTATAACATCGTGGTCCCAACTTCTGACAGCGTGGGATTTACGTAACTCGTATGCATCGCCAGCCCCTATATACGTTTCATCATTGGGAACCGTATCTATAATTGGCTGCCGGGTAGATATAACATGCACAGCAAAGGAGCTAAAGAAACACTAGATAAACACACTGAAGAAGCGCTTTTCTCAAAACCAAGAGAACGAGAAAAAAAAAAGAACGCTGAAGACAGAGATGAACACCACAGCGCCCTTGGTTTGAGCAATGCAACTTACCAACAAGCTAGCCCAGGTATCCACTCTTAATTGAGATGACTCGTGTTTGTTAAGAGTGGCTCTTTCTCTGCAGTCCGTGATCGCCTGATGTCGAGAGCTCGGCGAATGCATTCTCAGATACTCTAGAAATACCCTATGTAGGCCGAGAAGACTCGAAATGTCGGCAGAGTCCAAAATAGCTGTATTTCACGCGATATACAATCGCACGGCGCGCCTGAACAGATAATTCTATGCGTCGTCGTCAGACAGGGTTGTGTTTCCTGTCGGCGCGGCGTGGACGTTCCCCAGAATGATCTAGAACTACTTGTCTTTGTTTGTTTTCTAGTTTGTTTCCCCCTTGTCTAACGCGTTAAACGGCTTTGGTTCAGTGGTGTAGGATACGACTTGCCAAGCGCCGTACACAACTTTTTGGTCGACCCTTATCAGAAGGAAGCAGGTGCGGGTTTTACGAGAACAAGGGCTTTGAGGTGTATAGACGTTGCCTCGCAACTTGTTTAAGGAAAAGCTGGCCTCGTCAGCAACATTAAAAAAATATTAATAAAGAGAAAGAGGGGGACAATAGTTATTTGGGAAGAGCTGCCCACCTAGAAGCGTCGGGCACAAAGCGAGTGTTTTCTCTCTCGCTCCTTTCTTTCGATTCGCTGCCGTTGGGTGTAGTTTATCGGTTTGAGCGATCGAATTGCCAAGCTCCGTGGGGATTGATCATTACCTTCGGCTTTGGCCCTGGACGCTCGCAGTAGCGTAGCTAACACCTTCTTTTAAAAGGTCATTAAAACGCAGGGATGAGTCGTTTTGAAACTAGTATATTCTTCTTTAAAACTAAATATTTATTTATTTGACAGAATAGGGGCTGGAGGCTAAACTAACTTTTCGTGGTCGGTATGTCGATGCTACCGTCGCTTACTTCAAGGTATTGTCTTATTTCGACCATTTCGGCGAACGAGGTCTCCACACTCGCTGCGGTGTGACAGTTTTAGAAAGCGCGTGCAGCCTCAAGCTCTTTGCAAAAAAAAAAAAAGATCGCCACTGCAAGAAATATTGGTAGTTGTTGACATTTAGAGCGGTATGTGTGGCGATTTGGTGCCGAGCGGAAGGTCGTGTACGCGATCCACCTATATATATATATATATATATATATATATATATATATATATATATATGCTTGTGTTAGCAAATTTCAGATGGCCAAGGTTGAATTCGCAGCCCTGCACTGACGATGTCTGTCAAGAATGATGATAAGTAGTGTTCATTGGCGCAAGGACCGGTCACGGCGCGACTGACTGCGCAGCTTCGTAACGCTAAACACTTATCAGTTGTTGTCGTTCATTAGCAGTACGTCACTAACGCATTAACTTTCGGTGCCCGTCAGCATGCAGTGGAGCGGAAACCAGTTACGTTAAATGGATAAAAAACAAACGAACGAACAAAAACAACGTTAACAACAATTAGTCAAATTACGCAAGTCCACTCGGCCGCCAGTCACGCCACACCTGTTGTCCTTGAAACTCCCGAGCGAGTATAGCGCTTGGCGCTTCTTGGTTCGCCGTCGATCGACCAGCGCTCGTTGCGGTTGGTCCGTGATGCGCGTCTGAATGGGTCGACAGCTTGCACGAAACGCCCACGTTGGGGGTTTCTTGTCAACGCACAACAAGTTGCGCCGTGGTCTTGGGCTATTGGCCATGTGTTTTTGGAGTATGTGTGCTTGCCTGCCATGTCTTTGACTACTTTGCGGCAGACGTGCTATCCTTCGAGGCCTCCCTGCTGTCGTTACTCGTCTTCAACCTTTTGGAATCTTTTCCCATCAGTACCGGGTGGTCAAGGCCTCCTGCCATTATGATTGTTGCGTGGGTACTCATACATTCACCACTTCATGGTAGCTTATTGCCTCAGGTATACAATGCGTGTTTCTTTCTCTGATGCGACGGTACAATGTTGTACCTTAGTTTGTGCGTCAATCAATCAATCACTCAATTAGAGATTTACTTACAGTGTCGAAGAGGAGATACACGCACAATATTAGGAACACTATAGCCTTTCCGGCTTGTATCCGGTTCAGAATACGAGAAGGTCACTGTAGCTCAGCCAGAAGCCTAATAAAGATGTATATAAACTTCTTAGAAAGCATTACATATAAGTTTAACAAGAGGCAATATACACTTCTTAGACAGCATTACATATTCGTTTAACAAGAGGCAATATACACTTCTTAGAGAGCATTACATATTTGTTTAACAAGAGGCAATATACACTTCTTAGAAAGCATTACATATTTGTTTAACAAGAGGCAATACATTAAAACCCAAGAGGTCGGTTAGTAATTCGTCACTTAGTCTCTAGCGCGTCCTGCATGCCCATTTTGACTGGCGCGGGGAGTGGTCGTCCGTGGTTGAAAACTGTTGTGGCAGCTTGGCTGTATACCTGTCTACGTTTATTATTTCCATCTATTGTTGGCTACATCTTGGTTAGCGTATATGCCCTTCGGGCACTGTGATTAGGGTACGAGCTAACTCTGTTGTGTAGCTTTTATTAGTCGGTTACCCTCGCACAGTGTCCAAAAAGAAAAAAAAAATGAAAACCGGCAAAGTCACTTTTAACCGTGAAAGAGACGCCCGATACAGCCAGAAAAGAAACGAAAGCGACAGACTGGCTGCGACGGCGCCTTGCAATTATCGCACCGTTTCGCCACGACGTCACGAATCTTGCGACTGTGTCTGCTCTGTGTAGTTAAATTTTCATTGGTAAAGATGGATAACACTGTATTCTAAAAAACAGAAACAAAAGAACCAAAAACTAAATTTCACAAGTTTCGAGAACCTTTACGGAGCCGCAACGGCCAAAGTACGAGATGATGCATTGAAATCCGTGACGTCACACTTGACGCACCGGCGCGGGAGTTACACCGCGAAATTAAAAAGAAAGGAAAAAAAAAGATGTGGAAGTTGGTCTTTCTTTCTTCAAGTAATCAACCTCCTAGCGCGACGTTAACGCAAGTCGATTTTGGAGGAGGCTCAGTGTAAACTGACTTCGTGTTTCTCCTTACTTTCTCTTTAAACATAGGGCCGCAGTATTGCCTTCCATAAATTATATCGGCACCGTGGCTTTTATTTTCTTTCTTTTTTTTTTCTAGTAAAGTGGCGTCCCAGGATCTGTGAATAAAAACGGTCATTTCCCGTCTATACCGTCTGACCGGCAGGAATGACGAAAGACGCGCGCGGGCGCATTTTGCCAGCGCAAAGTGTAAGGAGGGGGGCGGGGGGAGTGTTTTACACTTTTCCGAAAAGCGTGCGGGTGCAGCTAATTTACGGCGCAAATTATTGCGCAGTACACACTTGAGGGGGACAGGTTAGCATGGAAATACTCTAATTTTATCACGGCTGCAGTTAATGCACCACTGATAGCCCACTTAAATGTTTAGAGAGCGCGCGAACAGCTGGGGGAAAAAAAAATGTCGTGTGGCATGCGTGCCTAAATTGAAGAAGGTCCCGTTCCCACTTCCGTGCGAGCGCATCTTTAGCGCTCTGCATCTCTCTCTCTCTCTCTCTGCGCACCTGAGAATCTCGAGTCTATCCTGTTTACATTTTTAGAAGTTTGTTTTGAAAACAAGCCATCACATTTTTAAAGTTTCTTTTAGCTCTTTCTATGCTGTTTATAAAGTATATATGGCGCGCCTAATGGATTTAGTTCGAATCCAGGAGCGTGTATGGCGAGCATTCGCGATAATAAGCTCTTGGAAGTGATTGGCATTTCGTTCTGAAAACCGCCACCGCAAAGTCATTACGCGTTCTAATAAGTTCTGCGAGCCGGCAAAAAAGAAATTCCGACTCGCCTGCATACCTTCGTTCAATGAGCGTGACTCATTATCCGGCGCTGTCACTGCCGCAGACGTGCACTTTACGGAGTAGCCGTCGTTTTCTGTTACGAGTTAGGCATCTCTCTCTCTCTCGCGCTCTCTCTCTCTCTCGCGCGCGCGCCTCTGTGTGTGTGTGTGTGTGTGTGTGTGTGTGTGTGTGTGTGAGAGAGAGAGAGAGAGAGAGAGAGAGAGAGAGATTGTTTACTATGGCTTTTGATGCACATTGGTGGGAGCTTTCGCATATTAGGTATTGTGTACAGGACCGCAGACTAGTCGTATATAAGAAGTCCAGGTAGCTGTATGTCTAGCTTCTGTGGTTTGATAAGTTATAGGTCATCGTGCATTGTGACGGGGATCGCCTTGCTACGCACAATGCAAGCGATTGCTCACTCGCCACGTTTCATTGACGTTCTCTCTCGCGCACTCGCTCTCTCGTTGACCTTGAGTCTACTCACATTGACTCCAGCGTATCGTTCAGCCATATCCTCGTTCACCTTCACTCTAATGCAGTTTAGCGTATCGCGGGCGTAAACGAATCAGCGTAAAGAAGGTACCGAGCGAACGGACGCACTAATTGGAACGGAAAGATTGCTGGCGCGTATATCGTTCATGCTTTAATCCATTTCCGGTAAGAATCCCGCGTATATAATAACCGGCGGCGGACTCGGCGCGAGTGTTTCCCTTTAGTATGAGCGGCTTGTTTGTTGCTAGGACCATGCGCGCGCACAGGTGCGTTCTCATCCGACGCGTATACCTTGTTCTTTGCGCCTGCGCGGCCGCATATCTGTCTGGCCTTGTTTTGTTTCTCTTTTCCGACCCATCTGTTGCCGCGTTGGAAGGCGCAGCGTTGTAATTCGGTTTTGTGCTTCGGGAACGTTTCCACCGTCTACGCGCGGTCTCTCTCTCTCTCTCTGTCTCTCTCTCGCCGGCAGCGAGGCTCGCTTACGAGCGCGGCAAAAGTGCGCTGAACACAGCCCGAGTCTGTGTAATGTGCACAGCGGTGCTTAATTCTCTGGTGAAACGCTCTCAGGCCACTTAAATGTGGGTAATCTTTGCGCAGTACATCGTTTGTTTGAGGCGAACACTGGGGATGGGCGTGTTTTCGTCTAGAAACAACAGTGACATTTTCTTGAACCGTCATGAGTCGTGGAGGGTTTTAAGGAACTGCGGACTGGAAAAACATATGGTGTGCCCGTGAGGAGTATATGTAAACAGCTCCGGTGCGCGTGTGCGAAATTGAATCTCGGCTCCCGTTTCTTTTGTACGCAGGCTGTAGGTATTGTGCGCTAGCCTTGGCGGTCGGTGTTTTTGTAAAGCTCCTTTACGGAAAGTGAGTAAACGTGGAATGTTCGCCGAGTTCAGGAGTGACTATGCCGCCTGCGAGCCGCAGGCGAGTGAGTCTACACCGCCTGTTCCTTGCAATACAGCGCAGCTGGAAATGTGGGCCGCGCCGGCCAATCAGATCGGGAACCCAAAATTTGTACGTTGTCCGTTTGTAGATCTCACCCGCACCCTCTTCGCCCGCAATTCCACCTCGTCTTCTCTTTCCTGTGCGTGTCAGCCGTCTGGATGGGAACATCGACGGGTCCCGCTTCCTCTATTTTCGGATCGGCACCCGCAGCCACTTGTAGCGCCTTGTCGGCTGACAGAACGCGTAGTAACCTTCCTTCGGTCAACACTGCACTTAATTGGTGACAGGGTCTTCGCGCATAGCGGCCGGTTATACATGCCCGGTTTACCCTGTGGTTTTCGCATTCCGGTGTCGAGCGCACCATGCAGTAGCTTTCGATCAGTGCTGCACAGAATTGGTGACACGGAGTTCGTGCGCCGGCCTCCCTGCCCGCGGCTAACCGGCAGTTTTCCATTTCGTGCTCGAGAGCCACTACACACAGAGAGACTTAATCTCCATCTGTGGGTATCAGCCATTCTTGAGGAACTACGGTCGTTGGCTCTCGGCAAAGAAAAGAGAGACGAAGTTAATTGACGGACTCTAACGACGTCATTTCGACATCCTTTCCCTCGAAGGGACCGAAAGAGCAAGCAGCTCTGACCAAAACAAAGGGGGCGTGCGATTAAACAGAGCAGGCAGTCGCTGCGTGAGGAGAACGTGACGTTGAAGCTGATGTTTCTCCTACAAGTAAACAGGTCCCTGGAGATCCGTTCTTTCTGTAGCTTGTGTGCATCTGCGTTGAGCGAAGCATGCCTTCTCATAAAGAATTCAAAGCAAGTCGAGTGATGCCAAGCTTTCTGACATTAGCTCCATGCACCTCTTCAACGGGATCGTTCCTTTCTTATAACGGCTCTTGCAACGTGTTCGTCTGGGTTTCCTGCGCGCTTAAGTTTGAGTAGACATCCTAACTGTCGTCCAGTAACACAACCGACAAGAGACAAAGCACGCATGGAGGATAAACGGAGCGGTACGTCAAACTTTTTGTGGTGGTAAAATGGCGTATACGTTGGGTGCGTTTCGACAGAGGCACGTGCTTTCTTACTCTCTCTCCGTCTCAGAAACGTCGAACAGACCAAATCGAACCGGCGCACACGTTATTTTTTTATTCACGTGCTGTCCCTGGCAGCACAGCCTATACTTGTATCAACTCAACTCGTACTAATTCGAAAATAGATGTGTCTCTTTGGTGAGAGCTTTTGCTGTTATGTATTGTGTACTGGACCGCAGACTAGTCGTATAATAAGTCCAGGTATAGGTAGCTGCATGTCTAAGTTATATGTCATCGTGCACTGCCATGGGGATTATCTTGCTACCGCACAATTCAAGCGCTTGCTCACTCGCCATCTTTCATTGACGTTCTTTCTCACGCACTCACTCTCGTTCGCGTTCACTCCATACTTTGTTTCGCAAGCGCTGTTTTGGACTCGAAAAAACCGTCGAGAATTGAGTGCCTGCGAGCGAGCAGCAGACGTTTGAAGCGATAAAATTTTCATCTGTGTCTTAGTACACGCTCTCTTACTTCGCCGCTTTCCCTCGCATTCTGCGTGTCCAGCCAATAGAGTGCGTCGTACTTGTTCGTCGCTAGCGGCGCAATTTTTCTTTTGTGTTTGCTGCGTGGCCCGGCCTGCGGTGTCAATGCCTTCGAACTACGGCTTGCGGCGATTCTGTGCGCCATCTTTGCCGAATTGTCTGGCGGCTAACAGTACTAGCGGCAAATGCGCCTCCGCAGCAGACGTCATTGCGACGGGTGGCGGTGATTGCGTAACTGGAAGGCTTTCCTGTCTCCATGGGAACCAGTTCGGCGGCCCCGCGCGGTGGCGTAGGCGCCGACAAAGCCAATTTAGATGCCTTTTATGAACCGTGTGATTGCATTCAAAACATGGCAGAGGAGAGTTCAAGAAACTCGATCATTTTGCCAGAGAAACTGCTGGTTTCTACTTGAAGAAGGCTGCAGTGACAATGTTAGAAAATGTAGTGCGCGTGGTGCCGAATTTTGGCGACATATTTCTGACTTGCTGACTGTGCAAGTTCCGCTCCAAGGTACCTCGGAAATTCCACTTCACTGCTTACGTAAAGCAGGAAGTTAACCTAACTGGGTGCTGTTCAGGTTTGGCAGTGGTATCGAGCGAAGTGCATGGACAAAAAGGAGGCGAACCTTTTACCACAAATTATAGCGATCGCGAAATAAAATAAAAGTCCATTCGCGTAATTCGTGTGTGTTATGTCCTGCAGCCCGATTTTCGCCGCCCCAAAATGATCGTTTTTTTTTTCTTTCTATATCTCTGCTGCAGCCTGCGCTGCTGGACAGCCGCTCAGCCGGTCTGCACGCGCGCACGTATGTGTGTACGTGCGTGTGTGGAGAGAGAGAGAGAGAGAGAGAGAGAGAGAGAGAGAGAGAGAGAGAGGGAGAGAGAGATTAGAAGAAATCCGAGAGAGCCCTGTCGTTTCGCAAATGAGATCTCGGCCCAGCAATCGCAAACACGCCACCCGCATCCTGTGTGATTTTGTTTTTCTTTCTTTTTCGTTTGTTCCTGTCTTCAGGTCCCAGATGTGAAACTTCTATGCATCCCCGTCACGGTGGCTCCTCAGTTCCGAAACGGGCACGTGGCGTTTTGCTGCAGCCGCAGCTAGGGTAGCAGGTTCGATTTCCTCCTCCCGCTGCAGCATTTCGATACGGACGCGATACAGAAATGCGCCCCTGCGTCGAGGTCGCGGCGCATGTCGGAAGAATTTCAAATCGGTCTAAATTCACCCGGAGTCCCCGCCGCTCATCCACACCCGTGACGGAATACAGTGTCTGCCGCAGAAGTAACGTGAATGTCGGGTAAAAGCCAGTGGTAGTGTCGCAGGAGTGTGGAAGCACTTGGTCGCAGCCGGAGGCTGTCAATCCAGCGTAGCAGGAGGTTGCCCACATGGGTAGCGGCAGCGGTGTGACCTTTGACACAAAGCGTTTGTGTTGTTTTTGTTCTTATGCTGTATTTTTTTAATATTCCTCACCCTGCATGCCAGCTACGTCTACGTGAAGTTAAATATCATTCACAATATGAGTAATTTGACCGATCCATTGATTATGTTTTAACCCGATCGAGATCATTTCCACTGCGATAGAACGCCGTATAACTGAACGCACGAACCACAGAAGTAGATTTTTTACGCGCGCTGTTCATGTTTGCCTGTCTGATTTGTGTTTATATGCGCAGTTGATCATGCTAACGCGAGAACGGATTGTGCCGTTCTGCATCCTCCATACTGGTCATCTGCGGTCCGATGACTTTGCTTTGACTTTGGTGGCTCTTTTGCAGACTGTTTATTTATTTATTTATTTTTTCGTTGTGGAAGGCCTTCGACTTCAGACATTTCACACAGTTTTCGGTGCCGTAAAGAAAAAAAAAAGGAAAAGAAAAAACGATCCTCGGTTGTGGCCTACGACTGGTGGATGACCGTGTAGCAGTAGACGAATAAACGATCCTTGTTTTTCTGTACTCCTCTTCGCCTTGGTGTTTCGTCGAGGGAAAAGAGGAAAGGGATTAAGAGAGAGAGAGAGAGCAAATGGGTGGCGACTGGTTCTGCTTGTTGTCTTGCCATGCGAAGAGCGGCTGCTGTGGAAATTGCGAAGAAACGCTTTGGGTCGCCGCGACGTCGCACCGGATTGCGAGTTTGGGCCGGTTGCGGAAGCAGCGCAGTAGCACGTGTCAACTTCTCTCCATTTCGTGTCGGTGCTCTTCGGAAGGCTTTTGCGTGCCTCGCTGCTGTTTGCCGAACGAGCGAGCCCTCGAGTTGTTGGAAATGCAACGCAGCGAGCCTGTGCTGTTATGGCTGTCATTTTAGCTAGTAGCGTGTCTTCGCCCCCTTCGCTTCCGATAGTCTTTTCACTCGCTGTAAGATCGAGTCACTGTGAATACGCTGTTTGTGTACGGGACTTGCTCGTTCTAGCCTACCGTCATTGACGCTCGCTTTGCTGCACGTCCGTACGTGAGAGTCAGTTCGGAATTTATGAAGAAAGCAAAAACAGACGCCGTCGGCAGGAAGCCTACCGAGTGTTTCCTCCTGTCCCCATTTCTTTATATTTTTTTCTTCTTCTCAAGCGTCTGGCCAAACAAGCTCAAGGACCCAAATACGTGCTATCTTAATTAACTCTCAGACACCGAGGCGTGCAGAAGGAGGGGAAGGGCATGTTCGCGCGCTTTGTCTGTATGTGCTCTTACTTCGCTTTTGCTCTTCTCACGTCCTGTATATCTCGTGCACCCGTCTTGGTGACTCGAGAAAATGATATATACGGCGTTCTGCTGCCCAAGCGCGAAGACGCGGGTTCGACTCCCGGTCGCATTTCTCGATGGGAGCGAAGCGTGGAAAATTCTTGTGTACTTGGATTTATGTGTAGCTTACGGAAACCCCGGGTAATATTGAAATCAATCCGGAGCTCTCTACTACGGCGTCCCTAGTAACCAGCCGTGTTGTTTTGGGGCGTTAATTAGGCCCCATGTTTAATTTCTGTGGGCCACCTTCTACGGACGTAGTATGTGTCATAGTATATGTCGCTCGCTGCAAACCGCCCGTCGACGTATACGTCATCTGCGCCGCGTCATTCTTCATCCCAACCTGCCGTGGTTGCTCAGTGGCGATGGTGTTGGGATGCTGAGTACGAGGTCGCGGAATTGAATCCCGGCTACGGCGGCCGCATTTCGACAGGGGCGAAATGCGAAAACACCCGTGGGTACTTAGGTTTAGGTGCACGTTAAGAAACCCCAAGTGGTTCAAATTTCCGGAATCCCCCACTACGGCGTGCTTCATAATCAGAAAGTAGGTTTGGCACGTAAAGACCTACAATTTAATTCTTTAATTCTTCATCCCCAATCGGTATGAGCGCAACGTTACTTTTTCTTTTTCTTTCTTTTTTTTTGAAGGTTTATGCTGGAGGCAGGGCATTACGTGCAGCAAAAGATTTGACGTGGATATCGGCAAAGTAACATTTCCTTTTTTTTATGTCACTCCTGTATGTGAGGTGTGATCTTTCTGATACAGCTTTGTCCGTTAGTGTCTATAGTATAATTATTCGCAGCCACGTACACCCGGTCACAAAATAATACAGACCATGAAGTCTGAGAAAAAAACTTAACATTTCCGCAACCTCACAACGCTGCCTGGTATTTCCATTTCGGGCTTCGACTAGGATATGCTAACAACATTGCTATATAAAATTTTACTGGCTACTGCTACAAGCTGTCCGGACATCGAACGTTTTCTGAGATCCCGTAGTCCGTAAACTTTCGCGGCCGGGTTTATGTACGCGTAATAATTTGTTCAGATAGTTGCGTGCCTCCGGTGTGGTCGAGACTCAGTTCCTTCAGCCATTGACTCCTGTCATAACTTCACCACCGAAAAAAAAAAAAAACTAGCTCGACACGTGCTAACGGTGATGACTTTCAGTCGCTGTAGAGGATGCTCTGCGCGTGACGCAGGAATTGAGTTGTCAACGTCGGCCTGGTTGTGCGAACCGAAAGACTATATGGCTTATATTATACCCCGGTATGCAGAAATGCATCTCAAACTTGAATGCCACGCGCGCCGAAGGAGACTCAGTGGACGTCTTGGGCACGTTCAAGCCAGGCGTCATTTGGGTCAAGTCAAGCATGAGTTTCAATTAAACATGCGTTTCGGAATGCGGGGTAGGAGGGAGGGGTTAGGATAGCGATTCGGACGAGTCGGTTCAAGTTCATGGCGCGGATGCGCAAGCACGCTGGCGGAACGCAAACCGCACATCTATCTTGCCGCGCTTCGGAGATCCGCGCTGCATTCTCGCCACGAACCGAAAGACCTGTACCGTTCGCAGTTTCCTCGAGAGAGAGAGAGAGAGAGAAAGAAAGAAAAGGACGACGCTCTGTCCTCCGCAAGGAAACCCACGCGCGCGCGCAGCCCCATATACGATATGGGGAGAAGGGGGACACGCGAAAAGCGAGCGCATGCATTCAGGCGGGCAACAAAAGGCGGATGCTCTTCCACGCGCCGGCGGCCGTGGCGACGGGCAGCCCCGTTGCGTAAAAAAGCGTCGCCTCCCATCCCCCACCGCCCCCGCGCATGTCGACTGAATTGGCGAACCGTTGCGCCGCAACCCTCGTCGCGCATCGGCCAGCTAGAGAAAGTGAGCCGGCGGAATTCCTGTGCTTTGCCGAACGGGGGCGTTGCCCCCGTGAAACGAGAGAGAGAGAGAGAGAGAGAGAGAGAGAGAGAGAGAGCACGTTATTAACATTATAATTAATATTATTTGAAAGTAAGCGTGAGGTGCATCCCACCGACAGTTTACCTCTGAACTGGCTTTATATGTCGGGGCGAGCTGCTATGGGCCCTTTGTGATGTGCCTGCAGTCCTCACGACGTACTTCGTAACTTAACCGCAGCAGTGGCTCAGTTGCTGCGGCGTTGTGCTGCTGGGCACCAAGTTGCGGGTGCGACTCCCGGCCGTGTCGGATTCATTCCGGCGGCACGAAGGCGAAATGCGAAAGCGCTAATTTGCATCGTGCACGCTGAGGGACCCCCTTGGCGGTCGAGATTAATACGTAGCGCGCCCTTACGTATAATCCGCGCGTTGTTTCGTAACTTTCTCCTCAACGAAGAGCGACATGCTTGATCGCCTAGAGTTTGATAGAGCGAGAGCAAGACCAACCGCAAGCGCAGCAAGGGAGGTGAAAGTAGCCACAGCGCACCAACTATTTCTCTCCCCTCCGATGACGAATCTATGTCTGCGTCACACGGCCAGCGGACAAAATAAAATCGAGGTAACATGCATTTTCAAGACCATTGCTCATGGCCTCTACATATAGTTGGACATAATGACGGCGCGTCATGAAACTCACATACGTTTATTTTTTTACATTAAAGCACATGAGACCTCTTCTCCGTTTCGTGAGCACAGGCGGACTAGCGTCAGCGCCGAAAACGTGGCATTGATAGATCGAAGGTGCTGCATAGAAGCTAGCGCACCGAACAATTCTGAAAAGCGTACCATAATACGTGCTAGCTGCTCCAGTCCATGCGCGTCTTCATTAGCGTTGCATTCGAGGAGGCTGTAAACCCATGGTTCAGTACCGCGCGGCTCAGGACAGCGCGCTAGCAACATCGCAGCGAACAAGAACTCTTCGGCAACACAAGCGGACATCTCGGACTCCGACCACGTTCGTATGCAGCGAATTTCCTTGCCCAGATGGCCGAAGAGCCACAGTGGCGTCCATGGGAAGTTAAACGCGCGATATTGCACTCCAGGAAGCCGAAAACTACGGACAAGTGTACGGTGTCTAACTAAATATGGCCGCAAGGATGGCGCGTCACTTTCCTACGCCACGCGCTGCACAGCAGTGGAATTCAGAGAGCAGACAGTGGAGGGCATATCTCGCACTTTTTCCTCTGTTTTCTATCAAAGAGAGCAAGAAAAGGAAAGGGATGCAACCACCCCCCCCTCCATGCATACGCTCGAAGCCAGCGCGCGCCAAGGCGGGCTTGTGATGGCAGCGCCGCGATAGGGGCGAGCTGCCGCTCCTAGATCGGGCCGGCCGCGCCTGGGAACTTTTGACCACCCTGTACACGCTCTTCTAAGCTCTCCCATCCCCTCTCTTCCACGTGACCGGCTTCCCACTTTTCACATACATACACATTTTTCCACTTTGACATGCTACCGCGTTAAAAAAAACAATGCACCAGTTCCACCAGGGAATTACGCAGCTTTGTTGTGTGTGTGTGTGTGTGTGTGTGTGTGTGTGTGTGTGTGTGTGTGTGTGTGTGTGTGTGTGTGTGTGTGTGTGTGTGTGTGTGTGTGTGTGTGTGTGTGTGTGTGTGTGTGTGTGTGTGTGTGTGTGTGTGTGTGTGTGTGTGTGTGTGTGTGTGTGTGTGTGTGTGTGTGTGTGTGTGTGTGTGTGTGTGTGTGTGTGTGTGTGTGTGTGTGTGTGTGTGCACGCGCGCCAGACAGAGAGACAGAGATAGGGAGGGAGGGAGAATCCCGCTACCAATGCCATGTTCGTCTTTCTTTTTTCCTGTTCCGCTGTTGCACGCATTTCCGTTGCGTAATATCCCGTCATGCTCCGATGTAACCGGGAGTCGCAGTGCGGCGACGTCCTTTCAAGCTGTCGGTCGCACCATTGTTACGACATACGACTCTACACCACATTTCTTTCCCAGCTCTGTTGCTATCACCGCGGGCGCACTTCACACAATCAGTCGGGGCTGCTTTCCATATGTAGTACGGGTACGCAGGTATCTTTAATTAAGGTTCTTAAATTAGTTAAACGAAGTTGGCAATTTGCCAGAAGATAGCGCTGAGGCACTTAACCACGTATGGGCGTACTGCGGCATTACGAAGGCGATGACGCGTTTCACTTTATAGCGCCGTTGTAAAGTTGTTGCTTGCTTGTGCTTCGCACAACTCCTTGCGACCTCCGTGCGTCTTTCCGTTGGCACGTGTGTGCACACGCATGGTCGCTCGATGAATTAGCACCTTTTCTTTATTGAGCGGCCGCGACGCCGCTGAGTGTGGAAGCACTCATCGTGACGTCAACGTTGTCCTTGTGACGACGTCCCGGCGGTCACACGGTCGCCTCTGACACCAACTGCCGCCCAGTTCTGGTCACATACGTACAGTGACTTCCGAGATAGTGCAAGTGCCCCCTGGACTTTCTCTTCTTCTTTTAATCTTTCCGTCCCCTTTTCCCTTTCCCCAGTGTAGGGTAGCCAACCGGGCTCAGTCCTGGTTAACCTCCCTACCTTTCCTTTATAATTTGCTCTCTCTCTCTCTCGATCCACGCGCGCTTGACGACCACTGCTCGAGACGATTCCCTAGCCCTGCATATCGGGCCGCCACGTCGGTCGCAGCGCTGAGTCGCATGCGCATCGGCCGATGCCAGTGGGTGTGTGGGTGTCAGCGAGTTCATTTTTATTGCTGTTTGTTACCCGCATGGTGTGGCTCAGTGCCTATATACACCTACGCGAACCCGGGTGAAGGCGTGTCGAGTCGGCTAGACGGACCGAAATCCGGTCGTTGGTTGCATGTAAATGCTAGAGGGTCGGGCATGCATGATCGTCGCGAGGGGATCGAGTTCGGTCAACCTGGCGCCCCCGCCTTCAAGGAGGAGGTGTGGGGGGAAGGGGTTTTCAGCTCGATTTCTTATTGGGCCCGCTCGCGTCGAGCATGTATACGTAAAACGAAGCTTACGGCGTCCTGCTGCTGATGCGCAAGTTCGCTGGTTCGATTGCCTATAGCTGTCGCCGCGCGGGGCGCATTCCGATAAGGGCGGAACGCAAAACACGCTCGTGTACCGCGCTTTTTTGGGTGCTCATTAGGGAACCTCCAGATGGTCAAAAGTAATAAGCAAACCTCTATAAGGCCTTGCTCGTAACCTATAGTGTAAAGCTTCAGGACGTTAAACCTTACAAGTTTTTTGTGTTTGTTTCGTTCGTTCTGAACTGAACGAGACACGAAAACTGAAAGTACAGGCCAGCGCTTCCAGTTTGCGAGTGTGTGCTAGTGGGTATGCATTGAAATGCTGTTCATGCATCGACAATTGGTGATCGGCGGCAAACGTGTGGTTGTATAGATAGGTATTCACCGCGGGCCCGTGTGTTCCGAAGGCATTGAAAAAAAAAAAAAAACGGCTAGCTGCTCGAGTACAGACGGGTGATTTCGCAAGAGCACGTTATAGAAGCGCAGCTCCGCGGACAGCATTAATCACGCCTCGATCTGTTTAAGCTGTAGTTGATGGCCGAGACATGACAAAGGTTCCGAGGTAACGAAATAAATAGAAAGAAAGAAATATAGACAAATATTCTGACTAAAATTGTTTCTGCACTCCACTAATTCAGAGGTAAAAAGCATACAATGCGTCAGTCGTGGTAGATTGAACAGGCGCGGAAGGAATACCAAGCGAGTCACATTTCGTGTACACAAACAATGAATGCGAACAATAACGATATGCATTGTATTGTGCGTTCCGTCTGTGTCAGCTAACAAAAGGTCTTATGTTCAATGAAATGAAGCACAAAAGTGATCGAGCAAGCTTCTCTGCGCCGCATGACAGTCTGTTGAGGCACGGGATCCTCTATACCGTTAGATAGATGAAAAAAAATAAAAGAGAGAGAGAGAGAGGGGCGGGGGTGGGGATGGAGAGGCGCGTCAGGTTGTGCTTATATCTGTATCTACTGCCATAGTTTACATTGCCACGCGCCAAGTACTTTCGTACTCGCGTATAGGCTATTATATCGGTGCGTGCAGGCTGCGACGGTTTACTGCACGTGTCTCTCTCCGTGGCGTTTATTCTTTCGGTGGCGCGACGTCGTCGTCGTTGGTGTATTGCACCACAAACTGAGGAGGAGGAGGACGACGCCGGCCGCCATGTCTTCGCTTGCGGCAGGTGTGTTGGTGGGGGCGCTCGAGGCGTATACGTATATCTATCTACCTGTACGCGGGGCGTCGTTTTTATGCGAGTCCCTTTTGTTTCGTGCGCGTGGTTTCATGGCGCGTCTTTCTGCCGCCGAGCATGTGTGTGCCTTGTGGAGCGCCGCGCGGATGCAGCAAGGTCGTTGCACGCGTGGGCCCCCTGCTCGATTGTTTTTTACGTCCTACGATCGGTGCGGCTCGCGGGGGCGCGCGCTGCGGCTTCGCGTGGGACTCTCTTCGTCGTCTCCGACCGGGATCGCCCCCCCCCCCCCCCCCTCTCGTTCCCCGCCCGCGCGTATACTGTGGTGGCCGCCCGAGGTTGTTGCACCTGAGCAGCCGTCGTGGCTTACTGCTGCGGCATATGGGCGTAATCCTATATACCTCATCCCTCTTTTCTTTTATTGACGTCTTTATTTTGCTGTAACTCTATCCGTCTCTTTCCCTGCGCGCTTTTAGCTCGCTTGCTTTCTTTCTCGTTTTCTTAATGTATCTACCCAAGTGTTCGTACAGGAATCTAAAATTACCGCGTTTGGCGCGAACGTGTTGTATTTCTTTTGTGGAGGGTGTTGCGTTGGCGCGATGAATATGTTTGGCCGGCCTTCCGTTGTTCCCCGCCGCCTTCCCCATCATCTTTCGCGACGCTGCGGATCTCGGAGTGGTTGTTATTCGCCCCCTTTGTCTCTCTTCTCGACGGCGGCGTGGCGGTGCCTCGGGGCGCATTCGTGTACGTATGCCCTCCTGGCTGTTGCACTTGGCGCGTGCGTCCTGCTATATAGGACCACGCAGCGTCAACTTCGCGTCCCTGATCGCGAGAACCAACCATAGCCTATACGCACAACCGTTTATTTAACAACTTTCGCATATTGCTTTTGCTTTCGTGTTTTTGTTCAATCTGCGCGCCTTTTCGTTGTTTCTGTTGCGCATGAAACGCGAAACACACGCGCGACGCCAACCAGTGAAACGCGCGCTGCTCGCGTGTCGCTGTTTGCGAAGCCGCGTTTGCGAAAGCGGAGTGTGTTGCCTCTATTGCGTTTTCGCTTTACCTGTACGTTTTTTTTTTTCCACGCCGATAGACGGCAGTGTGGAAAACGTTCGACTAAGGCGCCTCGGTTCGCTTGAGTAAACGCTTGAGGCACCACGCGCGCCACCTGTCGTGATCCCCGAAAGCCGGTGGGATCTGTCGGCTTCGGAACCGATAGCTGTATGCATAACAGCGGAATGCATACAGCGCGCGCGCGCGCGCGCGGGGCCTCTTTTTTTTTTTTTTTTGAGCTGCGAAATTGTTGAAATCTGTTTTGCTTTCTCATGTATGCTCGAGCGCCGTTCCTCCATAACGTGTCGCTGCCTCGTAACCGCCATCGTTTTTACCGTTCTTGTACCAGCCTTGTCCTCTTGAGGAAGGAATTACAATAAAGGGAACACTTGATCTGCTCGAACAGGACTTGTCGATACCTCCGAAATCATTGATGATATTGTAACTTTATTGGACATTAAATGTTATATATTTTTATGTCGGAGTACTCCCGTAGATGTTTCATTTTTCTCATTGCAGTCGTTTAGAACCTTATTCCCTTTGTTTTATGTATCTTTTTCTCCCTTGACCTTACTGCATGTCTCTCGTGTGTACTGAAACCTCTGAGCTTTCGACTCAATCCAGTGTTCCTACAGGATGCCCAGTGCTTACATCGGTTCGTGGCAAAAAAGTATATATGCTCGTGGTCAATTTTCTCAATTCACATTCGGGCGCCATTTGCAAGTTCAGAGTTAATATTCTCAAGTTACATTCCAGCGCCAGTTGTCTGGCCACGTCTGGAAGATATGCGAATTGCCCTTCCGAAATTGCAGCAGTCTTGTTATGTAGGAATTGCTTTTCATATTTCATTTCCTCTTTTCCCTTCGCCATTGGCTGGCGTGACGCCAAGTATTCGGTATCGCCAGAATCGGCCATTCGATGCGACGGGCGATAAAAAAAAAAAATAGAATCGAAGGAAAAGAATCCTTACATACCACTTCCCGCCATGGAATGCGGTATTACCATGCACGCATTCTTTCTTAAAATCGTTTTCTATACGTACTCTCGGCGACAACGAATTTCGTCGTGTCGCTAAGCGAAAGCAAGTGTATAGTACATTTCTCATTTTTACAGCACGCGGCTTTTATGTCTTATTTCTTTATCTCCCTCCCTCCCCTGCCCCCCCCCCATCTCTCTCTCTCTCTCTCATTCCGGTGGTCATAGCTCTGAGTCCTGTTTGTGAGCGCAGGGATAGCGCCATCAAGAAGCCGTCTCGGCGTGTACACAGTATCGAACAGAAAGTGCGGCTTCGCATGCTTTTGTGTCACTGCCTATATACTATACAGCGAACTCCGTGCAGTACAGCCAAATCTGTGTCCGTTGCGTCGACGGGCCAGTAACCAGAACCAAGAGGTAAAAGAGATCGCCCACTGCCCGTGGCTAATCCACTTCGACTCACTCGGTCACCGCCGGTCAGAATGGATTACGGAAGGATTACCAGCGCGGAACGGGCAGTCCCTTCCTCTTTTATTAGAGACGCACATCCAGTTCTCGTTGCCGATCGGCTGATACAATAGAACACGCTTCTAGGGGCTTAGTTTGCGCTCATCGAAGTATAAAAAAAATCGTATATATATATATATAGCGCAGACGGAACACACACATGAAAGACAGCAGGACAAGCGCTATCCTGGAGACTAAGAACAGCAGAATACGTTGTCGTTTACACTTGTCCTGGAGGGCAGGACAAGCGCTATCCCGCGCGGACAAGTGCTACGTAATTTCACACCAATGTACAGGGTATACAGGCCGCTATCCAGCAGGGACAAGGAATATATAGAGGACATGCGCGTATACGTTCTGTCTGCGTTGTCCGTGTGCCCCGCTCCCGCTGCGAGCCGTGTACATAACCCTCGCCGCACTGCACGGACTTTGTACGACAGTTTGCTGCGTCGTTGCACGACGGGCGTGCCGTCGGGCCGTATAGCGCGTCCAGTCACGCGCCGCTGCGGCCGCATAAAAAGCGTTGACGACGATGTCGGCTCTCCGCGGAAAATGACGTGCGTTGGTTGCTGCAGCTGTGCAACAACCAAGCCGCGGAATCTGCGCAGAACCTATGGGTTAACCCCCCCCCCCTCCCCCCCTTGCGTTTCACGATCGGAGAGAATTCGTATACGACGGTGATGGTGCGGGTGGGTGGACGATTGGTTGTGCGGATCTCTTCACTGGCGCTGCTATGCGTACAGTTGCGGCAGTAAACGCGTACCGCTCCGAGAGAAGATGGCGGGCCCTGCTGCGCGAACATTGTGTTTCATTCGCTGCTCTCCGTGTGGTATACCGCGTCACCGATGCTACGTTGTCGATCGCCGCTCTCGATTGCTGACGTGCTACGAGGTAGTTCGCGACGAGCGGGCGTAATCGCGTATGTGTACTTCGTGCGCAACTCCTGCTGTAAGCCTTGATTTGCCTCCGAACTTGAGAAGCTCAGCAGAAGGATATAGGTCCATTCGTGCGGATCCATTTGCGTGTGAGAGAGCATACTACATAAAGCCTCGGGCTGGATGTTCCAGGCTCGGCGTATGCGGCTATAAAGCTTCGCGTGTAGATCGCCCGAAGTAAGTTCTGCACCCCCGATCGTGGTGTGTGTGTGGGTCGTGCTCCCTAATTCGAAAGGTATGCGATGAGAAATTTGCGAATTTCGCCGAGCGTTTCTGGTTATATTTTATCTTCTTCTTTATTTATTGTCATCTCCCTCTCCCTCCCCTTCATCTTCTTTCGTTTTCTGTAGCGACCATATCTTCGAAACCATTCGATGCATGCTTTGAGCCAGCGGCGACGAGAACCAGTTTCTCCCGTTTGCTGAAACGGGACCATTGCAGGGAAACCTCTGTGTAGTTTTTGTTTTGTTGGTGAGCCGCGCGGTGCTCTGATGAAATATTTAAAAGGTTTCGCAGACCTCAAACAGCGTTCTATGCGCGGTAGTTCGGGTGAATCCGCCGTCCTTCCGCCATGTCGTCACCCCGGGAGCGGATAGCGCTGTTTGCGCAGATGACAGAAAAAGCTCCATCGACCCCTCTTTCTGTGTAAGCAGCTCTGCGCGCAGGCTTCGTTCAGCAACGCCGTCGTCTTGGACGTTTCCACAGCTTTTGTACACACGTTTCTCATTTTCGACTCCGCTCGTGAGCTAGCCGGAGAGCTTTCGATTTCTTTCCTTCCGTCCTTCCTTGCTCTTTCTTTTTGTTTGTATTTCTCTCTCTCTCTCTCTCTCTCTTTATATTGAATTAGTCGAAACTGACGAAAACGCTTTACTGTAAATTTTTCGTGGTCCTTTGATTGGGTGTCGACACGTGTGGGCGTAAGTTTTATTGAAGTTGCATGATAGCCTTGGCAACAGGGTGGGGCTAAAACATTCATTACTACGTAGAAAAGGCGTTACTGAGCCTACAAGTATGTTTATCGACACTGCCTTCGACAGCTGCGGTAGCGTATGAGGTGCAGCAAGAGAGATGTTCTTGTTTTCAGATAGTTCGATCTGCGCGTGAGGCCACGATAACACTGCCCGCAATATAGAGCTGCTTTATTATGTATATTTTTATCGCACGCATATCTCAGGTTCCAACGCATCATTACGCAACGACCTTACAGCATAATTCTCGCAAGTGAACGCTTGCTGTACGTGTTCTTGTTTTCTCTCTGTCTGTACGAAACCGACCTTTGCCACCATGCTCAACTATGCGCGTCCTCTCTTGACCTCGTCGGAGTTGCGGTGGGCAGGCAGCAGATTGCGACTGCATCTCTCAATGCCGAACGCTTATCTATACGCTCTGAATGTTATGACCGCATCGCTGAAACCGACGCGGCGCGAAAAGGTTTATCTCTGGCACGCCGTGCCGTCCTCGAAAAGCCTATATCGGGTTTTGCGCGTCCGCTACCAGCGCAAGCTTCTGCTCCCTTTCAAGGAATCGCTGCTATCTTTGTGTACAATGCGTCTAGCCAGCGATGCATCGCCAACGCGTGTCGTATCGACGCGGTTGTTGGCAGCGCGACCCCCCCCCCCCCCCCCCCCCACTCATCTCTTTTAACCGTTGAGCTGCTCAATTAGCGCTCGTCCTCTCGTCTTCTCTGTCTTTGTCCCTGCTATTTTGCGCTAGTCTTTTGAATGATGATGACACACCAACTAGCCCAGCTTTCTGCCTTGATCGTTAAGGGCCCCCTGCCGCAGAAATAAGGTGTCAGCGTCGGACGTCCTGCGAGCGAAAATTGCCGTGTATATTTCTACCACTAAAGTTGCTCGTACCTTGTCTTTACATTGTTTACAATGTTGCTCCTCGGTATTTTGACAATGACAGCCTGCAAACAAATGTCATGAAACAAAACACCGACAGCGCATGCCTTTTATGTTTAAATTTCTCAGACTGAAGCATTAAACGTGCGAAAGAATAACGGAAGATGGCCCGCGCAAGAGTCCGCTTGTCTACCAGAAAGTTCGCCTTCGTGCATATAGCGTTCGCCGCCAGCGTTTCCCAGTAAACCTTACGGTTACATTAATGTCCCTACACTTACTGCTTTGAGAAACGCAATTATATATATATATATATATATATATATATATATATATACATATATATATATATATATATATATATATATATATATATATATATATATATATTGGGACTTCAGGTTACATAAGCTGCAGCTGCTGGGAAGGTCCATTCGTGCGGATCCGTGCGGAATGGATATAGGTCCATTCGTGCGGATCCATTTGCGTGTGAGAGAGCATACTACATAAAGCCTCGGGCTGGATGTTCCAGGCTCGGCGTATGCGGCTATAAAGCTTCGCGTGTAAGTCGCCTGAAGTAAGTTCTGCACCCGATCGTGGCGTGTGTGGGGGTCGTGCTGCCTAATTCGAAAGGTATGCGATGAGAAATTTGCGAATTTCGCCGAGCGTTTCTGGTTATATTTTTTCTTCTTATATATATTGGGACTTCAGGTTACATAAGCTGCAGCTGCTGGGAAGCGCGAGATGCAGTCGGAAATCTTTGAATGCTATCGCGTTCCGCTCTTAAAGGCGAAGCTTAAGCGTCCTCCAAATTGTTTGTTTTATTTTCCTCAACTTCCGGGCTTTGTTTATCTCCTAAGAGCAACGTGAGGCAAAAGCGCCGAGGCTTTCCACGTTCGGAGGAATGTAAAGCGGTTTTCACTAAGCACGATTCTGCGTGCGATCCGACTCACTGTATACGACCTGTCGTATCAGTAATGGCACCCAGAAATTGCTGACAGGTTCCACCAGGTTGTTCCAGCAGGTTCCTACAGCGGGCTCTGCATGTGTCGTACCGTGTCTTTCTATAGCGTCTCTGCGGCGCTGGCGTCGAGGGACCCATAGAGTTTCCTACAAAATACTAGAGGGAACTCTGGCGCTAGTATCTACGTGAGCTACAATGGGAGCGGTTGTCCTAGCATGGGAATTATGGGTTTGGATTTGCCTAATTTTCGTCTTTTTGGCTTCAAACGGCTTTGTGACTATGTAAACTCGTCATTTTCAACAGTTTATTGCGTAATAAATAATTAAATAAACATCATTAAAATTGCCCGACGGCAGGATTCGAACACAGGGACACTAGTACAGAAGCCTGATATTGAAACCATTAAGCCACGGGTGCATGTATCGACAAGCGAATGAAACGCACTTATGAACTTATCGCGGGCATGCCAGTGCTTTGAGACGCTTGGCCGTTTCGATTTGGGCACATAGCAAGCTCAATCGTAGCAATTAATAGCAATTGTACGCGTTCCCGGCGTCTTCTGCACTTCGAAGAATATAGATTGTGCTGAAATATACGACAATAAGATTTATACAGCTTAATATACAAAGCCATAAGAACGTCTGAATCCATAAGCATGAAGATCAGACAAATCCATGTACTTCCCATCATTCCCATGGTAGGACAACGACTGCAGCGCCAGAGTTCCCTCTCGTAATTTTGTAGGAAACTCTATGGAGGGACCCTTAAGGTCCCTAGATAACCTTAGGCACCCCGAGTGTCTGCGCTTTAAGGTGCCGGGCACCGGTTCGTTGTGTATAGTGTTTGGTTGACGGTACCGTGGCTATGTGCGGTACCCTGGCTATGTGCGTCACACGCGCGCCGCTGTTCCCTCCTCGGCGAGCTCCGTTTTTGCACAGCTGTGCCCGGTCGGATGTGGATGCGCACTTGTGACATGACCGAGCGGCGAGCGGAGAGGGAGTTGGTCGCTCTTGCTGCAGGAACGTATCGCGGGTAACTAGATTGATGCATTTGTTCTGTGTATGAATAAATTCAAACGTAAAAGAAAAACGCGAAATCAGGTAACAGAAATTAGATGGAGATGTTGGCTGGATTAAAAGGTAACGCAGAGACCTGTTCGGTTTATATGTTAGGTTATCAGGGGAGGAATGGAAGTGTGGAGCGAGATAAGAAGGGAGTACATGGAATTACAGAGTTACAGAGATGGCTCACCATACCAAGCTTGCAGACAGCTAGCGCCATGCGTCGATTAACTGTGCGGCGCTCTTGAAGGCGTGCGACTCTCTCTCTCTCTCTCAAAACAGAAACTCGCGGTCGGAACAGCACGTGTCTAGAACGTCCTTATGAAGCTAGCATTTACGGGACGCGCCAGGGAGCGGCAGTCTCTCTCTCTCTCTCTCTGTCTCTCTCTCTCTCCATAGGCATGGATAAAGTAGTGACCTCGGCCTGTCGAGAGCCTCCGAACGGCGCCGCTCTTTCGTAAGAGCTGCTGTTATCTCGGCCATCGCGGCTGCAAGAGCTTTCGCCGAACGCGTGCACATGGATAACAGAGAGGTCGCGTATGTAGCTATGTGATGTAGCTGTACTCATCAGCCGTTGCTACTGCTGTCTGTCCGCAAAGCGCAGATTGGTGTATAGTCTTGTTCGCACCTTCGGGACGCTGGAACCTTGAAGTGCTGCCAGTTGTGACGCCTGACTTTTCTTTTGTTCTCACCCATTTCTTTTCTCTTTTCACCCCTTTAAGTAACCTCGCCACACACTCCGCTGCGAACAGGGGGGGGGGGGGGGGGGAACCCTGTGTGTTGGCCTCGAGTCGAGGACGTTCCGACGGCAGCCAACAGCTTACCGAAGCAGTGGCCTTATTTCTTTCCCGAATTCGGTTCTCGTGTTGCAAAGAGACCTCATTTAGCCACGTATACCGCCGCCCCAATCGGCTTGTTTTTGTTTGTTTGTTACTGCGGGCGCTTTTTTCCGAACCGCGCTGCATCGTTCACTGCAGTCTCTCATCTTTCTGAGTCATACACTTGTTTCTCCTCACGATGTCCCGGCCTCTCGGTATAAAGAGTGACGGGAGTGGCGCTGTGTAACCCTGGCCCTGTCGCATCGTCGTCCCTACTGAATAAGTTTCGGGTCCTTTTGTGTGGCCTGATGCATTCTCCTCTGTTTCCGCTGTATAGCACTGTCGCACAGTCTCGACACACGTTCCCTTCTGTTTATTCGCACGCCATTCCCTTATATTCCAGTTCGCCTGGCACAAACGTACATACTATGCAACATGCAGCAGCCGGCGATTATGCCGTCCCTTTGAATGCGTGGGCGTGGGCATATACCAGGACGAACAAGAAGCAAAAAAAGGAGACGTGTCGGGGAAAGGCCGTGGTTGTCAATGAATCAAATCACCGAATGTGTGTGTGTGTGTGTGTGTGTGTGTGTGTGTGTGTGTGTGTGTGTGTGTGTGTGTGTGTGTGTGTGTGTGTGTGTGTCCGCCCGAAAATCGCTGTCATCGTCCCGTTATTTTCCCGTTCTCGTCTTCCCCTTCCTCCAATCTCCGCGCGCTCTGCTCAGCCCCAGCTGTCGCAGAAACCGGCGGACAGAGGAGGGCGCAGGGCGCAAGTATATATCGACTGGACCTCGGGACACGCCCCGAGAGACTTGCTCGTGAAAGCTTCGCCGGGCTCGCCGCCCTGCATACGGGAGTGCAGAAAGGGGGAGGAGAGAGAAAGAGAAACAGACTCGCCGAGGCCTTACGCTAAATTTGAAGGTCGTTCGGCGCGGCCTCCGCCACATGTACGTGTGCGTGCGTGCGCGAGGGGAGAGAAAAAATAAAAGAGGGCTTAACCTGCTGCTTCTCTCACTTTGTTGTTTTCTGCCTCCGTCGTTTTGTCTTTTGCTTTACTCTCTGCCGTTCTGGCTTGCCGGCCCGCCCGTTTGTATGTCCGCAACGCGGGAAAGAAGAGCGGGCGAGGTCATGCTGTCGTGCGACGTGTCCCACGGACTTGTCGATTGGCGCGCGCCCGAGCTCGTCGTTCGATTGCTGCGGGTCTGAAAGGGGGGGGGGGGATGGAGGAGGCGGGACTTTCAGTGACGCAAGTGCGGGCTACGCAGGCTCGCCGCGCAAGCCGCCTTTCGTGTGCGCTTAAGTTCTTCGTGTCGAACTCGATATGGGATCACCTAGCCTGTCTGCCTGGGCGTTTTCGAGTGTCGTGTCACCCTACCTGACCTAAAATACGTTGGGATCCTGGACTCGAGCGTCGCCCTCGCAGAAAGCGTTGTCTAGAGCCCTTGTTGGGTTTATTTAAGAAACGACTGCGCTGCCAGCCTTGAATGAGCCTGACTCCTCGTCTTTCCTTTCCACTTTTCTCTTGCCCACGTGTAGGATAGCCAACGGGGTGCGACCACGGTTAATCTCAACCCGCCGTGGTTGCTCAGTGGCTACGGTGTTGGGCTGCTGAGTACGAGGTCGCGGGATCGAATCCCGGCCACGGCGGCCGCATTTCGATGGGGGCGAAATGCGAAAACACCCGTGTACTTAGATTTAGGTGCACGTTAAAGAACCCCAGGTGGTCGAAATTTCCGGAGTCCTCCACTACGGCGTGCCTCATAATCAGAAAGGGGTTTTGGCACGTAAAACCCCATAATTTAATTTTTTTTTTCCGCCTGTGCCTTTCTTCGCTCTCGTTTCCCCGTGCTTCGCCAGCCATATTGTGGTGACTTTGTGCTGACGATATGACAGCGTGTCCTTCTATATATCCTGAACGTTATTGTCCGGCACAAATGAAGCGTCGACGAGAGTGAGTGAACGTCTATGGTGGAGAAGAAAGAAATTTGTACGCTGCCGATGACCAGCTCCGCCATCTGCGAGAAAGGCCTCGAACGATAGCGGCTTCGTTGTTTGTGCTCTCGTGGCCGACGACGCTAAGGCTTACGTGGACTCCCTGTTTCGATGCACTTTTACTGAAAGTCGTTGTAACGAGAGCCTCCTTCCCAGTGACATTTAGAGGGCGACCCGAATCGCCGATTTATGGCCGCATCAAGGACCTGCCGCGCACTGACAACATCCAGCGCACGATAGATAGGGTCACCGCGTTTGCTAGCTGTGACGGGGTAATATATATAGATAAATATAAACACCGCGCGACGAAACACATCCGGTGCTCCTTTCTGCAAAACTCCGCGCGCTGTTTTGTCTACGTGGGTAATTTCTGTTTTTTTTTCACTTCCTGGAGTGCTTCCGCGTTTTCGCTCGTTTGATGAACTCCTCGCCCGCCGTGGACATCCTATTGCCCGGCCGAGGGCCTCTCTGACTCGGAAATGGCGCGCCGCCTGATGGCGAGGGACAGAAGCACATTTCACGCCGCCTCGGAAGTGCGGCGTTGTCGTTGTTTCGCGCGCTGGCCGTCGTCATTATGGAGCGCGGCTGCCATCATTTGATGCGCGCGCAGACGCCACGCGTACGTACAGAAAAGTACGCACACACGCACACGTTTTACGCAGCAGCCACGCGTATATTGGCCTCGAGCTCCACCACTGGAAAAGCTGGCGCCACCGTCGGCGTGACGTGCTAGGAGGGATCACGTGGACATAGCGGCCGCGTCGGCTGCTTCGGGCGCGCCGAAGCGAGCTGAAAACGAGTTTAAATTCCCTCGTACGCTGCGGTTTTCATTTAGTGGCAAAATTTTCCCGCTTCGAGTGTCTCCTTTACAACGCTTGAAAGCACTACAATAGGTAGTGGCTGCCTTTGAAGGCGCGCAACATGGCAGGCTACTGCTCGGTGCCGCAGGGCCGGACGCACGTAACGGAGGCCGGTGTCGGCCTTATTCACACGTAGCCGCAGGACAAGAAGGTGTGTGAAGCTTGGCTCGCAAAACTTAAAACCGGCAGTCATCGGCTACAACTCGGGTATCCAGCAAGCACAGACGCGAGGAATATTTCTGTTACGGCGCCCGGTCTGCGATGTTCTGGAAACGCGCACTGTGACGCTCGCCTGAGTCCGCTGCCCGACTAATGTCATGACGGTTTGGTCTATGAACTTGTCGATCCTATAGATACTGGCAAGTTCAGTGGAGTGGAAAGGCAGCGGTAAGAAGCACATTTAAAGAAAGCGTGGCATATGGTCATGTTTGTGTTATGAATTATTGCACTGGATTACAAAAAAGGAGCAGCGGGAAATTGCACGCTGAGAACGCGGATAAACATACAGTGCGACGCAACTCGAGAAATAGTATTGAAAGATCAAAGAATTTAGAAGAAAAAAAAAATATTGCATCGTCGCAACGGCACATCACAGTCCCCGTAGGCGTCGAAGTCTCTACAATGAAATTATTTTTGAACAGCTCTGATAGCGCCCACGCAACAATGGTTGCCTGTATACTGTCAAATGCTCATATTCTGCGGCCTAAAGCTCATGGCACTATGCGAAAACGCGCGCGCGGAGAAAGCGAAACAGTGCGCGGACAAGTATGCAGACGCGCAGTCGGTCGCTGCGAATCTGCGCGATCGCTGCATTGAGGCTTCATTCTATTACGCTCCATTTAGTTATACAAACACTATAACAACATATTTCACATAGTTTGCTCTCAGCGTTTACCTACCTTTCACGCAAGAAGCCGGTTCGGGAGACTCCATCGCGGCGACCGCGCGCAGTGGCGTTCACTGTACGTATATTCGGTAAAGAGATAGCGGCTGTAAACGATTGTGTGCTTTCAGCTTGCCCAAGATTATTATTTAGACAGTAAGAAACTTCTCTCGTTTCGAAAGTACTTATAGAAATGTCTGGGAGAGCTCGCGCGTGGTGTTTTCAGTGAGCGCTGACAGCAAAACCTATGAGGAGCGTGCCACGTGATCCCTCATACTACGGCAGCGAGGCGCTTCCGATAGAGGGCGACTCCGTAACTCCTCGCCGCCAATACTCTGGGCGCAAGCCTGACGCACTGCAGTTGCGCCCGCGCTGGCGCGCCTGCGTTACGGCGCCGCCTGTTTAGCCATGCAACGTGCGGCACGCGTTCGGCGGTGCATATGTTAGAGGCTCGGCTCCACTCGGGGTGTGAAAGTGCGCGCGCTCAGCAGGTGGGTCAAGGGTAGAAAACAAGAGGGGAGTTAAAAGGCTGGCGCCGGGGCCAGAGCGACGTGCCACAAGAGGCTGCTGGAGAAGGACTCGCAGAGAGAGAGAGAGAGAGAGAGAGGCGCGCGTGCTTCTGCCATTCCGATTAGTGGACTGTCGCACTTTGCATAATGGACGACGGGCCCCTCTGCCGCGCCTCCTCTTCCACGCAAATGCGCGAAACGCCCCCGCTGCCCTACTTCGGGCGAGAAGACGCCAGCGGCGCGGCCGAGTGCGTCTGACGAGGGGGCGGCGAGCTGTCGTCCCTTTCTTTCTTTCTTTCTTTCTTTCTTTCTTTCTTTCTTTCTTTCTTTCTTTTCTTTTCTTTTTCTTACGTTCCATTTGTGATTGCGAGCAGTTGGGTGGGGCTGCGCTCCGCGGAATATCAATAAGCGGAGTGTGCGGTAGCGCCGCACGCCGACCGTTTCAGGGTCATGCCGCGCTCTTTTTTTTTTTTCTTTCCGTTCTATTTCCCCCTTTTCGTGCCTCGCTTTGCATTCGCCAACTGGTTACTTCTCCCCGAAGGAGTGTGGGTGGAAATGATGCGCGGCTTTCGCTCGCTCACGCGGCAAAAGAGCGTCCGCGAGTTTTTTCTTTTTTTTTTCTGCATGGCCGCGCTCGACAGTCGAAAAAAGAAGCAACATATAGAATTCGACGGGGGGGCCGGCTCTGTAAACAGGTATGCGTTTCGAGCTCTATGTGAGGTGGAGAAAAGAAGAGAAACAAACATATTCGCATCGTAAGTTCTGCGGGCGCATCCTATAGCGGCGGCGAAAACTCATCGGATGAGGAGTAGCAGGCTAGAGACACGCTTTCCAGGCCGACCTCTCCTCCTTTCTATTCGTTAAAATCTACTACTACTCCTCCTCACCGGATGACGAAAACTTCCAGGAAAGCTTGACTGGATGGGGATATACGAAACTGCGCTTTTATTTATTTATTTATTTACATATACTGCAGCCCAATATAGGGTTATAGCAGGAGTGGGAAAATTATACATTACTGTACATTACACATTAAAAACACATGCACAAAAAGATGAATGATCAGAAAGAAGGGCCTTACATGTTAGATAAGTGCTTACCAGTGGTAGCTAGAAAATACTTTAGTGATAGTGAACGAATGTTACCGGGTAGAGAATTCCAAAGCTTTATTGTACGTGGAAAAAAAAATGTACTAGATTGTGTTAGTACGGGCATAAATAGGTGTTATGTTCATGGCGAGGGAGCTACGGGTACAACTTGTGTTAATACAAGTGATATAGTTACAATCAGAAAAACCAGAGGGTCATACATACATGTATGTAGGAGCTGAAAGCTCCTCGGATGAAGCGCATTGGAATCGAAAACACTTGCAGGCGACAACCTGTACTGCATACGGTAACAGACGGGCACCTCATTTTCATTTGCCCTGGGCTTCGCATTTTTGTGGCGTACGAGATTTGTGTATACAGTTGGAAATGTTGGCGTGTTGTCACGCTGACTACATTAGCTGCTTCGTGTTGCTCAGCTGCCTATGTGCACGTATGCGTTCCGCTAAATTGTTGACCGTGCATACATGAGAGAAACCTGCAGTGTGCGGACTTGCGTGCGGCCATCATTGCAATTATACCAGCTCGATTCTGCGCGCGGGCGGAGTTCGACAATGCATTGGTTCTCGTTTCTTGATTGCCTGCGTGTCAAACGTTGTTTCCGTGTATGTGATTTCGGGCCGCCCATAGTGTCGTCGCCTGTTTGCCGCATTCCAGAGAGCGAAGTGGTGCGGCTCACTCCATGGCTTATAGAAACCCCGTTGCATGTCCCTCGGTTTGCGTACGCGGTCGTCTCGTATCACGGAAGCAGTTAGTAAACGCCTCGTCTGTGAGCTAAACTCGGAAGACCGCATTTATTTTGTGTTTCTTCACTGCCTCATTTATTATCCGCTAACATCGCAGGAAAAAATTATATATATATATATATATATATATATATATATATATATATATATATATATATATATATATATATATATATATATATATATATATATATGTATATATATATATATATATATATATATATATATATATATATATATATATAATAGTATTGCGCGCACTGAAGGAAGGTATTGTTAGCACCGGCTTCCAAAGTGCTTCTTTCTATAAATGCCGTCTGCTACACGTCCAAAATGGCGCTTCGTCTGCGCGCATGCGCAAGTTTCATCAACCGTTTGCGTTGCATAACGGCGTTTGCACAGACAGCAGCCGCCCAGATCGCGCTTGCAAACGAGCGCAGCCGGTAATCCCGTGAATGAGACTAATGGGCCGTGCGTATCGCCGCCTTGGACAGCTAGGGCGCGTGCTGCTAATAATAGTCACGGGTTTCCTAACATTTAACGCGGTGCACTACTCCAGGCAGCATGTTGTACGCTATTTATGTGAAGGACTATGGCGAAAAGGCACGTGGGCGAAAAAGAAGCATAATAGTAAGCTGACGGAGCGAGCGTTCCTTTAACCGCCGTCTGCTTCTCTGTATCGCAGGGGCGTTGCAGTTGCTTGCGCAGTGTCACTATTAAAGGGACCACTATGGCGAAGAGCATGGCCTAATTCTGTAGAAGTTTCTGAAATTGCCGGATTTTTTTTTTTTTTTGGTAGCAGGTGCACGAGTTCTGTTGATGGCGCTGCGGCAGCTTTCTACGTCCATGTGCAGCACGTTAACGTATAGTTTCCGCCGGCACCTGTAGCAGGAGTGTCAGTAGAGGGAGAGCTGCACTTTGGAGCGTTCCCTTTAATAGTGGGCCACACGAGATACCGCTCTCCAGCAAGCAGTGGGCGGGAACGTTTATTAGTGTCGGTTGGGTGTCGAGTAGATATATATATATATATGGCGTCCCATGTGATTTGTTCCAGAATCTAAAAAAGAATCCTGTGCCACGTATAGCTGGATAAAACCAAGGTCATGTTTGTCAATGCTTGGAGTAAGTCCATTTTTCTTTATTTTGCCAAATTCCATGATTAGTTATTAACTTCTTAAATGTTTTGATGAGAGCAAAATTGCCAATAAAATATTGTAAGCCACCATGCAAAATTCCTGATCCGCCTTTCTGCTGCCCTATACGTGGTACATAAACGTGTTTTCCAAGCCTGAACAAAAGCACGCGAAAATTGCCGCTTGACTGGTGGCATGGCACACTCTCGTGTCCTGCGGTCTTTCTTTAACGCTTGGAAAAAGACTTTTGACAAGCGCTGGCCCACCAGCCGAAGCAATATATATCGTGCAAAAAGCAGTCTATTCTTACTTACGCATGGAATACCAACGTGCCCCGACGGCACCTTGCAATAAATTATTCGTAAAAAACGATGCGTACAACGTTTTTACTGAGTGGTAACGTCAACCATCGTTGACGTTTCATGAAACGTTGGTTCTAGTGAAGCATCACACACGAATATTTCATCGAGAACTCGCGCTATATTGTTGAGCCAATTTTAGCTCGGAAATACCAATCTATGGCGATCGCTGCGTCTCGCCAAGTTCGTTGGGCGCGTTCCCGGAAATCTCCGTAGAGTTTATACGCAGGACATTCATTACGAACTACTTATCTGAAGAAGCCTTTTCCAGGTTCTCAGTCGACGTCTAATTTGCCGTATCTGGATGGCGAGCCGGGTGCATTCACTGTGGTCATGACTCTCCGAGCGACGTCCGTTATATATGTTCTAGTGGTTCAGCCCAAGCTCCCTCTATGCGACCAGCTGGCAGTGTCTGGATTGCCATGTGATTGCCGTCGCTTCGGTAGTCTGCACGATATTGGTGCGGCTTCGTTCGTATGCGAGCACTGTGTAGGGGCTTCGGGGCATGCGCGTTCAACTCGTCATATATATATATATATATATATATATATATATATATATAGTGTGTGTGCTTCATTGTGGATGCGGGTCCATTGATCTGTATACCGGGGTTTCTTTTAATGCCGTGACCCCGTTTTGTAACCGCTCTCGCCTTTGTTGAGTTGTTCGTCAAAGCACATCCACACCGTGCGCTGTGTTTGGGACGGGCGATATATGGGAGGCTGGAAATGAACTTCCTCTTCAAAACAGGCCTCTCCATCTTTTTCTTTCTTTTAATTTTTTTTTTCTTGCGGCTTTGGCTTGTTAACGAGGTAGTCTCCATCGTGGCGACGGATGCTCTCGCGGTCTGTCCGTCCTTTTCTTTGTTCAACGTCATCGTGTCGCGGCGCACCGGGAAAACGACGCAATAGAAATTGCAAAGAAAGGTATACTCTGACGTAGTCACTAGCGCTTTGTGCGCCGCTGTGTGGAAACGGGGATTTCGTTTGAGGAAACAAGAATGTAACCATATAGCTGGCGACAACAGCGTGCAAACCTGCCGTAGTTTCTTTCCCTCTTTCTGTCCTTTTTTGTCTTTCTGTTTCTTCTTTAGGCTTTCTTTTTTTACAGTTGTTGTTGTTGGTTATCTTCCGTACCAAGCGTGTGCTGTCCGGGTAGCGCGTTCGCGCTTGCGTAATCCGTTGGTGATGTAGCGCTCAAAGGGGAAAGTTCCTTCATTGCAGCTGACATCGCTCAAAACATCGATATAGCGCTATAGGCAGTGTCCTTGAGCTACCGCAAGAGGATGTTTACGCACGTGTCTGCTGCCTTGTACCCTGAGCGGGAACGGTTTGGGCAGCGCTCGTCGACGCATACGGCAGGAACATCGGCGGCTCCTAGTGGGCACTGAAAATGTCGCGCACATGTGTATTGGATTGTACATGCGAGCACTGGCGTAGTGACAGGGGTGGCCGGCAGGTCGTGGGCCCCGGTTGCAAGGGGCCGGTGCAGGAGGGGAGGGGGGAGGGGTGCATATACGCCTGAAGACACCCGGAAATTGTTGATGTCCTCGACTTCCTCGACTACACCCGGGGGGGGGGGGGGGGGGGGGGGCGTGACAGAAGACCTATGGGCCCCGGGTGCCAGACGACCTAGCTACGCCACTGCATGCGAGCCGACGGCGCTTCGGTTATCGTGCGGAGCTCTGGCTTCGCGGGTCTTGCGACGCCGATGCTGGCCACAGGCATTGTCGACGCTGTCTTTCGCGGGCGACTCAAAGAAAACGCGGAGAAACGCGTGCTGCTGAGTCGTCCTTGTCAGAAATGTGGATTAAAGGGCGATTCCACGGGCAGGTCACTGATAAATGGGACCTCATTCGTGTTCGTCGCCTTGGCTTCTCCCAGGGAGACTTCACTCGGCACGCCGCGGCGAACAGCTGGGCCTTCGGCCAATTGCTGCGCAGACATGCGGGAATAAGGCTACGATAGTTCAGGAAGCTTACCGTTGCTCGGGTCTGCGGAGAAGTCTGGCCTCTGCAGCAGCTGCGCGTCACGTAAAAGAAGAGCCGGCGCCTCCGGGTGGCGAAGCGATGGCGAAACTGGGAGCCGCGCACGTCACCAACTGCCGTGGTCGGGAAGTGGTCTCGGTGGAGTGTCGGATAACAACGCAGAGTCTGAGAGAGCCATAGCGGAAACAGCAACCCGCGGCTAGTGTCTGCGGCCGGGCGGTCTGCGAATCTGTCTGGCGTGTGGCTCCGGAGCACAGCGGCAGTGTTTAGACTATGCCCTTCACGAGTTCCGTCCGAGGAACAGTACTGGTCGGACTGGCTGCAAGCAGAGGTGAACCGGCCGAGAGCAGCTATCAGAGAAGCACTCTATTCGGGCCAGGACCAGTGCTTGACGCCTTCGTTCTTGTCCCATGTCTTCGCTGCACCGCGAAGCCTGTTTCCTCCAACTAGCCATCATTTTTTGTCTGGCCAAGCATCCGTGGCGATCACCCAGTAGATTAAGTGCCCGCACCCAGAAGTCAGCATCATCCGCGAAACCGTGAAACTCCGGTAGGAACACAGCAACGGAATGCGGGAAAGCCGGCAAAGGGCTGCGGGAGGCGCATGGTCTCCTCCAGGCTGACTGACTGACCAGCCGCCCAAAGTGCCCGGTGCGGCGTCCGCGGACACTGCAGTGGTCGACGTACATACAGCTGCGGGAACTACCACCACCAAGAAAGTGTGGACTCCACGGAGGATCCAGGGCAGGACACAAGATCAGCGATATTTCTCGGGACACCGTCACGCTAACAAAACAGTTCCAGGATATGCGCCTTCATATATCAGACATCGAAATACATCTTGTTTGCCGCAAATTAAAACACACACAAAATGAAGGCACATAGAAGACGACGCACGGGCGGCACTAGGTGGCTTGAAAGTCGAAGTGGTCTCTGATGGGACATCCGTGCGGAGGGAAACGTGTAAGGCGTTCCCAGGCATAGAGGGACCCAAGACGGAGGTTCCAGAGCGCTTTCTCGGTGGGATGCGGAAGCGCGGCTCAGCCGATGGCTGATGTTTCAACAGAACTATTTCTTGTCCTAGTTGTTGCTCGCTGAAAGACGTGTTTCCTTGCCGCAAATTAAAACACACACAAAATAATAGGTTTGTTAATAGCCTGCGCATGCGTGTAAGGGTATATATTCCTAGGTCAGCCAACACCCAAAATAGAGAGCTTTAGATTAGGGGGACGCAAGCCTTGTGGCCCGTTAGCTACTGGCCCGTTACTGGCGTTGTGGCCCGTTAGATACTGGGCCACGGTACTGCGCATGCGCAATACCGTGGCAGCTAACGCTTTGGGATTATTGTGACTTGGGGTCCCAAGACGTGGAATCTACTTTCATCGTGGAGGAGCAAAGGAACGTGAGGCTGGGTCCGATACTCGGGACGTTTGACAAACACGTTTATATTTACTTATTTGCAAGGAAATTCAAAATAATACAGAAAAGGTGCATGATCAAGTTGTAGCAGCCGATGACTCTCGCTGTCCGTTGCTCCTTTTAGGCCCTGCGTTGTCATTGTTCAGTCACTTTCCCCAATCCGGCGTCAGGAGAACGATGACATCAGGTCCCACCAGTCCGGAGGTCGGTTGCCCTTACCCTCCGAAGGGAGCTTTGTCAGAAACTCACGCGCATCAATGGGCAC
Source organism: Dermacentor albipictus (assembly GCF_038994185.2). Classification (NCBI taxonomy): domain Eukaryota; kingdom Metazoa; phylum Arthropoda; class Arachnida; order Ixodida; family Ixodidae; genus Dermacentor; species Dermacentor albipictus. The sequence goes on along the minus strand of NC_091824.1, from coordinate 91,414,379 downwards.
GTGAAAGTATATAAAAAAGTATCAAAAGTATATAACAGCTGTGTCTTACCAGTACTCACCTACGGGGCAGAAACCTGGAGGCTTACGAAAAGAGTTCTACTCAAATTGAGGACGACGCAACGAGCTATGGAAAGAAGAATAATAGGTGTAACGTTAAGGGATAAGAAAAGAGCAGATTGGGTCAGGGAACAAACGCGAGTTAATGACATCTTAGTTGAAATCAAGAAAAAGAAATGGGCATGGGCAGGACATGTAATGAGGAGGGAAGATAACCGATGGTCATTAAGGGTTACGGACTGGATTCCAAGGGAAGGGAAGCGTAGCAGGGGGCGGCAGAAAGTTAGGTGGGCGGATGAGATTAAGAAGTTTGCAGGGACGGCGTGGCCACAATTAGTACATGACCGGGGTTGTTGGAGAAATATGGGAGAGGCCTTTGCCCTGCAGTGGGCGTAACCAGGCTGATGATGATGATGATGATGATGATGATGATGATCAGTGGGCACAAACCAGGGACGGGGGGGATGTACGCTGACCCCGATCGTGAACTGACTCGGTCCCCGGCGTGGACGTGCCAATTAGGGCGGCTGACAGGTGATGGACCGTATCATTGCACTGACCGCGCCTCTGGCGTGGACGTGCCAATTTGTGTGGCTGACACAAGGAGGTTACAGACAATTGCAGTTTTTATATAACCTCCTTGGGCTGACAAGGGATGGCCGTATCCTTACTAATTGATCAAACCTTTCCTGACCGAGGTATCCCCCTGTTGGACATATATCATCCGTTTTGAGGACCATTCTGACGAGGCCGTTGGCCTGTTCCCCATAATCGCGTTATCCGTGACCGGAGGTTGTCGCGGGGTGAACGGCCGATCACAAGACGCTGCGTTCGGCTGGGTGCCTTCGGGATCGGCTAACGTCGTAGGGCTTCTTCCTGGCGTTAAAGAAAGAAAAAAGGAAGTAGTTATATTAAAATAAACTGTCGTAGCACTGCCGCCGTTACACTATCGTCGTCGTCTGGCTTCTGCTTCTGCTGTCGCACGTAGGCTGTCGTCAAACACAACTGCTTGTTTTTACAGAAGCACGCTGGTCCATCTAGTAACCTTTGGAAGAACTCTAAACGGTGATGCAAATACACTCTTGAACAAATGTACACCATTTGGGGTGTATATTTGCCACACAACAATGATCGTCATTTGCCTTGCATGCGTTTCCTTTCTCGAAAACGCTGCGCCCGCTAAAATGATTCGCATAACATCGATTCCCATTAATGCGCGGGTCAGCATCCCCCCCCCCCCTCCATATTTTGTTGGTGTTTTTGTTGTTGTTTCTCGCGGAGACTCGGAAATAACTTATCCGGCAGGCGAATGTTTAGTCGAATGAGAACTGCCACGTGAAGTTGCTTCATTAAATCGAAAAACATATAAGGGGTGATCATGTTTAAGTTTTACAGAATGTTTAAAGATTGCCTGTGGCAGATGCAATTCTTTTCCTTGAGTTGGATCATTCCAAGAGGCGGACATGACCAGCACAATCAATGGAAACACGTGCACATTGAACTAATTAACGAAAATGCATGAATTAACTTGTTTATAAATTATTTATGGCACATATCGCAATTTAAGAATTGTAGTAGGTGAGTTTGCAAGGCGTATCCACTTGAAATGAATGTCCCGGATGACGCCAGTTTCGATATATTACTTCCCACTCTGTGGGACGAAATACAAGGGCTTTCCGATTGTTTTTGTGCTCCATTGCATAAAAAGCGTTTTGTTTACAAAAGTGGAACAACAGGGCATTTTTACAGAGTTTGATGTCGCATATCTCCAAACTGGTGTAAGTCTGGAAACTTATTCCAAGTGGATATGCCTTGCAAATCACTGGCGACAATTAGTAAATTGCAGTATGTACTGCAACGTGATTCATTAGCAAGTTAATTAGATTGGTAAATTAGTTGACCATGTATCTCGATTTCTCGTGCAAGTAATAATGTTGGTCTCTCAATAATCCAGCTCATAGACTATAATGGTTATCGGGAACAGGCTCTGTTAAAGAAAGGCCCATAAAACGTATGTAATCACTCCGTTACTTTCTTCCTCTCCTTAACGAAAGTGTTCTACTCAAAGCAAAACGTTATACCGAAAATTTCTCTACGCAGAGGTCTGGTAAATTGAGGTTGCACAGGTGCGGCGGTAGGGCTAGATGAATGAGGGCGCGCTGCCTTAGCTGCACAGCCACCGCAAAAAAGTGCTCACTGCTCTACGCCGACGAGACGCCATAGAATTGCTGCCGGCAGGTGTTCAGAGAGCGCATCTAAAGTGGAGCGCCTGTCTGCGGTCGCCGGATGGCGACAAGTTTTTGACCCGGAAGAACGAGAATAATAACGCGGGCAGACAGAAAAAGAAAGTTGCTCTCTCTCTCTCTCTCTCTTTGCTTTACTTGTTTATCCGAGGCGTACTTAAGGCCCAGTGGAAGCAGCAACTTGAAACGGCGCTCCCTGTTTCAGATTGCAGCTCGAGATTGCAGCGCGGGTAGTCGAGGACTTCCTATAGAGCGGGGAGGACTTCTGTGCCTCTTGACACTTGACGCGGCAGGACGACGGAAGGTCGCTGTCTGGGATAATGACGAAAAGTGCAGCGATCTCACAATTCTCGCAACCTAGCCTAACCTAATGCGGAACAGCAGGGTTGCCAGCTGACGATATGAGGGTTTGTTGGTGCGCCATCTTTGAATGTTTCGCATGGTGTAGCACGAGCAGGAAGACTGTGTATACGACACCAGAAAAGCGTATTAACACACGTGGAGACCTGTGTGCGCTGTTCTCCATCGTAGCCCTATAGGAGTGAGGATCAACGGCGAATATCTCGGCAACCTTCGGTTTGCAGATCACATTTTACTGTTCAGCAACACTGGGGACGAATTATACGACAAACGGTTGAGGACCTTAGCCGAGAAAGTGTAAGCGTGGGGTTGAAGATTAGTGTGCGGAAGACAAAGGTAATGTTCGATAGCCAGTCAGGCTCTAGAGTATGTACAGGAGTACGTTTATTTATAGGACATTTATACTCGCAGGGGACCGTGATCATGAGAAGGAAACTTACAGAAGAGCAAAAATGGGTTGGTGTGCATACGGCAAACATTGCCAGATACCGACTGGGAGCTTTCCACTGTCGTCGAAAAGAAAACTATACAATCGTAGCTTTCTACCGGGAGTAACATGTGAGGCAGAAACTTGGAGGTTAACAAAGAAGCTGAAGAACAAGTTGAGGACCGCGCAGAGAGCGATGTGGGCCAGAGAGCGGTGTGGATCCGAGAGCAAATGGGGATAGCCGGTATTGTAGTTGACATTACGACAGAAAAAAAAACTGGAGCTAGGCAGTTCATGTAATGTAACGTAGATAGCCGGTGGACCATTAAAGTTACAGAATGCGTGCCAAAGGAAATGAAGCGCACACACGAGGAAACTAGGTGCGGTGATGGAGTTGGAACATTTGTTGGTGCAAGTTGGAATCAGCTAGCGCAAGACATGGTTAATTGGAAATCGCAGGGAGAGGCCTTCGTCCTGCAGTGGAGATAAAAAAGATGATGATGATGATGATGATTGTTCCACGACCAGTGCAAAAAAATCATTTAGTGATTTAGCGGCGGCCTTATATTAAAAGGAATCCCGGCCACAGCGACCGCATTTCGATGGGGGCTAAATGTGAAAACACCCATGTACTTAGATTTTAAGTGCGCGTGAAAGAGCCCCAGGTGATCCAAATTATTCCGGAGTCCCTCACTACGCGGCGGACGTCATAATAAGATAGTGGTTTATTTGGCACTTAAAAGCCCATAATTGTAGTTCTTTTTTTTTTTTTGCCTCACAAAAATAGGGGTGCGCGAATAGCAATTTTCGAGACCAAGTCGAACACGAATCGAATAGTGCCATAGGCGAGTCGAATCGAATATCGAATACTTTTCGAATAACGAGCACCTGTTTTCACCTTTATTATTACAAAAATGTGTTTATATGCAAGTATCAACGTTAGTAAAGCAATGTTTACATTTTAGTATTAATAACGTTAGAATGCATCTGTCGTTACAACGCACGTTATAAAGCCTTGCTTATTTAACACCACAAATGGAGTATGGGGAACAGATATGGGGCAGAGACCTCGTCAGGCAATCGTGCCTTTAGTCTCTGCCACCCGCAGGATGATGTGATTTTCCTGCGAATAAAAACTGACTGACTGACTGACTGAGATATGCAGCTCGCGTATACCCAGGATTCTTTGGAGGGGCGAATGATCGTGGTTTAGCAAGTCTGCCGCGCTGAGCAACATAGCCTGCTACACTACGCAACTTCTCCTAATTTACGTTCATACTATGGCTGCGGATATGTAATTGATCGTACTTTTGCTCTAATTTTGCGTCTGATTGAGCACAGTTTGCGATTCCGAAATGTTAAAAAACTATTCGTAAAATATAAAAATTTACGAATAGCGACTATTTTGTTCGAAGACAAAATCGAATAGGGCAATATTCCATTCGTCATTCGAAAGTTTCGAATATTGGCACACCCCTACCTTGTTAAGTATAGGGGATGTGAGACAAAAAATTTTTGCTCACCATGCTTCGTATGTAGCGGCGGCGCCCATCGAAATTCGCGCGATAATTACCAGTAGAATGAGAACTGATTAACATTTCACTGATTAACTTTTCATTTATGACTTTAGTGTGCGTGTGTCGTAATGGCCGAATTGGGGCCTTCAACCCGCACTCGAAAGCGCAGCCTTTCGCTGGAAACTCGGGACTTGCACGAGGTTCGAGAAATTGCTACTCAAATTCTGTAGCGACACGCATTGCTGTTTGGCTCTGGGAAATAAACGCAGGGCGTAAAACTGCATTGCTGGAACAATATGCATGCCGCCGTATATTTCGAGCGGCTATACCTCGTAGCTAGTTAGTTACGAGGTATAGGCCTTCGTATATTTCGAGCGGCTATACCTCGTAACAAACTAGCTACGCGCAAAAATGAATCGGCCCACGCAATGGCCCGGTGCTATTCAATTTTTCTATCGCCGAGATTTTCTTATGTATATATCGTCTGCGCCTTGCGGCGCTGGATATCAGTACGCAGCTCCTTTGCATCGGCCTTGTCAGCCGCGTTGGCACCCGCGTTGGCATCTTGTCGTTGGCATCTTTTCATGAAATAGGCAGCCTCTAACCAAGCGCGGCTCCTTGTCGAGATCGACGGGCCGCGCTGTCGTCATCTTGTTATCGGCGCCTGGCGCAATGCTCTCGTGTGCCATAGCCGAGTGCCTTAGATAAACCGGCTTGTCTGTTTCGTGGCGAGCTCTTGCCTTTGCGGCTCTGACGAACGAATCTCGTCTGCGCGCCGCGTTACTGCGAGCCCCTGCTATGTCGCTGCGCTTCTACTTCTGCTTCCTCGTTTTCTTTTTCTTTTTTATGTGCGTTTACGTCTGCGGTGTGGCCGAACGAAAAGCAGCAACGAGGCCTGCAATTACGCAATGGGGCAGTTCGGCCTGTCTTGGGCTTCTTTCCGTCCGGTTATACCGCGACTGGGCCAGCTCGCTGCTGTCTCGCCTTTCTGCTTCTTGATTCCCGTAGCTCGCCGTAAGCAGGCATGTCAACAGGAATCGTGAAAGGCTGCCGAAGCCGGCGACAAGGTTCGGCAAGCCGAAGCCGTGCAATCAGCCAAGCTGTGCAGGATAGCGAGATAGAAAAAAAAAAAAAAACGAGTTTTCCTGTTTGGATCTCGCTTTCTAGTTTGTTTGCGTGTGTGTGTGTTCGTGCTCGTCCTGGTAGCGGCAGCGCAACCATATTATCAGTATCAGTATTAGTGCGGTGTGTTTCGTTTCTTACGGCTCTGTCAGCGCCCTCGCCTTGTCGGCTTTATGCGGCTTATGGCTTTTTCTGCTGTAGCAAGCACACGCCCCATTGGGAGGGCTGGTGTCGAACACTCTTGTTTGCACAGTGCCACAGACGAAACAAAGAAGCACGTTTCTTTAAGCCGTCTCGACAGACAGCCTTATGGGATGGTTGTTGGTTGTGAGCCTATCCATTGTACGTGCCTTGCAAACTCCCCTGCAAGTGAAAATTGCTTGGCAGATGCCATACCATCTTATCGGCCCGTTCTCTGTTGCCCGTCGATTACAAGCAAGCCCCCCCCCCCCCCCCCGGGGGGGGGGGGGGGGAGTCATTGGTCGCGTTCTCTTCATATAGCAGCGGTCTCTCGCTCTCACCGTCGCTCTTATCTGTCGTGCCATTCAATACACTCATCCGCCTCGATGACAGCGCTGCGACGAAAAAAGGATCGAGTGTCGAACCTTTTCTCGAGTCCAAAACTGGATCGCGTTACCGGTTTCGCTGGCCGGGTCGTGTTACGCATGTACCGCGTCTGTATAGGCGGTCGAGGTTCGAACATGACGATAACGAAGACGTCCCTCTCCTCAGCGCCGTGTACTTCGCGGAGAAATTCCTACCTGCAGGGACAGGTGGTTTAGCGTAGCGCTCGCTATTCCTGGCGCGACGAAGACGATTGTGCACGGTGACGAAATCCGACACCCCAAGGGTGAGCACTGCGGCGCTCATCCGCGGTGGAGGTCTGTATAAACAGATATCGCGGGGTAGCCTTTTCGGCGAACGTCGTCAATGTTTGCCGGTTTCTTTCTTGTTCGGCTAGATTTAGCTGTGGGCCTTGCTGGGCAAGTCGGTACAGCTGCACGTTTGAAAGACACAAACGGGCACAAACTGGGGCGAGCAAGGACACAGGACAGGTCATCACGGTAGCTCCTTCATTTTTTGCTCATCGTGTGTGCGTTAGCCGTATTGCCGTTGATGGCTGCCGTGTAGTTTACATTTTGTGGCGCTTTATTGATTACCTACACCGACGTCAACGAACATAACCGCGGTGCCACGCGCATGGTATATATCTGCACTTTTTCGAGCTTCGTAGGATGCTGCTTTAAAGGCGGTTTCTGAAGTCGAAGAAGTCTTTTAGCGTTGTGGTTACAAAATGGATGCAGTCACACCAACTTGGCCTACTTTCCGTCATTTTCTTTAAAAAAAAAAAAGATATGTAATTTTGCGTGCTACAATCACGATCTTGTTACGACGCGCGCCGTAGTGGGGGACTCCGGATTAACGTTTACCGTCCAGGGTTCATTAACTTGCACCCGAATCTAAGTACACATAAGCGTTTTTGAATTTCCCCTCGATACAAATGTGGCCGCCGCGGCACGGATCGAACCTGCTACCTCGAGCTGAGCCGCGCCGCACTAACTATAAGCTACACCTCGGCTGGTCATCCTCGTCTTACATACAGAAATGAGACGCATGTGCAGCAAGGTGTACGTCAGGTAGTGGAGGTAATGATATCGCCGGCGGGTAAATATTAGCCACTGGTAGGTACTAACTTCCCTGGAGCGCACTCGAGACCTTCTCTGTACTTTTTTTTCTCCCCCCGCAGATGTCACGCCATCGCAGACACTAGTTCCGGTGCCTAACCGCGCGCTTATTGCCTGTTCCGAATGTGATGTGGTCGCATTATCTCTCCACGCAGAGGGCACACCTATATCTGCCGCACGCCGAAGTCAGGAGTCTATCCCCTCCCCCCTTTTCTCTCTGCAACATATAGCCGTTGCTGCCGCATTGCGTCTTCTGGCAAAGCTTTCTCCGTTTGTTGTTCTGGCAGGCCGAAGTCCGGCGCGACCACATTTCGTTGGATGCAACCGCGGGCTTCCTCCATCGGCCGCTGCCGCATGAAGCAATTGTCTCTCCCTCTCTACCGCAACCCCTTTCCCCTTCCCGTTACGCTCCTTGCCTTCGTTGTTTCACCGTCCTGTTCGGGTGGCGGCGGCGGTGGTGGTGCATTGAATTGGCGACAACAGGGACGTCATTTTTCTTCTAGTCACTCATGCGTGCGCCGATATTGTTTTTGCTTCGGTCCCGCGGCCGGGCTGCCTGCCAGCGGCAGCGGCGCTCACTGCGTTTCCCGTGTTCGTTGCTCGGCCAGGCGGTACGAGACTCGGTCGCGATACCGGTGCGTGTAATAGAAGAAGTAAAACAAAAAGAGAGAGAGGCACTTAGAAAACGTAAGAACAAAGGCACCGTTACGTCCCGCGAAAGCAGGAGGTGGCGAGGGTCGCGGGAAAGACGAAGCAATCTTGTCCGCGGGAATCAGCCGCCGCGTGTAATACGTGCACGCAGTATGCGCAGTATACGTGTGCATACTACGTGTACGCAGTTTGTTTGCCCTGGCATCCTCTGCCTCCGTTTCCCAGCTTTCTGTTAACTTTCGTCGCAGTGTTTATTTTCACGTCCGATCTGTTTGTTTGCATACGCCCCGAACTCCTCTCTTGCTGCACCTGTCGCGCGAGTGTGAATACGCTAGCAAGGCCCGTGTTTGGATGCGACATACTTGCGCGGAAGCTGTCGACGGGCGCGGAAGTGAGTCGCTTCGCGACGAATGACAACGAGGTCGCATGTTTGCACTAGTTATAAGCGCTCGGCGGGCGAGTGTTTTGCACTGCAGCGGTTGCAGCAATCCGGAACCTGTCCGCCGTGAACTGCTCGTTGAAGAAATTTACCCTTATATATATAGAGCGAGGTTTGCACAAACTGGAAAGAAAGTTAGAAACTGCGCTGCGAGTGATGGGAAGGAAAGTGAAATGGTTAGCGTTAGGATTGGCTTAATTAATGCAGTGTGTTCCTTTTTTATCGCATATTGAATGCATGTATAGTGCGTAGGTTCGCAAAGTAAGTTGAGAGTCACACTCGCTAACTTTTTTTTTTTCATGGTATACGCACTCAAGTACTGTCACTCGCACTCTGTGTCCGCTCACTGTCATCGACATTCACTCACGATCACCTGTACCCACTCAGGTTCGCGCACCTATATACTCATCCTCGCTAGCATTCACTCGCGTTCCTTACTTATGTCAACTCGCACTAACCTGCTCTCACTTACGCTGGTACTCGCATCCACTCGCACGCGCCGACAGTAGTCACTCAAGTTCAGATTATGCATCACGGCCACAGCAGACTCGCCGGCAATCAACTCTCATTCGTGTTCACGTCCAGCCACGCCCTTCGTCAATCATACTGCAGACTCACTATATACAATGAGTATGAGTGGGTAGGCCGGCCAAAGAGCTGGTGTTGGGTAGGTCTCGTGATGCCTACATCAACATCAGGTACCCGAAGGTTCGTTTGCGTAACACAACGGCTGCACGGCAAAGAACGGAAAATGCCTTTTGCAGGCAGCGTGTTGAGCTAGTAATTGGGGGAACGATTAAATTAGGAAGTTTGTAGTCACGCATTGGGTCCGTCTTATACGCAAGACAGAGGATAGTTATAGATATGTAATCACCACACTTGTCTTGCCACTGGCTTTAAATACTAGCTAATGACGATGATTGTCGTATAGTGCACGTGGAAGTTGCGGATTGCGCGATACTGTTAAAACGGAACAGGGGGGGGGGGGGGGAGGAGCTTACGATCGACACAGCTTCCGGGTGTGAGTGTTGCGGGTAATATGTTGCTGGTTTACCTCGGAGTGATAAAATCTAACTTGCGTGCGAAATCGTAGAGTGCTGTCTGGCATGCGGCCTCTGTCAGCTGGTGGTCCGATGAGAGCGTTACGGAGCACCGCGTAGCGAGTGCGTGTATTCCAGTCCGATCGGATTCTACTAAGGCCGGACTAACGACCACATTACCGGATGTATTTCGCAGCTTAATATAGAACGAAGCCACTATTTTGTAACTGCAAGTATTTGTTTCGTGATATAGTAAAATCGCAAAACTAAGACAAGGACAAACACACATTTGTGTTATCTTGGACTGCCTATTGTCATTGTAATATGCTTGCAAATATCACTTATAGTATAATAGTAAATACTCTTTGTTTGGCCTGTCGTCGTCAACGCGCCATTTGCATAATAACGCCTACACTCTAAGAACAGTTTACACCCTTTGGCGTGCCCCTTCTGCCGCACAGTGATAATCGTCATCTGCCTTGATGCGTTTCCTTTCTTTAACGCTGCGAGCCCGGAACTTTCCAGTAACGAATGGCACGCGCGTTATCAGAAGGGGCACTCCAAAGGGTGTAAACTGTTCTATGCTGATAACGCGCGTGCCGTTCGTTACTGGAAAGTTCCGGGTTCACTGCGTTAAAGAAAGGAAACGCATCAAGGCAGATGACAGTTATTGTTGTGTGGCAGAAGGGGCACGCCAAAGGGTGTAAACTGTTATTAGAGTGTAGCGTAAGGAGCATGCATGCACAATTAACGATGACAACGCTATCTTTTTACGTACGTGAAGCGCTTAAGTTTGCTTGTAAACGCTATCCTGAAATTGCAATTTAGCCGTTGTAGCCTGCTGCCGCCTCCACAGTGCATACATGTGGTGTGCGCATACTTCCTTTCGAAACTTGTTCGGCTTATACTTCCGTCGTGGCTGTAACCCGGTGACCGGTCGCGCAGCACACGAGCGCGTGCATTTAGCCCAGCGCGGACATGCACGTTGCACAACGTGTCGTGTGAGTGCGGGTGAGAAATGCTATTGGGATCGCGCATAGCTAGCGTTGTTCTCGGCGAGGCAATCTCGCCTCGTTAGGCGAAGCTGTGAACGACAGCGAGGCGAGGCCGGTTTCGCCAGCGCCGCGCGTGTTACGTCTTTCGTTAGATACGCGAGGACTGGGGAGGGAAAAGGCGGTTGGGGGGGGGGGGGGGAAGGCGCACGTGGAAAAGTTTGCACCGTTACGCAACCGGTCTTGTAACCGTGCGCCGGCGCACGGAGCAAGCCCGTTCTCCGGCGCGAGCCTCGTCCAATTATTAATCCCGACGTTTAGGGCTGAATTCCTGGCCCTTCGCCAGTGGCGTTTAGTTGGTGGGAGGCTATATAGTTCCCGGCTGAGGAACCTCATTGGCGCGGTGCATTATGCGACTTGCAGAATTACAAGCCGCGTGCTCGTTGAAGGCCCGCTTGTTGAGTCGGGTCTTACGCCGAACTACAGCGCGTTAATGTGTAATGCTGAAATTGTGGCCGCTTCGGCGCTGTGTATAAATAGCGCAGCGCGTGTGCTACCCATACTTCTGCGGAAATCGGTCGATGCCTGGCTTATCTCGTCAGCAGTACTCAGCTAGGTTACGGTCGAGATGCGTGGGATGAGCAAGAAAAGTGCGTGTGGCCGCGTCCCATGATTGTTGAGTTGCAGGAGCCGCTTTATTCCTTTGGGTTCGAATTATTTTAGTCGTAGATTAGGCCGTATCTCCCTCCCTCCTCTCTCCCTCCCTTTGTAGAAATCTTTGGGCCTGTGATTGCGTGTCCCGTCCTCGACTCATCGTGTATGCTTGCCCCTTGCTATGTTTATTACAGTGCAATGCATTGGAATCGTTTCCGGTCCCATTTTTGCGCGCGCACACATCTGTACACCCGTTATGAAAAGCTTCTGTATTGTTTCGCTGTGTTCTTGTTGCTCTCCGCCTCTGAGCAGTGTACGTGTGTGTGTGTGTGTGGGGGGGGGGGGGGGGGCTTCGTTAGGCAGCTGTATCTGCCTTTATAGCCTCTTCATCTCAGATAGAGCATTGTTAAATAAACAATAAAAAAGGCGTTAACGCGGAATTCCTGGTCTATATACTTTTGATCAGGGGGTGTATACACAAAGGCATCCGCGAGCCGTAAGCGTTCCCGACCCTTCAGTTATTTGTGAATGCCACCACGTACCACCGCAAGAGGCGCTCGTGCTCGCCGCGCATACAGAGCCATGCGTGTATATATATATATATGGTGCCTCGATATACTTCCTGCGTTGGGGGACATTGGTGCACTCTATATCGTAGAGTTTTGTTGGGTTATCATTAGGAGCGTCAAAGTGGAGGAACAAAGTGTATGTGTAGGGAGTGTGGGAAGCCGGCCGCTTGGTAGCGGAAGATAGAGGATGGGAGAACTCATAGAGAGCATACGCGCGCACGCACTTATTCGAGTGAGCGCCTGGATAACACTTTGCAGCGTTGTGAAGGCGGTGTAAATCACGCATTGCGAGACCTGAAAGAGGTGCTACGTTATGCTAACGCATTTCTCTCGCATTTACCGCTAAATCGCCACTGGGTTTTTCTAGCTACTAGGCAGTTTTAGTGTTGGGGACGCAAGGCGTTGGGGCCCCAAGCGCTTGGGTGCGTTTGCGTTTGCGTACGCAAGCAGAAACGTGTTATAGGTTAGCGGCCCCAAACGCAAACCGCAATGAGGTCGCATGCGCTCGCAGCACCACCAACGTCTGATCGTTGCTGCGTTATCATTTTATAAAATATGAAATGAAGCATATGAAGTAAAGTACACTAAACTCTTTTTATTAGAAGCAATTAATATATATGAAAACGATGTATGTCGACACTAGGCAAAAGATCCATAAGATTATCTACGCGCTTACGGTACGACTGAGGCCGAGCCGAAGCAATCCAAACATACGTTTGGTACGCTGTTAGTTTGCATGCTGTTAGGCTTCTCGTGCAGCGTAATCCGACGTGGTCTCTGTTTTGATCATTTAGAGCCTACTGCAGATTTTGACATGACGCCGTTGCGGCGACAGCGTGCCCGTGTGCTATGCGACCAGCTTCTTTACCTTGATTTGTCGTGGACAGAAATAGAAGATTTATTCCTCGCCCGCCGCGCGCCCACAGAAAGGAAGAGGATTTCGTCCACCGGTTTCGTGGACGCTGCGGCTATGGATGACCAAACTTTTCGGAGGCTGTTCCGATTCGAGAAGGGCGACCTCCACATGCTCAAGGATGCCTTGCGCATAACGGAAATCCGGACCAGCCAGGGAGTCACTGTGTCGGCAGAGGAAGCTCTATTGATGGGTCTGCGCAGACTTGCGTACCCCAATAGATCCCCATCCGTGCGGATGGGGTGCTTTCATAGAAAACCTTTTGGAAGTGCCCGTTGTCGCCTGCGTCGTGGAAAGTCCTGGTGCGGGCGTACTCGTCGTCGCCCCCTCTTATCGGTGGTGGCGCAGGGCGAGACTTTGGCGAGGGAGGTCAGCGGCCGAGGCTCTTCGCGAACAGGCCGCTGCCGCTATTTCGGGGTCGGGCGAAAGCCTTTGCGGGGCGATTGTGGCGGTTTGCTTTGTTTCGTTTTCCTCGAGTTTTTTTTTTTTTCGACTCTCCAACGCCAGCACCAGCTATCGCGTCTTAGTGTCGTCCTTCGCGCGCGTACAAGCGCACGTCAGGCGCGCCGTTGCGATGCGACGCGGGGTAGGCGCGCGGCAAATCCACAGCTGTCGCGGAGGCGTCAGGAACCGGAGTCCTTCGCTCGGCTGGCGAACCGAAACTTGCGCGGCGCCGACCGCGCGTACATCCTTTCCCTCTCTCTTGCGCTCCTCGCTCTCATCCGGGAAGAGGGTAGCTTTCCGTCGCGCCCTCCCACTCGGCCCGTGCCTACCGAGCCTGCGGTCGCTAGTTGGTTGAGGGTCCTCGTCGCTTGCTACGTGCGCGTGTGTGGATGCCGAGAACGTGCGCGTCCTTTTTGGCTGAAAGGAACTGTTACGGTCCCGCGATGTCTTGTTCTTTTTCCTTCGCGTTTATTATTATTATTATTATTATTATTATTATTATTATTATTATTAGTAGTAGTAGTAGTAGTAGTAGTATTATAATTTGTTTCGGCATGTATGCTCCGATGACACCGTGTTAAGGACCGCCGTCCTTGTTAACTCTCGTGTCTCTCCCGAGAACGGCACTGTAGTCCCGGCCTGCCAGGGTATTTGATTGCTGCCGCGTGAGCAGACCACATTCAAAGACAAAAATTCTTGGACCATGACCCGACGCGGGCTACGATTCATGAAATCGGCTGGCCTCAATGAACGATTGTAGGCGTGAAGTGATGGACAACCGCACGCGTTCACACTGAAAGTAAAGCTTCTTGCCTCCCTCTCCTTTCTTTCTTTTCATCCCTTAGACCCCTTCCCTCCGTGTAGGGTAGCAAACCGGACGCGCGCGCAGTTGACCTCTCTATACCCTTCCTTCCTTCTTGACTTCCTCCTCCGCGGTGCCAGGTAAAGCTCGCGTCATTGTCTGCGGTGTAAGAACAGCAGTGTTTCCTGCGCTCTCGTAAACCGCTCATGCATACCGCGTGGTGTCCCGTACTGGCTTTTGCGCGCATACTCAATAAACAGAATGGTATCACGGGTATATTTGTTATAGCGATACATTTCCTGTGGGCTGGTAGGTGACATTATCGCTTTGCATTTCTCTTCTTCGGCGAAATCAAGCTTCCCGCGTTGCGTAGAAGTATAGAAAGGGTGCACCATTCTTTTGATTCCTTCCATGAAACGGAGAGATAGAAAGAGAGAAAAAAAAAGGAAAAAAGAAACTGAGCTGGCGGTCTCAGTGCACGCTAGTCTCTAAGGAACTCTGATGTAGGTTAAAACTTAGCAGATGGACATGCCATGGCGCACCGTCGCAAACAGCTTGAGTATCGGTTCAGTTGAATCGTTTTAGATAAACGAACCAAGCCACTTACTCACTTGTCAATAACACAGTGAGGTCTTGCTAATGGGGCCCTGAACTAAGGGCTCCACCCTGCGTGGAAGTCGCCCAAACTCATGATAAATAAATGTTCTCTCTCTCTCTCTCTCGCATGTCGTTACGGGTATAGGAGATAATGCTTTCACTTCCTTGTTTTCATGAATTCGTCTACTGTGCAAGCCATCATTGCCGAATGCCGGCGCTTTGAGGAAGCCAAGAGCCGCCGCATTGCCCATCCATTTCCCCGTCCTTGTTATACGTATATCGTATTGGGCCATGTGGTAGGTGATGCAGCGTTCTGCTTCTAGAGACATCAATCTCTGAAACGTGTGTAACTTTTCTTTCCAGCTTTTATCGTCAGCGTCTGCCGCTCGTTCGACGTTCGCTTCGACTTAACTACACGTAATGTCTTATCCTTAATGTATATTTCTCACCGAACTACAAGAATCGCAGTTGGCCAATGGGGAAGGCATAAATTAAATTGCTTGTTACGATGCCCGCCGCGGCGGCTGTGGCGCCGTTCTGCCCAGAAGGAGGCGGTCGCGGGTTGGGATCCCGACTGCGGCGCCCGCATTCCGATAAGGTTGAAACGCAAGGACACTCATGGGGTTGTTTTATTCAGGTGCAAGGTAAAGAACGCCAAGCGGTCGAAATCGGAAGTGAAGGCTACCGCTATGCGGCGCGTGCCTGTGTGTGTGTGTGTGTGTGTGTGTGTGTGTGTGTGTGTGTGTGTGTGTGTGTGTGTGTGTGTGTGTGTGTGTGTGTGTGTGTGTGTGTGTGTGTGTGTGTGTGTGTGTGTGTGTGTGTGTGTGTGTGTGTGTGTGTGTGTGTGTGTGTGTGTGTGTGTGTGTGTGTGTGTGTGTGTGTGTGTGTGTGTGTGTGTGTACACACGCACGCGCGCGCACACACACACACACACACGCACGCGCGCGCGCGCCTCAGACATATATTATGAAGACTTGCAGGAAGGAAAACAAGCTCGTAGTGACGATTGATGTAACAATGTGTATATAACGATCTGCACGTGCGCGAAACGGACACTCGTCATTAATGTGTGTGTGTGTGTGTGTGTGTGTGTGTGTGTGTACACACGCACGCGCGCGCACACACACACACACACACGCACGCGCGCGCGCGCACACACACACACACACACACACACACATTAATGACGAGTGTCCGTTTCGCGCACGTGCAGATCGTTATATACACATTGTTACATCAATCGTCACTACGAGCTTGTTTTCCTTCCTGCAAGTCTTCATAATATATGTCTGAGGCGTATGTTCTTAACCACGTATAGTGGTCGCCGCATGCTTTTTGCCCGGGTGAGATAGGCGTGGCGAGTGGTCAACGGTGTTCCTTTTGCCCATTTATTTCGAGACCTCGTTGGCGTTGGCATCCTTCGGGCATCGCGCTTTGCGCGCCTGCACGGCCGCTCCAGAAAATCCTTGGTTTTGCTACGCAGGGGTCTTCAAGAGGGAGAAACTGTGCATATGGAAGTCATCCCGGCGCTGCTGGAATGCCTCTTTTGCCCGCGTTCTTGCTTTCAGACAAGAGAGTGTTGAATATGCATACGTGGAACAACGGCCGACACCTTTGTCGTTGTTTTTTTCTGTACACCGACTACAGTTGCGTTTTCCAAGCGTCTCCGGTTACGCGCGCCCTGGCTCCGCGCGTTTTAAGCTGAGGCCTTTCGCGCATTGGTTCTAAACATAGCGCCTCCAAAAAAATTGCGAACGAGCGAAACGCTTGATTGGCGCGACAGGTCAGGCGTGGAAAAGCCGCAGTGTGTGGCGTTACGGATCACTCGCTTTTCTTTTTCTTTCTTTCTTTTTACTTATCTATATATATATTTTTAAATATAGCTCTTTACACACTGGCCCTTCGGCTCTCTCGTCAGAGAAACGTTTCCGAACACCACTTTCTTCATGCATGAGTGAACAAGCGTTCCATTGAGGGAGCTTAAAAAAAAACGTATTGGGCCTAGGCAGTTGGTAAAATTACATATCTGAAATAGCAAATCGGTCGCTATTTTTGCCAGCTCTGGTATGATGGGCCAGGAAGTGATAAATATACTCGAAGCAGCTTCAAGTGACGCTACAAGTTGCGAGTGTGTGAGGCTGTTATTTAAAAAAAATGTTAAAATGAATTTGAAGGTAGAATTTGACGTTACAACTTGGTTCGCTTTTCCAGCGGAAACTCATGCATTATTAGCAACAATATAGTGCGAATGCGGTGGCATATCGAGCGGTGACGTCGTCGCTGTCGCTGCGCGGAAATGTTTTTGTTTCGTAGTTTTCTCGAACAAGCCACCATTCGTTCACCCCACCCCCTCCCCTCTGAGCAGATATGCTGAGAAGAGCACACACGTGCATCGTGTTGTAGTTGGGCAAGATTTATGTTGTTCCTGGCGCCGTAACATCGCAGCCGTTTTCGTGTTCTGGGTCTGTGACTTTGCGAACGCTAAGGCCAAGTCAGCGTGATTAGTCGAATGATTAATCGAGAGTACGGCCATTATAAGCCACAGAGGGCCGCTGCTCCGGATCAATATCAGATTACCAGCATCTGGGCTTCCTTATTGTCCGCCTAATCTAAAGAAGGCGCAGTTTCGCGTGCAAGGCGAAGCATCGTTTGCGATAGCAAAGTAGTGGACACTTATACGAAGTAAGGGTAGTAGTTTTATCGGCCGTATAAACTTGGAAACATTCGCTTACTAACTGAATTAACAAGGATGTTGTCAGCGCGCACAGGCAAACATGAACATATCATACTCAGTGGGCGCGGACAGTCGCTGTCAAAACGCTCGCGTGAGGAAGCGCGGCAGCAGCAGCAGCGAGCGAAGTGCCCTTCGTGCTGTCTATCGCTTCAATGCAAACGGCGGCGAGCAAACAATTACGCACAGAGGCATGAGCCGGCTGCGAATCGCTTTCAAGGTCGCGCGTGCCGCCGCGCAAAGAACGCAGTTGCTGGCGGAGTAGAAGCACCCTCTCCCTCCCCGCCTACTCCCTCCCGCGCTCCGTCCCTACTTTCCTCCGCTTCGCGCACGAGATTGATCCACGACCGTCAGTTCCCCTTGCGCCCGTCCGCGAAATACACAGATGCTGCTGGAGGCGAACGCGCCTGCTCCCCTCCCCCCCCCTGCTCTCCCTTCCTCCTATCCTCCCGTGGCCTTTCGCGCGACGAAAGACGGCGCGCGTTTGCTCTCCGTACACCCTTGCGCGCGTCGGATTGAGCCGCGATCGTCGGCTCCCCTCGCGTGCTTTCACTCGCACAAGCAGCATCCGGCGCGATGCGACGGTATTATCGCCGTTGGACTTTATACGAAACGTCACGGCGACGGCGACGGCAAAAATGCGCCTGGAGTGTCCATGTAATTGATACCGCAATAAAAAAAATGTTAAGGACTGAGTCCCTTAACTCTTGGAGGTGGATGACCAGCGAAGCTATAGCGCATCACGCAGGGTTTCACACACACACACATGCACACACACCTACTACAGAGAGAGAGAGAGAGAAATTACAGAACGATTAGTGTGGACGATAATGCAAATAGCATTTGAACAATTCGCAGACACGCCGTGCCGATGACGATAGTTTTATTTGCACTGTATAGTGAGGGAAGCAGGCCGATATTTCTAATCGCATTAATGCACCCTCGGACGCCACAGGTAAAGTTTTACTTAACGAGGTTTCCCAACCTCGTCTAGTTTAATCGCGTTCGCTGCACCCCACATGCGGCATCTGCATCTTCGGATGCCACAAAGAAACCTCCACCGAACGTGGCCGCCCAGCCGCAGCTGTACTTTGTGCTGCTGACGCTGTAGTTTGGGGGCGCGTATACGTTCGACTTCGGATGAATTGCGGTGCAATTAATTTCATAGGCGTCTATTTCAGGCGCAGTATATATTATTTACAGGACCGCGTTCTCACGTTTCTCAGTTAGCGCCGTGAAAGAAGTTAGGCAAATGCCGACAGATCGCGAAAAGCTTGCTTCAAGTGTCTAAAAAAATGCTAATCGCGTTAAAAACGTGCGCTTTTTGTAATCTTCCCCCTATCGAAATGCGCGGCCGCTGCGACTAGAAAACGAACGCGCGGCCAAGCGCTGGGCAGGACTCCTTATTAAGCATCTGCTGAGGCGATTGAATCTCGCCATGGGTTCAGTGTTTTTTTGTAAAGCGTTCCTCTTGGAGAATCGGCATATCGGTATGGAGGTGGCTGCGAGACAAGGATAGTTTCGGGTGAAAAAAGAATGTGCCCGTCTTCGCATATATATATTTATATATATATATATATATATATATATATATATATATATATATATATATATATATATATATATATATATATATATATATATATATATATATCGGTTGCCATTCGCACATGTCCGCTATAACACGGTCGCAGTTTGCCGGCTCTATTTGTTCTCGCGGAACTCCAATCGACCACTCGCACGCCTTTTCCGTTTATAGAGTAATGGCTCGCTCTATTCGCGTCGTGTCCTATATATCGTGGGTGCGTAGTTGACGCTCGAGAGTCGGAATCGCGGATCTCCGTCACGCACGGGGACGTTTGCTGTGTGGCGGCCGACCATTTGTCGTCTGCACACACCGTGCTGGGAATTTCTTTTCGAAATCGCCCTCTGGGGATCGAGCCTTTAATATTTTTCGCCGATAGCCGCATGTTGCGCAATCTCGCTTACCTCCGTACCGCACTATATGTTGTCGGTTGCAGAATAAATGCTGTGGTCTTGCAGCCGGTTGCCGAACTGATGAAATCGTTTATTCTTTTTAATTTATTATTATTTTGTTAGAGCGTGGTAGTTTATTGGCCCGTATCGTTGTGTCGTGAAAGCCTGTGTAGCGTTTCGACATACACGTGTACGAGAAGTATTGTCGCGAGCGGTCGTATATATAATGTAAGCATCGAGGCAAGTCCGTGCGTTTTCTTGAAAGCTGATTTTGCCAGATGGGTCGGCAACTGCTCTTTTTGTCTGAGATCTCGTGAATTCGCGTTAACAGCTTGCGGGCGCGGTGAGCCACGATTCGTCGGTTCGAACTGCGGTCGCCTTAGTGTAGAATTATGTGACTCTTGACCCGGGAGCTATGTGTTTGCCATTGTAAAATTGCGCCATATAATCGTACTGCTGTTGCGGCATTTAGAGAAAATCGGAGAGGCTGCAGCAGCCCTCTGGGCCAATCAGAGCCGACAAGATGGCGAATTCGCCAATATGGCCGAGTTTGACAATGTCCACGACAGGACCTCGCGGTGTAAAACACTTATGCACGAATCACTTATGCGCCGGTACTATGCGGTCATACATCATCCACTGAAGTACGCGCGCTCTGGCTACTGAAGCACGCGAGGCTGTGGTACTTGAACGTCACCGCGGTCGTGTTTGTTGTGCGTATAATGCAGATCGCGTTCCGTACGCCCATTTCTCGTCTGCACTGCGCCACATTGCTTCGCTTTCGTTAGCGTTCGGTCAAGGTCGTGAGGGCGCCACTGCGACAGTGTATACAGATCTCCCTATGTGCCTATATCGTACGCCGCGTTGTGGTGTGTATTGCGCCGCGTTTTTTCCACTGTGTTTATTGGTGACGAGACTGCTGTGTACGCAAACACATACACATTGCGCCAGCTCGCCGAATGAAACATGTAATTGTATTGCACCACTGGCACGCGGCGTGGTATGGGCAACAATAGCGAGAAAGTTACGTCACCCATGGGAAGTGCGGTCTCCGGCGCGCCTCATCGTCCTACCTCACTCAGTATGCGCATACTCTTCGCGTATTCATCTCTGCACGTGGGGTGAGACCGTGTTTTCACATATGCATGCAGCGCGAATGTGCTTTTCGTTTCCCCGTAATTCGAAGCTCTGCTTAACGATGCACATCGCGCAATATTCTGAATAGTGCCGCGGCTCTGGCTAAACGTTTCGCGTTCACTTCTCGACCTCTGCAGTTTCGAATAGTCAGAAACAGTATTGCGAGCGTATTTGATATTCCGCTATAGGGCGTATCTTCCGGCACACCAATGTACGATGCGAGAGCGAAAGTTGCGCAATGCGCTGCAACGGTAGCGACATTTGGGATGGCCGGGATTCGACTTCGCAACTTCGAGAAGCGTAAAGGTGGTAGAAAGTTTAAAAAAAAGGCGCTCAAATTTTCAACACCTTATGGGAGCACGCTTCAGCGCCAACTGGACTGAACTGCGCTATAGCTTATTGCGAGTCACTGTGCCTTTGAAACGGGTCTCTTCTTTTTTGTCCCCCCCTCCCATATCTTTCATCCCTTTCTCGTATAGCTCCACCGTACTACTCACGGAGGTTATAAGGCGCTTGCTGCGCGTTATACGTGTTGCAGTGTGGACACCAGGGGAGGAGGGTGGGTATTCTGTAAGAGTTCACCTAGTGGACTGTCCATTTCGACCGCTGCTGATTGGGTGCAGCTGTACGAGAGAGGAGGAGACGAGCCGCCCTAGCCAATCAGCAGCACCTGAAATGGACAGTCCACTAGGTGGACTCTTACAGTATACCCCCCCCCCCCCCCCCTCCAGGTTTTCTTACCTGCCTGTCAATTTTTCTCTCTTCTTTATGGTTATGTCCACCGTGTGTCTTACTCGTATAGCCGTATTTCATGCGCGCATGTTGTACGATGGGTGCGTCACCAGCGCGCCAGGCTCGCCATCGGGGCCTTGATGATAATTTATACATGAGAGAGAGAGGGGGGAGAGAGAGAAAGAGGGAGGGAGGGAGGGAGGGAGGGAGGGAGGGAGGGAGAATTAAATATCGGTTGCTTGTTTGATGCGCCGCTTTCTCTTTTCTCTCGCTCCACTGCTTTTCTCGCTTCCTCTTTCTTTTCCCGGACAATGGGGACGCGATCGAGTCGTTTCTCCGAGACGCCCTCGGCGGTGGCGCGCGGCTATTCTCGGCGCGTCGTGTGTCCCGCCGCTTCGCTTCGAGAAGGCCGCAGGTGTCGGCAGTGTGTGCCGCGTTTGAGCAATCGAGGAAGAAGAAGAGATCGTCCGCGTGCGGTGCGCGGGCGACGCTTTTAGTGCCGCCGCCGCATAGGCGTTGCCCCGTCGAGGATCCACCAGTGCCACCGCCGTCCTTGCCGGCTTGCGTTTGTTCCGTGGCCGCCATATCCTCGCCTCCCTTCGCATCAACATACCCGCTAATCAGTCAACCCTTATGGCCATTCCTCGACACATTCATACACCCCTTGTAGTGAAACCCCTTCCTCGAAACGTCCATCCCCAATATCACATCTCTCGCCGCATAGCTCGCGCAAATGCCCTCCACAAGTATTACGGACAGGTCGAGAAAGCCATCTGGGTGGACGCCGCATGTACAACGCATGAAGCTGTAGCAGTTGCTTACAACCCAACCTTACCCCGACCCCTAACTCACCATCTTCCCTCGGGCTCTACACCTGAGGAAGCAGAGGAGACCGCCATCGCCTTAGCCCTTGCCCTTTCGGATGCTGAATACATCTTTAGCGATTCAAAGACTGCTTTGTCCAACTTTGCCAGAGGCAGAATTCACAACCCTGCCTGGAACTTGTTGAACATCCCCACCCAGAATTTACCACGTAGGGTTGAGCTCCGGTGGGTGCCGGCTCACTCTGGGAACCCCGGAAACGAGGCTGCCGATAAATTGGCCCGAGGTTTAATTTGCCGGGCTCAGGACAGCCTCGATCCGGGTTTCTCGAGGGAGCGGGTACACAGCTTTGCGGAGCTCACGCAAATACCCCGTTTGGACCGTCGGTCTTACCCTCCTCCCCACTCCTCCCTGACGCACTCCCAACAGATCCTCTGGAGACGCCTCCAGACCCGCTCTCTCCCATCCCCTCAGCTGCTATCCCACTACTGTGGCACCTCCCCTACATGCTCCCTATGCGGAGACCCTCACGCCACACTCTCCCACATCCTTTTTGGCTGCCCTGCCGATCCTCCCCCGCAGGGACAGCCCGCCATCTCAAGCTGGGAGGACTGGGAGGTCCTGCTCTCGTCTACGGACCCGACATCGCAGGTTACTGCGGTGGCTCGGGCTGCCGACGTCATGAGCAAAAGGAGCATGAACGTTTCGACGTAGTGCGGGACCGTGCGGTGGTCCAGGGACCCAGAAGAGTCCAAACTCACATGCTATGAATAAAGTTTTTCTGTCTGTCTGTCTGCGTTTGTTCCGGGCGCGTCTTTTATGGGCGCCCTTTCAGGGTCGCCTCCGGAACACGTGGTCGCGAAGCTCGGCGCTCCCTCGGGCTGTGTTTTTCGGTGGAACGCACTTCGGGCCGCTATTACGGGTTGCGTGAAAATATATTTTATGCGAAGCATATTACTAGAGCTCAACCCAGCTCCTCAGGCGCGGCGGTGTCGCCTTCAATACCACGTGACACCGTGACGTCACGACAGAGGAGAAACGGGGCTCCAACTCGCGCCGTCGCTCGCGGCGTCGCCTTCAAGGCTGACCACGTGACACCTTGATGTCACGACAGAGGAGAAACGGGGCTCCAACTCGCGCCGTCGCTCGCGGCGTCGCGGCGGTATATAAGCAGCTGCGCTTGCCTCTGCTAGACACTCACGAGGTGAGATGCCTCCTGGAGACAGAGCTGCTCGTTGGAATGAGAAGCGAAGGTTGCGGCGCGCTACAAATACTGTTTCTAGGTGGCTTTGCTACGGCGCAGCGACTACGCGCCCCGCATCGGACGCGGTGAGCGTCGAGCAACGCAGCGTTCGGCGCGACAACGAAATGTGCGCCTGAGCAAGCGCCGCACGCCTGAGCCGACGCCGACGACACCGGCTTTTCTGCGACACGAGCTCCTTAACGCTGTCGCGTTAAAATAAACGCTAGTATGCTTCGCATCCTGGGCTTAACCTTAGCTAAGCCACAGCCATTTTTGTTTGTTTGTTCAACTTAAAACCTGCGGAAATAAGAATAAGACTGTACTTAAACGCATATTTCGAAACACTTATAGCGTAAATTATAGCGTAAACACCTATAGAGTAAATTACATTTTTTTTTCTTTCTTGCTTTATAAAGTTTTGAGTGGGACAGACGCAAACAAAGCTCTCGAACTTTCGAGTCTTCCTGTGCCGAGCTGGAAACAATTCAGGAGTGGAATCAGGCCCCCGAAACGGCGTACACTCAAATGCGGGGCAGAAGTGAAGTTAGAATCTGTCCTTTCCATCTTCGTCGCACGCGTGACACCGCCGTTACTGCGGCTTGCATGTGGGCAGGAGGGACCGCAGTGCTCCGAAATTAGGCCAAAGTAATCGCGGTTCCATTTTCTGAAACAGTCAGAAGTGGAGACCGCGCAAACTATAGGGCCCAAAGTGCGTCGTAATTGCACGTCCAGCGCATTTATGCGAGAGTACTCGGTTCCTTTGTTCTCTCTCTCTCTCATTCGTTCCCATGTGCGCATAGTTTCTTTCTCCAGCTTTTTCTGGCCTCCATGTGCATTAGAACATGTCGCGTGTGTGCATCTTACGCTGGTCACCTCGTATCTAATGGCATAACAGGTGTTATATGTGGCGTAGTTTAGCTAATATCTGGGCCCTTTGTCCTTCCAGGTGATGAGGTGCGCAAACTGCGATGAAGCTGTTCATGAACTGACTAACCCGCTGCGGCATGTGCCGCGTGCTGTAACGTAGTTGCTTATTTTGGAATATGCTGTGTGCTTCCCACTTGTGTAGAACGGACATAATGATTTATCCGCAAGTTTCAATAAGATTTCACTATATGTATACGTGTGGTCTCTGACAGTCAACTGTTGTTGGTTTATCTGGTATGCACAGACAAAATGAAAGCGTTGGTAGGGGCAAACTCGTCTACAGGGGCATCTACCATCTGTAGGCTACTTTCGCGACCAGCGAACGATGCTGAAAGGCCGGTCGCGAACCACAAAAATATCCGAGAACGCCTAAGCACTTCTTACTAGTTGTGAACGCGAAAGCATTAATTTCCAGTTGAACGCCACTGAGCGGTCCTTCGAGTTATGAACTGCTCGCGGGCAAGCGAGTGCGTTGAGATGCTTTGCCAAGGCCTCCAGATAGCACAAGGGCGGGGCACTTCAATCCAAGGCATCGTGATAACTTGCCCAACTGCCATAGAACCTAATGGGGACGCTCCCGAGAAAGCCTCGGTGATTTTGACGTCACCGCTTTCGTCACGCCAGGCTAGGCAATGGAAATATCGGTCCAGGGAGCATGATTTCATTAAGAAGTGTGCACAGACCTGCTATCTAGCAGGCACTGGTTTAACCCACAGTGACTAAGACACACGGCTTCAAAGCGTGAGTTTCGTAGGTTCGAAACTCACTACCGCCAATGTATTTTTTCATTTCGAATTTATTCTTTCTTTCATACATTAATTTATTTATTGTGATTACCGAGGTAGGCGAGAGCTTGCGCAGGCAGGGAACTCGCGGGTAACAGGCTTCCGAGAGCGAGGGTGACGTGGCGTCGCGTAGGTGCCCTCTCCCCTCACCCAATTGCGCCTGGCGCAGCAGCAGGTGTTCCCTTTCGGCCGTTCTGCACCTTCTATAGCGCGTTCGTGACGTTTCCCCGCAGTGAACGAGAATTTAATTGCAGTTTTGCTGCTACAGACGCGGGCTTTTTCGCTAAATGGGCCATTTGATGCTTTCTCATAAAAAAACAACACGATTGATCCCTTTTTGCGGCCATATTCCTTAGTTTTAATCGAAGCTGTTTACCCCCTTTGTCCATCTTCTTTTATCTCGCACACTGACCTGTGCGTTCAGACCTGTCTGCCTGTGTACAGACGTGTCAGTCTGTGGACCCCCCATGATCCTAAAGGCACACCTCCCGCACTTCTCTTGAGCCCTTTGCAGGGTACTTGCGATGCGCATTAATTGAGGCGCCGCGGGCTGGCCCGAGGCGCGGCGGGGTCGCCGATAAGCAGGGCCATTAGCGTTATTTCGGGCTGCTCCCTACTTGTCCCGCGAGCCACTACTCGACGTGTGCTCGAGCACGCGTCCTGTGGGCGTATCGATCAGTATAATAACGTTTGCTGCGTTCGCCCGTCTGCGTTTCTTGCCGCTGTCTCGTGCATTGTACGTGTTGTACGGCATTGTATTTGCAATCAATCGTCTGCCTCCTCGGTTAAACTGATAAAAATACATTTCTTCTCGTGGACGTGCCTTGTCTGTTAAGGAAAACAAATTTTGTGCTGTTTCCTTGTTGGTGTAATGACCCTAGGGTAGGCCTGTCTTGTATTCGCGCGTGCACACGCTATAATTCTGCGTGCATTGCAGCTATTGGTTGATCTGTTATTATTATTATTTTTTTTGCCCTGCCGATTTAGACGGGTAAGCACGTAAGCGCCGGTCGATACATCTCGGCAGACCCGTAATCCCGATTCGGGAAGACGCGCGCCTAATGGGTTTCTCGTTAAGGCGACAGGGTTTTCGTTTTAATTGCAGCGGCGCTGGCGTTCGGGATGAGTCCATTATAATCTGCCTTAATCTTGTTTCCCCTTCACTGTCATTTTACTCCAGAAAGTTCCTTTGGTTCCTCTGCGTTGCGATAGCGTCTTTTTTTTTCTTCTTTTCTGTTCGTTCCTGCTTTATGTAGGTCGCAATAGTATTAATCTCGTACATTAATTGGATCGATCGATAAACTGAGCATTCTACCAATAATTGATGAATCATATGCAAATAGGCAAGGACTTTCTATCGGTAATGTGATTTATGTATGCGACCGCATTCAGTTATGGTTCGACAATCGTACGCACGTTTTTCTTACTTTTTTTTTTCGTTTATACCAAATTCATCGAGCAACAAGCTCTTATAATGTCATGATGTGAGCTTCTGTAGATTGTGTTCCTTGCCTGCCGCCACTTGATGTACTTGGCCAAGGTGAAACGAAGTGCTTTTGTTTAATATATATCCAGAACCCGGTCGAAACGTTTGAAACGATAATTTTTTTCGTACGTGTGTCCTCAACCTACAAGTGCATATATATTACTTTATATAAATATTTGTTCCTTGTGCCGTCGGCGGCCTCACCTTGCACTGGCCTTATCGGCAGAAGCTGGCGTTCTGAGTGCAAGTTCCGGCGTTCGCTTTATCCTGAACGATGAGCTGCCATTTTTTTTCTCTCCCTTATTCGACGTGCCCTTGGATCTGAGGCTTTCGTGTCTCCATCCGAAGTCGGTTCATGCGGGCCGCCGTTGGGCGGGCGACGCATAAATAACGGGCCACGCGGTGTCGTGCAGCGCGCACGCGATGTACAGCGAACGAGGTCTCTGCTTTTCGCACAGGGCACCGCGTGCCCGCAGCGCCAATGCGTGCGGGCTTTTCGTGAATACGTGCAGACGCGGTGTTCGAAGAAGCGCTGCACTCTGATGGAAGAAGGCTCGATCCGTTGGCAAGCGAGGGCCGTCTTAAGATGCTCGGCGCATGCCTGCGGATTGCATTTGATTCTGCCCGCATGTGTTGTTGGATTTCCGAGGTTGAATGGGAAAGTTTTCTCCCGGCGCCCGGTAGTTCCCTCTGCCAGGTCGGTGACTTCCCAACGCTCCCTGGCCAGAGATGATGATGCGTGCTGAAGAGTGCCCACGCTTGGCGCAGGAACGGTCAACTTGGGTTTGTTTTGCATCTCAGCCCGCATTAGGCCAAGAATAAAAGTAAATATATATGAAAAGGAACACGAGTCGACAGCAAAACGGACGGTGGCTTCAAAAGTCTCGGGAATTGCTTTTTTTTCACACCTCCGTGCTGCGCCTTTTTATGCAGTTTCTTTTGCAACTTTCGCTCGACGAGAGTATTCAGGGTTCATCTCTTGGGCCAATTGGAATTGCAGCACAGCCGGCAGCACCCCACTTATGCTGATCGACCCGCACTCTATGCAATCGAGGGACAATTTCAGGTGAAACCGTGGTCGATGCTTTTCCATTGATATTGCCAGCGTTGGCTCTTTGTAGGCTTGACTGTCGCCACCGTTTCCAAAGAATGCGGCGGTTGTGGTCACCCAGCAACGGATGTTCCTTGCCTGCCTGTCAATAGTCTGCGTCGGGCCCCGTCGTTGTACAGGCGGGCGCTGGTGCTTCGAGTGAAGCACACGAAGACGTGCGTCTCCAAACGGCAACACCCATGGCCGATGACACATTGCAGTTTGGGATCCAAGAACTTGTCGCGTTCGTCAGCTTTGGGTCGTCGAACAGACGAAGACGCGACCCTTAATCGCTTGTAAATTATCTTGAGCTGACTCTGGTTACGTCACCACCTCTTTGGCGTCGAGAAAACGATGAAGCGTGGATGGCACTCCATAGCTGCACGCTCAGCCGGTGAAGCACCCTTCTTCGTCCAGGATTGCCAGACATAAGAGTAAGAAGCAGCGGCTGCAGGCGCTTGGCTGGCCGTATCTGTGTACAGGGCGCTACGATCCCTGGCGCCTGAATACTGCGGTGGTGCGTATTCTAGCTGGAGGTATAGTGTCGTGCACTGCTGTCGGCCGTCAGCATATAACACTGTCCATGCACGCATTATTGGCGTAACGCTCGACTCCCGCATGTATGTGTTGAACGCGTGAAAATCTTCGTATAGGGCGACCGTCGTAAAGTACTCCGTTCCCATTTCAGAGTAATACTGATAGACACGCGGTTTGGTTATACTGCAGTACTGTGAGGTTTACCGGCGGCATCTGGACCACGTACAGTCGCGGACAGAATATTATGGACCATGAAATCTAAGAAAAAGCTGAATATCTCCGCAACCTCACAACGCAATCTGGTATTTGCATTTTGGACCTCGACTAGAATATGCTAACAACGTTGTCGTGGGCAGTTTTACTGGTTACTGCTACAGGGTGCTCGGGAATTGAACGTTTTCGGAGATCCCGTGGTCCATTTTATTCTGTCCGCGACTGTACGTACGACGCAGAAAAAAAAAAAACTAAAGAAACCTACAAGCGGTAGTGTCTGTTTTTACGCTTGTACAACATATTCGGTTGTCCACTTCCACTGACAGTTTTCAGTAGATGAAGCGCCAATAGTGACGGCACACAAGAAGAAATACAGACAGGACAAGGCGCTTGGCTACGCCGCCGACAAGGCGACTTGGCTACGCCGCCGGTCCCGTTTTTCTTGGCTGGTTTTACTAACTTTGTCACGTCCATTTGCGCCGGTAAACGTGAAGTCTACACTCCAAAGCTCTGTTTCATTCTTTTTCGCTTATCTGTCGACAACGCATTGCACGTGTTCTACTCTGCAGTGCAGCTTCACCCACGCACTTCGCCGCACGGCGGCTGCCCGTCTTTGTTGAGAGGCACGCAGCTAGCTGCAGCACTGGCCGTGCGGCGCATACACAGATTAACCGTTCCTGGCACGGCGGCGGCTGCCGATTGACCGAACGCCAGAACCCGCGCGCTGGCGTTTCTCTTGGCCCGGAGCCGCGCGTCAATTCTTGTGTATGCGGGCTGTGGGGGGTTGTGCACACAAATACTGGAGCGTGCCGCGAGTTCCTGCACGAGCGCATACCGTTAGAGCATCGTTGTGTACGCTCCGCCTAGCGACTTCCGTGCATTGCTGCGAAGCTAAGTGCTCAGAGTTGGCCACCTGTTTCTCGGGACGTGCCTGAAGGAACCTCCAGACAGCGACACTGTTCTTACTGAGTCATAGACTTTCCTGCATGTATGAAAATTTGTTACTGAGTAGCTGTTGCCTCTGCTATCTTTGAGAGAGTGAGCTGGTATGGATACGTTTGAAGAAAAGAGACTCGTCACAGTGGAGCGCTGCGCGCAGTGTTAGAACGACTGCTGTCTGTCTCTTGGTTGATCGAGCTGCATGCTGGGGCACCACTGCACTGAACTTGTGAGGCGTGGATAAGTAGGTCCCAGGGCATACGTGACCGCTGCTTTTCCCGGCCGTGTTCTCTTGTAAGTCGGAAAGATGGCTCTGAAGAAAAAGCTTTGTTCTGCCCGCGATGTTCATTCACTTCGGGAGAATTTCTATCAGCACCTCGGACGGTTCGACATGGGGCGAGTCGGATCGAAACGAATGGTAATTCGATGCCGGCGCCCTCGCTTACATGAACCGATGGCCCGAATGCTATCTGCGACGCATCTGTGGTCTGTGCGCGCTGCCGGGGTGTCAAGAACGGTTGGTCGTTTGTCAGACCCAACATGTGTTTGTTTGTGTGTGTGTGTGTGTGTGTGTGTGTGTGTGTGTGTGTGTGTGTGTGTGTGTGTGTGTGTGTGTGTGTGTGTGTGTGTGTGTGTGTGTGTGTGTGTGTGTGTGTGTGTGTGTGTGTGTGTGTGTGTGTGTGTGTGTGTGTGTGTGTGTGTGTGTGTGTGTGTGTGTGTGTGTGTGTGTGTGTGTGTGTGTGTGTGTGTGTGTGTGTGTGTGTGTGTGTGTGTGTGTGTGTGTGTGTGTGTGTGTGTGTGTGTGTGTGTGTGTGTGTGTGTGTGTGTGTGTGTGTGTGTGTGTGTGTGTGTGTGTGTTTACACGCGGCTATGGTTCGGTGATCTGGTCATGATTTATCCGTCACGAATGCAATTTACGGCTCCAAACTTTGGTGCTGTATAGCGGCGAAGCCATGACGACCATCATGGTCGTGGTGTAATGAACAGTCTTGGTTTGGAGCATGTTACACCGTCTTCAAGTGTAGGGTTGAAGATTAACATGCAGAAGACAAAGGCAATGTTCAACAGCTTGGCAAGGAATCAAGAATTCATGATGGCGAGTCAGCCCCTAGAGTCGGTACATGAGTACGTTTAGCTATGTCCATTACTCACAGAGCACCTTGACCATGAGAAGTAAGATTACAGTAGAATAGGAATGGATTGAAGTGCATACATTGCAGGCATTATCAAATGATGACTCGGAACTTACCACTGTAGTTGAAGACAAAAGTGTACAATCATTGCATTCTACCGGTGCTAACATACGGGGCAGAAACTTGGAGGTTAACAAAGCTCGAGAACAAGTTAAGGACAGGGCGAAGAGCGGTCGAACGAAAATTGTTAGGCATATCGTTAAAGATAGCGGTGTGGATCAGAGAGCATGTAGACGGGTATAGCCGATATAGCCGAGCAAAACGAGAACAAAGTGAAAGCAGGGGCCAATGTTTCGACAAGTGGACTTGGCTTCTTCAAGGCCTTCAAGGAATTTGAAAAAAAAAAATAGATCGGGGCAGGCCATGTAATGCGTAGGGTAGATAACCAATGGACCATTAGAGTTACAGAATGGGTGCCAAGGCAAGGGAAGTGCAGTCGAGAATGGCCATAGGTTGGGTGGGTTGATGAAGCTAGGAAATTTGCATGCGCAAGTTGTAATCAGCTGGCGCATGACAGGGGTAATTGGAGATCACAGGGAGAGGCCTTCGTCCTGGAGTAGACATAAAAAATATAGTCTGATGACGATGACGACGCCGTCTTTTGGGAAGAATAATTCAGTTGAGCTTGTATATACTAGCGGGGGGAGGGGGGAGGGAGAGGCGCATCTTTCAGGTCGTATATTCTCTATATTGTTAGAGCAGTTTATTGCGCTTTTGGGATCTTGGTTTCACAGTGCTGGGTATATGTGTAACCGTGTACCACTGGGTTCTTCTGGTCTACCAGCTGCCAAATATAGCCAAGACACCAGCACCTCTGCTATATATCCGATTAAATGATTTTGAATCGGCGAAAAACAAAAATAGGAGCAACTGAATGCAGGCCTACTGCTGCCACTGTTAGTATATAAATAAACCTATTCGATTTGTCCAGTCTGACGAAGGGGGTACTTCCGAAAGCACGAAGGTGCGGTTCATGTGCAAGCAGGGCATTAGCCGCACTCGGCAACCGCCGGCAACCTTATTCGTATACGCAGCACCGTTATCGGGCCCCGACTCGAGCAGTTGCGAAATGCTCGGCCGCTCTGCAATCGAGTCCGCTGCTCTTCAGTTCAGTGCATGTCACGCGGAAAACACGCCATAACATTCCCGTCGTACACGGTTTCGCTAATGCGGCAGGCGTGTTCTTGGGACCACCGTTTCCTCGTTCGGTTTTGCTCATCCCTGACGCCAACGATGGAGAAAGCGTTCGACGGCTCTCCGATGACCGCTTTAGCGCTCCTTGCTTTTTTTTTCTCGTTTATAGTGTGCATTTAATCGCGTATACGAACCGCATGGAAACCTGTGCGCGTTTAATCAAACTGCGCGGATGCGTTCCTGCCGAGTGGATATGCTTGTTTTGGTTGTCTCGATTCGCCGCGACGTTATGTGGATGACTTCGCTTTCCTCAAACGAGGTTTCTCTCTCTCTCTCCCTCTCTCTCGTCATGGACGCGCATGTTCACCAATTAAATGGAGTGGCCTCGTGTCTCACTGTCGTGTCGGGCGGCGTGGGTCACTTAATTTTGCGGTTGCGCCGCGCAAGAACGAAATGGCGCGTTTATACGTTCCTCCGCTTTGAGCGCGTACTGGCGCACCAATCTATACGGATAGATGGTGGTTGGCGTGATGCCAACGAGAAACGTCGCCTTCTATAAAAAAAAAAAAAATTGAGAGAATTAATATTGCGGCGGAGCTTATAGGGAGGAGGAGGAGGGGAACGTTAAACTGCCGGTCTGCGAGCGCACGCGACATTATCGTTCGGAGCCTCAGCGCCAGCTTGAAACGAGCAAAACTTCGATAATCGTTTTTTTTTTGTCGATGAGTGCTTATCATTTCACTTGCTTCTTCTTCTTTGCATTCTTTTCTTTTTCTGTTTTCGCGTCCCAAATAATCAGTATTTTGTTGATAATTGCTTACTATATCATCTTCCTTGCATTCTTCATTTTTTTTCGCGTCCTAAAGAAATTTGTGAGCGAGGTCTCGCTTCCGAATGCCAAACCATAACGGCCACGAGGGATCGCCCGCAAGAAACGTTGGTGTATATTCGGGCGCTCATCCGCTGCTCGCCCATATACGAGACCTCGGTTCTGTAAACTCGCCGGTGCTTGCGCCAGCTTCACGATTGAACGTTGTCGCGGAGGGTATAATTATGTGAACTATACAGTGAGACTCCATTAACGTGGTGCGCATTGTCTTGCGTATATGTCTTACGCAGCACCGTCGTATCTCATAAATACGACACGCGAGCACGTGGCTCGTACCTTTAGGGGACCCTTCGGCTGGATATAGCCGACACACTCGATTAAAAATTAGAATCGATGATGTGCGCAAGCGCATATCGCGGCAAGATAACGATCGATCGCCACCCGAGAGGAAGGTGACGCGTGGTCTCCTTCACTCCCTATGTCTATACGCACCGGCAGACGACTTTGCAGTAATGCGAAATAAAAAAAAATAAATAAAAAGAGTCCCGTGTACCGTGCAATCGGGTGCACATTATGTAAAGAAGCTCAGGTGGTCAAAATCAACTACCCCGGAGTCCCTCGCCACACGACGTGCCTCACGATCAGATTGTGGTGTTGGCGCGTATGACTCCAGAATTAAATTTAATTTTGCAGTGTCTTACTGCAAGACCGTCTATATATGTAGTACATGCATATTTAAAAGCCCGACCCTTCCAGACGTTCCGCGGAGGAAATTCGCTTATGACCCATGCTTGGTTCAGTCGTAACGGAGGCGCGGACCGCACTGCGCGTTTTGCAACCTTCATAAGAACCGTTTAGAATTTTCTTTTGCCTTTGCTCACGTGAAAGTTGCCATGTCCATGGTGTTATAAAACACTTTTTTTTTACAGGTTTCCGCGCTTAGGGCGGGTCCTTAACTGTGTTGTTTTTATTCTTGAGCAGTGCCTATAGCTCAGGTCATTCGTGCCTACGCGCGTGCACGCATGTTGTTTTGCAAGCAACGCACGTCGAATAACAAGATGTTCATTGAAAGTCTGATGCGACCTGCTTGGTGAAAATCGACTATAGTCCGCCTTCGTATCTGCAAATCGATATCTGCGCTTTCTAGTGGTGCCCATTGTGCGACGTCAAGTTGACTTTTGGTCGAAAGATCGCCGCTGCCAACGAAGGTCACATCCTTTGGTATCGACGTTTAGTTCGTCGCTGCTGATTGCCATGGATGATTAACCTCCTCTGTGTAGAGCGCCCCTTCCTTTATTAGCTCACCCTGCAGGCAGTAAACACGCACCACTGTCCTTGGCTTTCCACCAAATATCGCTTTGCTGTTTGAAAACTGAAACACTGCAGCCTTCTGAAGCTGTAACCCGCCGTTTATATCTACAACGACCTCGTCATAACGAGTTGCCATTTTTTGTGATACCTTGAAGTATGTTATCGTCAAGAAACCCCCTTCCTCCGCGCGCGCGCTTTTGTGTGTGTGTGTGTGTGTGTGTGTGTGTGTGTGTGTGTGTGTGTGTGTGTGTGTGTGTGTGTGTGTGTGTGTGTGTGTGTGTGTGTGTGTGTGTGTGTGTGTGTGTGTGTGTGTGTGTGTGTGTGTGTGTGTGTGTGTGTGTGTGTGTGTGTGTGTGTGTGTGTGTGTGTGTGTGTGTGTGTGTGTGTGTGTGTGTGTTTTCGATTCGTCGCAGCCCCATTGACACAAACGCTTTCCGATCGTTATATTCGCCGACGCCACCCCCACCATGTACGTGGCTCTCTTAAGACGACGTTGTTGCTACGTTATTTGCACGCCGCCTTCTGTGCGCTCCAAGGTCAAGGAGGCCGTCAAAGATTGCCTCAAGTGAAGTCGACCCTTCACCGCCGCGCCCTGAGTCGTTGAGAGAGAGAGGAGAGAGAGAGAATGTATAGAAGGCCGTGTTTCCACCGCTACCTCTCGCTTTTTATTGACTGCGTCTGCGACGAGCTCGGTCGGGTTGCGTTGTGTGCGTGCGTGCGTTTTCGGGTTATCGTACAGGTGGCGCGCAGAGTAGCCGTAATGATCGTGTTCCGAGGTTGGACAGCTCTCGGAAGGCTCGCGTGCTTTCCTCGCCCGCTGCTGGTGCTTTCGACTGCACCGTTTTATTTATTGATACGAGTCCCGGGGAGCAGTGATCGTCAAGTCGCCCTATGAAGCTTACGGCGTCGACCACTCAATGTACAACTTTTGCTGACAGCAAGTGTGCTCCGAGAGCGTCGGTGGGGGGGGGGGGGGGGGGGGGGGGGGGGGGGGGGGGGGGGGGGGGGGGGGGGCTCGCTTGTGAGCCGGCGGTGCGCGCTGGCGTGCTGAATAGCCGTACTCCCGCTTTCAATCAGTTTTACAGCCAATGGCTGTCGTTGCCTCTACAGGTCGGCACCGAAATCACGTCCGCTTTCTGGTTGCGTGCTTCGAAACGTGTCGTATAGGGACGCTTTATATGGTGCATGATACACTCGCTGGGAGAAACTATAAATTAAGGGCATCTATGCAAGCCGAGCTGTCCACGAACTCTCTTCAACCGCACTGTTTATCGTTGTAGAAGCGTAAGCCGCGCGCTTGACAGTTGACAGTCCGCCTCAGAAGCCTATATTGCGTTGCGCTGCGGAGCTCGAGGTCGCGGGCTCGATTCTGGCCGCGGCGGCCGCATCCCGATGAGGGCGTAACGCAAAAAAATAAAAATAAAAATAAAAAGCGCTTGTATACCCTGCATTGGGTGCACGTTTAAAGAGCACCGCGTGGTCAAATTTAGTCCGGAGTAGCCCCCACTTCGGCGTGCCTTGTAATCATATCATATGGTTATAGCGCGTAATGCCTCAGCTAGAACTTCATAATGATTATGATTTTTTTAATGCGTATACCTATTACCTACTAAAAGTAGCGTTCACCTCCCCGAATTTCGGGGAAATGAATTTCCTGACGTACTGCGTTAAATGTTTAGAGAATGAAAGTTCGACTGAGGAAGCCTATAGAAGCGCAACCTATATAGGGCGTCGCTGTTGTTACTGGTCGCTGTTGTTACTGGTCATTTTGCTTGCAGCGCAGCAGTTACGTGAGCACACAGAACAGGACAGGCGCTGACTGTAGCATTCCATCTATGAGAGAAGAATGGCAGGAAGATTAACCGGATGCAAGTCTCCAGTGTGCTAACCTGCAGCGCGGAATGAGGAGGGGGGACGTTGAAATGAAAAAAGGAGCAGATCGAGCAAAAAAAGAAACATTCTATAGACGTTAAAAGAGTCCAACGGATCGCAGAAGAAAGCGCAGCAATGATTTCAGTCTTTTGATGGGACATGGAGTCGCGTCTACACGCTCTGGGATTTACTGCGCACACGTATGCGGAATATGTCTAATAGTTTCTTCGTCACTGCGTGCTGCAGTCTTGGGTGTCCGCGATTCCCATGCGGAAGGCGTAGGAATGGTCATAGCTGGTCATTGGGGAAGGCCACGCCCAACTATATAGTCTGCTTAAAAGGGATACCCGTGTGTTTATGCCTCGTTAGGGAGCTTTAGAAATGGCGCACCCAAACGTCCTTGCGTACCCAAATCAAAACGTGGCCTGCTCTCGTTCTTTTGTATACATGCATTCCACGTTATGTTGTACGACCTGCGGTTTGCGTCCCCTAAATTTGGGGGAGCGAAATCTTAAAGCTCCCTATTGTTGTGCTGCACCGCCGGCAGGCCCATAGGCCTGTTTCTACGGCTCCCCCTCTTTCTTTTGAGAAAGAGAAGGAGCCGAAGAACCGTGGCGTTGTCATAGTTTGTGCAAATCATTTAAAGTTGCTGTACTGATAACTATTCTTATTCTTTATTTTTTTTCTGTGTTTATACATTGATGCACTGTAATTAATATTGGCCCAGAGTTGTTTTTGTATTGTATTTACATTTACGCACTGTTCTTTGCCTCACCATGTTACCTTTACCCTATGTAATACCCTCCCTAGAGGACCTTTAGGGTTATTGGGAAATAAATAAAAAAATAAAAATAAATAAAAGTTTACTTGTCCAACTTTCCACCTTGCTTCATTGTGCAGGTAGCCGTACCTGCACACTGCCAATGCATTATGGCACCTTCACCGTATATATAGCCTACAAGCACCGCAGTTGCAGTTGCATGACAGTCGCGTGGTGGAGTAGAAAGCCTGTAGATTCATTAAACTCTGCCGTCCTTGGGAGATAGCACCACTGCACGCGAGTCAGCCCCGTCTCCGGCGCGCCCTGCTTTGCGCCTATGTCGGAGGGAAGCTCGTGTAAACGTATAGCGGAAGAGAAAAGGGAATGGGTGCAGAGGAAATAGCCTGGCCAGACAAGGAACATCCGTAGCTCTCACGAATTGGAAAGGGGACGAGAGAGAGAAAGAGTAGATAAAACGCGTTATTAAGCGCCAAGCAAGTACGCGGAGCTTGTTTCTTATCTATTTCCTGCTCGACATCGTGCGACGTCTGCCCCTCAGTAGTTGACACTGCCCCCCCCCCCCCCCCCCCCCATAACCACGCTGTTGCCATAAACGTAATGCTTGATATGGGGTAAATAGGTGTTGGCAGGTAACTGCGTGGAACAAATTTCAGTTTGGGCTACAGCGCGGTGAACGTAACGCAACGATGTATAGACACGTCTGCGCGGCAGTTGCGGGCAGCGCTATATACACCGAAAATACGTCGGAAATGCGCTGCGTGTGGTTACCGCTATATATTTGGTGTTTGGATTTCTTACTACCCTTCACTTTTTCAATCCTTACGTTTTTTTTTCTTGTTCGTTCTTCTATATCTTTCATTTGAAAGCACAGAAATCTTCGTGTTTCGCATGAGAGAGAGAGAGAGAGAGAGATCTTTATTGTCGCTCAGCGGATTACTCGGCAGGTGGCCTCAGTCCAAGGTCGCCTCTGTCAGCGTGCTTGATGCCAGGTATTCCTGTTCCTGAAGTGTAGTGGCTGTAGTCAGCCACTCAGGATTTGGCGGTAGCGATAAAGAAGGGATAAGGAAGTCTAGGTGGAGGAGGGTGGCATATCCGCAAGATATGATTGGTGTTCGGGCGGTCGCCGCAGTATATATGCAGGGAGGGGGATCTTCTGTGAGACCTTGGAGAAGGTGAAGGCGGGCTGGTGTCGGAAGGGTGTCTGTTTGTGCTTTGCGGATGATGGTGCCTTGTTGACGTGTGATGCGTGGATGTATCACATGATACATTCCTCTCTTTGTTGCGTTTTCTCATTTCACAACCGCCAGGCCTTGCTGATGCCGTTTAGGCCTTCACAGTTTAAGGCCTTTTAGGAACTTTCTTTTTCTAATGCAAGTACCCGTCCGTTGCAATGTCTGCTCGATCAGTATGTCGTCGGGACGAGCATGTAGTTTTCTACAAATATTACTAGACAGAACTCTGACTCTGCGATCGTTCGGTTAACATTAGTGATACAGTACGTGTATATGTACAGTAGATTAGAAGTACAGTGCATGTATTTGTGTAACCTGCGTGGTTGTGCCTCAAACGTTTTGGCTTTGCTTGCCGCGTTTCATGTGCCTTCATTGACCTAACTTTCCGAGCAGTCATATCTATTCCTGACGCGTGAAGGCGATAAGACGCTGCGCACCCGCACAATCATTGCGAATTGTTGGATTCGTAATGCAATATTTCGTTGACAGTGACCAATTTGCCAAGTTGCTTGAAGCCAGAAGGGCGAAGTTCAGGTAATCCGCGTACCATATACCGTGTCATTTGCGTGCTTGCTGAACCGCCATACTTGCGGCTTTAATGAGCTATCGTTGACACTAGTGCCAGATTTCCCTCTAGCGAGTCCTTTAGGAAACTGTATATGGGGATGAGCGTCGGTGGGTTCACCAGCGTTGCCGCATCTTACGCCTTTACCCCGGTGTCGACTATGGCGCCATCCTGCGGTGTTGGAAAACGCCACTCTGGCAGATGGATGACGAGATAGGGCAACAACGCGAGCCATTACTATCTACTGGAAAAAAATAGGAAAGAAAAGAAAGAAACTGCGTGTTTCTGCAAAGCGGTGGGTGAAGCGAGAGCTGGGAAGTGGAAGGGCTATATTACGCTATGCGATTTTTTTTTTTTATGGGCTATTCACATTGTACGCGTTCCTCGCACTATCTTTATTGACTCCGTCCTTCCCTTCACTACGCTACTTTTTTTTTCTGCACTTGACCGGCCAGTGGATTGCGACCGAGCGAAGGTTTTCGCGGTGTTATCGCGCGGGCGTGCGTGCTCCACTGTCTGCTCGTCGCGCAGGGGAAACTGCTCGCTTCTTCGCAAAGCTGCGCGCTGTGGCGCCGCCTACGTATACGGGGCGCAGTTATCCCTTTTAGAGCGGGTATACCCGGCACTATGTCGACAAGCGAGGCGCGTTTACTGCATTTCCGGCGCCGTTCGTATAACTGCGTTGTTTCACTTGAAACCCTCGTTGGCTGAAGATTGCGGCGCACTGCCCCCCGTTTGAAAGGCTTGTGGCGCGCGCTGGCATAGGAAGAGGCAGAGGATTTAGTGTGCAATGCTGCTCCGTTCTTCCTTCTTTTTTTTTTGCTTTTGCTTTTTTTCAACCGCGTGCGTCTACTTTATGCATGCGCGCACGCAGTCCGGTTTCTTGTGGGTGCTTGGCTGGCTCTGTATACAGCTATGCCTCTTTCGTTATTACCGGCGTGGTAATCCCAGAAGACCGCGATACCTCGAGTTTATTGCGGTGCGGCAGCTTTGGAGAAAAATAAAACGTGTATATATGTATATATAATATTGCCATGCCATCCTTTCTCACCAACCCTCCCTTAGTTTTCTTACGTCTGGCGCGTGCAGTTGCTTGACTGGGGAAGTGTGTAACATCCTACGCGTCTCTTCGTACCATCCGGGCACTGTATATAGGTACTGTGATCGAGCTCGCCATCGAAATGGAGGGACGCCGCTCCATTTCGAGTTGCTTTTCGGTCCTCAGCGGCCGCGTTCCCGCCGAGCAAAGCGGTTGGTGTTCACCGCACCTGAATTACAGGCGTGGCCAACGAACCGTTGCCCGCCTAGGGATCTGGGGACTTATCCATAGCCGTGAAAAAGATATATAACCAAGTCCATCACGTGACCCTCATCATGTACTAAATAATTTATTTTCATACTCCTCGTCTCGACTTTGCTCGGGCCGCCACAACCACTCGTCCGGCAACCCGAGAATGTTCGCATGTGCATGAGCTTCGCTGTATGGAGCAACCGCGCAAGCCCCTCACCCACGTTCAGCAGTGTGTGTCAAAGCCCGAAGCGAAGAGTTCTCGCTTTTACGGGGTACCTTGTGAAGTGCTCTTTGTAGATCGACCGTCCCTTCACTTTGGATTTTTTTAAAATGAAAGGTCAATATTGGCGCGGAATTCGTGATAGTTCTCCCGAAGTTCCCCCGTGTACGACTTCTCTCACGCCGCCGTGTAGCTTCTGGACGTGTAAACCCCATTACTTGACATGCTAGTCTAGCAAATGCATTCTTCTATTCTAACAAAAGACGCGCGAAATCGCGGTATTCTCGCTTGTTTCGATGGTTCCAAAGCGATCGGTGTTAACCCTGCACCGTGCTCTTGGGAGTGTGAAATCAAACACCGTCAGTTTTTTGCCCGTTTGCCGAAGCGTGCCGCTGCGCTGCCAGCGAATCGGCAGCGTGCTATGAACGGGACTCTCAAAAAGCGATGTTGGGAAAGTGGCTTCTCTTCAATATTGCTTTGTCGGTCGTCGTTTCAAATCAGACGCTTTGTGTTCGCTCCGTAGGAGAAAGCTGGTTGCCCAAGGAGAAAGAATGTGGGTATGGGTGGAAATGACAAAAAAAGTTCAAAGTTAGATTGAGTGAGAACTTCCTTTCTATATATATATATGAGAAAGCCAGCT
Organism: Dermacentor albipictus; assembly: GCF_038994185.2. Classification (NCBI taxonomy): domain Eukaryota; kingdom Metazoa; phylum Arthropoda; class Arachnida; order Ixodida; family Ixodidae; genus Dermacentor; species Dermacentor albipictus. Next base: position 91,374,180 of record NC_091824.1, on the reverse strand, counting down.
TTCTCTTTCTTTCGTTCATTGTCACTCCGCGCGGCTTCGGTCGCGCGGAAACGTGAAGACGCTCTGCTGTAGAATGTTTAGCGTCGCAGCGGCCTCGTTCTCGGTGCAGCGGGAGTGCGTGCATATGCATGACCGCGGGGCGGATGTTTCCAGCAAGCGCATATATGCGGCGGCGTTGCGTTCGAGAGCGCAGGCGAGATGCGTTGGGTGTTCGGCCGGCGTGCAATTCCGCGCCAAGTCTTCATTCGCGTTCTGAGCAGACTTTCCTGTTTCCTTTCATTTTCTTTTCTTTCTCGCGTTGTTTTTTTTTTTTTGTGTGTGTGCATCCGGCATATTTCGTGGTGAATGAACATTGCGCTCGTATCACTCGCTTCTATTACGTTTGCCCGCGATGCTCGCGTTGTCGTTGCCATGTGGCTGCGCAACCATTGTGACGACGAGAGTTTCGTAGACGACCAAAACGCTATACAGATTGGGCTTGTGCGTGTAGAAAAGGAGAAGAGACGCGCGCTCGCATTTGAAAGGTTGCGCGCTACGTGCATGCTCGTCGGAGCTTCGCCGTATACTGAATTTGAGTTGATTGGGGAATCGGCGCGCAGGCCAGCAGGCGCGGCGTTCCAGTTTGAGTGTGCAGCTAATATATATATACACGCTAACCACCCCGTCCGGTATATAGGGATGCCACGAAACTGTTACAACTTGAACGGTAACAGACGCGCCTCTATCGCGGTTTGCCTTAGCACACCGCGGGTTGAGCCAGGGTCTCTCGACGGCCATGCGCGTTAATAAGAGCGTATACTTTCTAGCACGCCGGTGCCTGCATGTTCGGTCAGGTGCGGTGAATTTGCCGGCGCGAAATCGCAGCGTGCGCTATAGCTGCAAACTGTTCCGTCTGTTCGCTATAAGCATGTGTACGTATTATACTGTGCGCTGCTGTTGGCACGACAACTTTCACCTCTCTCATAAGCGCGAGATTCTTGTTCGTCCCCATGTAGCTTTGGCATTCGTTGGTTCTGTAGAGAATCAGAGCACCAGGTCGTTGTGGGTTCGATTTCCGGCTGCTGTGGTTGCATTCCCCATCGCCGCGGGATGGGGGTGCAAGGCCAAGAACGCGCCCGTGCACACTGCTTTTGGCGCACGTTGAACGGAACAAGAAAATTTGCACTTAATCCAGAGTGCACCTCTACGGACTCGTTCATGACCCGCAGTCTTATTATTATTATTATTATTATTATTATTATTATTAGTAGTAGTAGTAGTAGTAGTAGTAGTAACAGTAGTAGTATTGAGAACAGCCTTCGAACATTAGGCACTACAAAGGACGTACGTAGCAGTCCATTGGTTGCATCGCGAGACAGTGGACACAATGTGCCGCATCTTTTTCTGTATTACAAAAAAGAAAGAGGAGGCATGCTGATAGGTGTTATTGTTTCTTCCGCATCAGCTGCAACACAAGAGCGAAGGCGTTTGTGCAGAGTTCCAGAAGCAACGTTAAACCGTTCACGCTCAATTTCTGGACAGTGCACATGGCGGACCAGAGCCTACGTGCTCCCGGCATTGCTTTCCCCTGCCTCGCATCATTTGGCGTGACTTTATTCCTTATGTATGTATAGCGTATGGCTAACGAAGAGGAGGTTTCACGGATCTCTCTGTTGTGAGCCGCGGAGCCAGCGCTCCTCGTCTTATGTAGACGCCATTGATCGGATGGGACAGTATGCATGGGACGAGAGAGGAAAGGGATCAGGGAATGGTATACTAACGTATACCTTTCCTTTATAACTATACGTTAACGTCCCCGTGCCATTTCTCTTTCTGGTTCACGGATGTCAGTTTCTTCTCTCGCTGGCTCCATCCTCTTCCGCATGCGTAATCTCGCGGCGTGATCGAACCTCCAATCTTGCCCGTACATAGGCGATCGCCATGTTGCTCGTCATTACGGCGCTGTATAGTGCACCTCGTTAACGCAAGCGAAAGCGTTCTTTCCCTTCGCCAGTGGTCTTCGCGGCTAGGTTGCCGCGCGGACTCCGGTATTCCGCGCACTTACATGAATAAATCAGGTGCGCCCTCCGCGATTGGGGCCTGACAAGATATCAGACCGAAGGAAAGTGGCCATCGATCTCCACGTGCTGTCTTGATGCACGTAAATTGACCGCGTTGCGCAATAGGGGGTAACCTCTGCAATGTCCGTCGCTGAACTGCTGCGTCGTTTGCTTAGAGGGATGTTTTTTTTCCTCGTTAGTGCTCTTTTGTTTTTGGGAGTTGCACCGCGGCGAATATATCGGGGATCGTATCTTGTCGCTGACCTTTCCGTGTACTTTTTCAAGAGCCACGTTGTGGTGTGCGTGCTATATTACACGCACGCACACACAGAGAGAGAGAGAGAGAAGCAGATGTACAGGGGTTGTGCGCGTGCATGTGTGCAGATTCCGCAACTTAGGACGTTGGCACAGCAGTTGGTTTAACTACTGCTTTGTGGTGCTCGCTGTTGTGTGTGCGAGAAGTCTGGCTTCTACAGCGCCGGGTCTTATTCATCATACCTGCCGGTCCACCCGACTCTACGCGAAGCCTAACGAATTCGGGCTCGTTTTACGATTTTATGAAATTCGCGTCAGGTTTTACGAATAATAAATGCTGTTCGCGAAAATGTTTCGGTCGTCGGTCTCCGAACCTTCCGTTGCAAGTTTTCTGACGGTGAAAGGACGCGAGAGGGATATTTTTTGGACCTCCTTTCTTTTTAACGTTCATCAATGATATTGTCACCGAAGTGCCTACGAAAGTAAAATTCTTTGCAGGGAAGAAATAAAACAACCAAGCGATCAGTCTCTACTAAGCTAATACCTAAAATAGAAAATTGGTGCAACGCGAGGTAAATAAAAGCAAAATAAGGGGAAAAAACAGTAGCAATGACAATAACATGTAAAAAGAAACCCCTGACTTTTCCGTATTGCATTACTGGTCACCTGCTATAATCCGTCAAAATTGATAAAAATGTAGGCATACTTCTAACCACCGGTCTTACATAGAATGAGCATATGCGTTACATTGAAAAAAAAAAAAGACTGGAAAAACTCGGTTATTTGAGAAGAACGCTATGGCAGTCCACTCAAGAGATAAAACTTCTGTCTTACTATAGGCTTTCATCAGGATACTACTTGAATATGCTTCGGTTGTATGGGATTCTTATACTAAGACGGTCATTAAGACACTCGAAAGTATATTGAAAAAGATATGTAGTTCATACAGTTCGCACACTTCAGCAACTGCTCTCGTCCAAAAAGCCAAGTTCCTTTACACTCACGACGCTTTCACGGACGACTCAAGTACACGCATCTTCGGTACCATATTAAACCGGGAATAACCAAAAACTTATATATCAAATCTGTTGTTTTCCGGATTACGTGCGGAAGTTATTCCAAAAAGAGTAAAGAATATACCTGTAAAACCGACGCTTTTAAGAATTATTGCTCTCGTAGAGAACAGTCAGGAGGTGGAACGCACTTTTTGCTGATAGTGCGGAATGCCCGACTGTCGAATGTCTTTTATCGAAATTCAGACGCCGTCTTTAATTGGCTCACGTGTGATGCTTACCGTTTTTCGTCCTTGTGGTTTAACATGTCTGCTTTTATTTTTCTGTACACTTCTTTAATTATTCTTCTATATGCTTATTCTATACTTTTTCCTTTGTATTTCTTCATCGGAATGCGGAATGATCGATTTTCGAGTGTTTGTATCAAATTCAACTGTCGTTTTTAACCTGTTTTCGCCTTTGGTGCACCTGTAGTTTTCATTATTTTCGTGCATTTGTTTCGTATATATTTGCTCTTCTTTTTTTTAATTATTGTCTTCAGATTTATTGTACGAAAAATGCACCGATGTGCAGGTAATTCGACCCACTTTTATGCGTGCTGATCATGTGTGATTTTCGAATTTGCTTGATTCGCGTCTTGTATAGGCCGTCTCCTTTTTCTATTGTGCATTTTCCCCCTTTTACCATGTACAGACTCGTCCACTCGTAGAGTGGACGAGCCTGTATGTCCCATTCCGGCCCAAGGCATTCTGTGACGGCCAGCAGTAATGCTGAAATTATATATATATATATATATATATATATATATATATATATATATATATATATATATATATATATATATATATATAATATTTAAAAATACAGTTTATACAGAAAAGTTCCTGAATGAGGCGAAATCGGCAACAGCAAGTCACAGGAATGGTCCTCGTGGCATCTAGAAACAATTTTTCGCGCGTCAGTCTTTGCTGTTGCAAGTTTGCCACTGCTTATGCAAGTGCCCATGTACGCAGCGCGACCTTCTTGCGCGGGAGAGCAACGCCATAGCCACGCGGAGCTATATGCAGCGCCGCGTCGTCAGCTATTTGAATATTGCGGTGAAACCTTATACTCACGCCTGGCTGGTTTCCGCACATCCGTCACTCGCCGTTTCCATTCTCCGGTCGCATTTTATGTTTTTTTTTTCTTTCGGGCCATCAGCGGCGAATAAATGTCGACGCGGTGCTTGAGAACTCGCGCGGACCGCCGTGTACCCACGTGTACTTCCGCGCTCGCGTTGCCCGTGTACGCGCGACGCCGCAGAGCCCTGGCGAAGAACGCGATCATTGTTCTTTCCGCTGACGGCTCTCGGGTTTCGCTGCCTCTCGTCCCCGGCCGGGCAGGATACGGTCGCGGACGAAGAAGGCGCGTGACTCAATATATGCATATTGACACGGTCGCCGACGACGGCCGACTGTCGAACAGGCACCCCCTCTCCCCCCTTAGGAGTGCATGCATGCTCGTAGCGGAGGCTAAGCGCGGCAACCTTGTCCTGCACATACGTACTACTGAACGCGAGTCCACGGATTCGGTATCCGACCGCAGGTTAAAGTTGCCTTCCGTTATGCGGCACGCAAGCGCGTCTGTGTGCCTATTGAGGTTTATCCAGGTTTGGCAGAAGCTCGTAGCCCTCCTCCACGGAGTGTTTTCGTGGCGCCGGTGTAACGTTTAAGGGGAAAAACCCCTATGTCAAATCAATCAATCCCTGCTTGCAGCATCGGCTCTGCGATTGCCACTGTGGACCGGCAACCTCCACGCTATATCGGGGCTTAGTGAAGAGAGCGAGAGACCTTTCACGTGTGTGTCAGCAAATTATTTCTTTTTTCATCTTCTTCTCCTTTTTTTTTTCTGCAAGGCTCGTCGTCTTTCGCATGAGAAGTGACGATCGTTCACGCATGTGATTCTTGGCTTCCCGTTCGTATAGTGTAGCATGAGACGGTAAGGGGGGGGGGGGGGGCAAGCCGGTTTATAGGTTGCGGAGCTTTAGTACGCATGCAGTTACTGCTACCTCTACCACGGCCGCTGGATAAAAAAGAAAAAAAATAATAATGAAGATCCCACGCACTGTGGAAATCGATGTAAGCGAAGCTTTCTGTGCAGGTTGCTTTGATTGATGATAATTAGTGGTGATGTTTACTGCGAAAACTTAATTTCTTCAACGTTTATTCCAACACGAGAGTGGTGAGTTGGTATTAAACGTTACCTTGCGTGCACCACTTCTGTTTGTCTGCGCGGTACACAGGACACGCAGAGAGAGGTGTTTGCTTGAGGCGTTGTTGTGCGCATACTTCATAACCTCTGAGAAGGTTGAGCATTGTCATTGACTCACACGGAACATCAAATCGTGGCAGAAGTAATAAACTTGAATTGGATTATGGGGCTGTACGTGCCAAAACCACAATCGGATTATGAGGCACGCCCTAGCGTTGCAGACTCCGGATTACTTTTGACACCGTAATGTTCTTTAACGTGTCTCATAATCTAAGTGCTCGTGCGTTTTCTGTTTCGCCCACGTCGAAATGTGGCTGCCGCGGTCAGGATGAAATCCGCGACCTCTAGCAATGCCATTGCCGCAAAGTTACCGCGGTGGGCACACGTGTGTTGATTTGACGTGCGACTGCTCCCGTATATATATATATAGTGTCGCCTAGACCCTGTGGTGGGCTGAATGCGGCTCTACTTCTGAACGCTGTGTAATTTATCAGCTTGACATATTTGCATGGTGTTTATTTTCCAGAAATTCCAGGAACGTGCTCTATCGTACCTATACAGTAGTTGCGTTTCCTTGCCTTCTCACGTCACCTCCCTCCCCCCTTGTATTGGAACTGCCTCTTCTCCTCCCTCCTCTCTACAGTTCTATCTACGTCTCCTCTGAACTCACACGTTAGTAGAAAGGAAAACGCTGCATTTTCTGCAATCCTTTTTAGAGGAGTGACAGATAATTACAGCTGTAAAGATGTGGCGACGCCTAGAGAGCTCCAGACGGCAGTGTGCACGTGAGACGCGGTGGAGTCCAAACGAGTTTCTCGCGTCGCCTTTCCTCCCTAATTAGCTTTTGTACACCCGCTCTGAACCACCCCCGGACGCGGTGTGCCACACAGCAGCAGAAGTGGGAAAGTCTAAGGAAGAGGCACAGAAGGCTTCGCTTTAAAAGGGTGCGGCCTTCCGCGTCAGGTGGGCTCAGGGTGTCTACCAACCGGGAAAACCGGGAAAACCGGGAATTCTCAGGGAATTTGAACAGTCTGGAAAAACTCAGGGAAAACTCAGGGAATTTGTGCTTCTATCAGGGAAAATTAGCTGTAACTTTATTGAAAGGGAACAAAAGTCGTGTTAATGCTGGCTCCAGTAACAGAGGAATCGCAACGAATCGTCATTGACGCCGTGTCATCGGCACGATGTATTGCCAGAGCAGTTAACGACCGATTTTCTAGACGCCCGATTTTTCGGACATGCTCGATAATTTGCACGGTTTTGCGGCACCACCACGTCCTCCATATAGTCAATGTATATTGCCCCGACTGCAGGTCTGAAATGGCATTAATCAAAGCCGCCACCGCCGCTATTTTGGTTATCTCGCCGCTTCGAACCGGCACTCTCGCAGGCAAATCCGCAAATCCGTAACCACCACCGCGGCAACGTCAGGCCTAGCTGCTTCTATGTTCGCTATTAAGCTTCTTGCCGTGCGGTGCCGTGTTTTTCATTGAAAGAATTCGCCGCTATCACCAATGGCACCGACTCATTGAAAGAATTCGCCGCTATCACCAATGGCACCGACTCCGCCTTTGTAATCCTAGCGATTGGCTTTGAAGCTCGCAGAGCACAGCGCGTTGCGTAATGCCAGTCTGCGAAAGTTAGCTTCGCCTCGGTACACTAGTGTTAGGCGGGGAAGCATAACAAGCGTGGGAAGGGGGCAATTGTCGTGGGACACAGTATACATTACTTAATTACACATGCGTGCACGTCGTCTTCTGTCACAGTACAAGCCCTGATATGCCTAAAAAGCGTACTGGCAGGGCTTCAGAGCTTTTTGAGACGTGCCTGTGGTAATTTTAGCCCTTAAAGGCAGTTAAAGACATGCATTAATTTTTTTCAGACTGCCCGTTTTTTTCAATTTTTTTTTCCAAGAAAAAAAGTCCAAGAAGTCCAAGAAATCAGTCCAAGAAATCAAGGAAGTCCAAGAAATCAAATGTTGACTGTACAACTGACCAAGAGGATGCTTCAGATGATCCATGTGGTGAAAGCGTGGTAGAAGGAGGATGAGAACAGAAAGGACCGACGCACTGAGGAATTAACGGGAAAGGAAGGGTGCCGCCACCTTTTTGAAGGAGCTTGAGCTAAAAAAACTAAGTGATGGCTGATGCTGAGACACAGGTGTCCCTCATCCAAACCAAAATAAATTGTTTACGCAGTGAAACCCAACACTGAGATGTTGTGTACGGGCTGAGAGTATGTCAGGACAGTTGAGGTTGACTTCCCAGCTGCTGAGAGAGAACCTTAGTTGTGACAAAGTTCAGGACCTCATACAGATGAGCTTGCTATCAGTTGATAGAAATAGCTGATATTAAAAAAATATTTACTTATGTATGCATCTCCTTTTCATTCGTATTTGAAAATGTTCGACTCAATTTGGAATGGGCTTTACCATTTCTTTCGCTGTGCATTTTACTAACACCTTCCTTCTGTTTTCTTTTTGAATAATATATATATTACTCCTTACTATTCAAACTGGATTAAGTCATTTTTTTGTTTCAGCATGCTTACTAGAGAGTGACAGCATCGGGCAACGTGGTGTCAGCCTGTCTTGACATAAAACAAAGATCTGACTCATTCAGGGAACTTCGCAAAGGTGCTCAGGGAAAATCTGGAAAACTCAGGGAATTTGGAAATGTCAACTTGGTAGACACCCTGGGGCTGCAATGGGGGCGAACGTCTCGGCCGTAGTTGCATTCTCGGCCTCCTGGCTGGGCCGAACGGCGCTAGCTGTCGGGGACGGGATGCGTCGGTTTCCACGGTCGATGGCGTTACAAGTGCGTTCCTCGCGCATTTTATATGCCAATCCCAGACAACTATCCCCGACTGGTGGCGCCGCGGCGGATCACTCGTAGCATCCATCCATCCATCCATCCATCCATCCATCCATCCATCCATCCATCCATCCATCCGTCCGTCCGTCCGTCCGTCCGTCCGTCCGTCCGTCCGTCCGTCCGTCCATCCATCCATCCATCCATCCATCCATCCATCCATCCATCCATCCATCCATCCATCCATCCATCCATCCATCCATCCACCCACCCACCCACCCACCCACCCATCCATCCATCCATCCATCCATCCATCCACCCATCCACCCATCCACCCATCCACCCATCCATCCATCCATCCATCCATCCATCCATCCATCCATCCATCCATCCATCCATCCATCCATCCATCCGTTTTCGATTCACGTGGCAGGCCGCACCTCTTTTAAAGCGAAGCTGTATGCCTCTACCATCCAAGGACATTTTCGTGTTGTTGGCGTGACAAGCAAAAAAACTCCCCATACGTGGCCTGACCCCGGAGGTAGTGCAATGCCGGGCCGACCCGCGGTGGAGGTGAAGCATGTGTTAAGCACTCCCCATACGTGGGCCGATTCCGAAGATAGTGCAATACCGGCCCGACTAGCGGTGGAGGTGAAGCAGGCATTAAGCAAGCACTCCCCCATACATGGGCCGATCCCGAAGATAGTTCAATGCCGGGCCGACCCGCGGCGGAGGTGCAGTTCGCCATTAAGGCGCCCACATACACAGCTTCGCTGGTCATTCTTCACAGAGTGGAAGGGCATTGTGTTTTTTTCTTCGACTTTCCGCTGCTTCTGTTGCTGCTGCTGTGGTCTTGCACGCCGCTAACGCCGGCCACGTCGGGACGTATAGTTGAGACGCGCGCCACTATGCCGACCGCATGCCACAAAAACATAAAAGGCATGCGCTGTTGGTGTTTTGTTTCATGACATCTGTTTATGAGCTGCCATTCTCAAAATTCTGAGGAATAACTTTGTTAAGAATGTAAGACAAGGTGTGCGCCACGGGGAGGTCCTGCGCGGTTGTGGTTCAGAATGATTATTTGCCAAGCGAAGGCCGTGGCGCCGACACCGGATTTTCTGCGCTTACCCTCTTAACGTATCGCGTTAGTACCTGACTGGAGTGTGGCACAAAAGAAATACGACCCGAGAAGCTCGTGTCAGCATTTACGCCGCGTCGCATGTGCACAATGCCCTCGCGACGCAGTAGGCGTGACCCGCCACAAATGCAGTGCAGGAGCTGCCGCGCTTGTCTCCGTGCTCACCCGCAACAGCAACGACAGTAGAGGAAGGAGGTTGGGAGAATATTAGAGACGGTATAAAGAGAGAGAGGAGGCAGGTTTTGTGAGCTGCAGCGCTACAACCCAGAATGGCGCCGAAGCTTGCACTTAGTGCCGAGGAGACGAATACTCGCATAAATCGTCGAGCGGAGCAAGAACAAACACAGGCGGAACAGGCAAGGTAACATTTCCCATCACGTCACGACGGTCGTATGCCGTCTATATATCACCGCCAAATAACGTCATTGAACGCAAACAGCAGACAGAGCTTCGCTTACATCGATTCCCGTAGTGCGTGGGATCTGCATGCATATCTTTTTATCAATTGCACTGTTCGGTGTTCTTTGTGCTTCGATTAACTGTGCTTTCCTTCCTTTTTTCTTTTCTCCTCTGTCCGCAATCAGTGACGAACAGTGGAGGAAAAACACAAAAATTGCGCTCGGTGAAGGCTACAAAATACATATACGCTACATTTCGTTGAAGTGTTTCCCGCTTCGCGACCTCCCAGTGAGCGTTTCGTAGTTCTTTCTTTCTTTCTTTCTTTCTTTCTTTCTTTCTTTCTTTCTTTCTTTCTTAAATTTTCCTGCGCACTCCGCTTTCTATACCTTGTGCCAGAGAACACACATTCGCTCTTCGTTTCGCGCCTATATAGTCAACGATGAGAATCTCGCTTATAGAAGGACAAATACGTGTAATTCATGCGCGCTTCTGGGTCGTTTGCGCCGGCGAGGCCGTGATTACACAAAGGCCTCTATTCCTCTGACAAAATTCTGACCGCTTCGTTTTCTTGCCTTTTTTTTTTTCTTACCTCCCCGCCGGCTCCCGCCTGGCTAGCTAGTTGGTCATGGCGTGATCAGGCGACGGCCAGCGCGAACTTCCTCCTGCCTGTTAAGAGCTCTCGCGAATTGCGCACTTTCAATTCTGTGCAGTGCACGCAAAAGCGGATGAGCGCGAAGCGAGCCTCGGCGGCCTCTTTGGTATCGCGTACGAAGATGTATCACGCATGCGTTGTTTCCTTCGCGTTAATGTCGTCATATACCATCAACGCCTGTAGGCAAACTAGAGTTGTAGATATATTATATGCTGCATCCAGTTACCGTTTGCCATCGACTGTTTTTGCTGCTGGCGTTCAGTGCTCTGTTGTTCTGCATTATTGAGAGTGAAAAAAAAAAGCGTATTTAGCAAACTGCACGATCTTAAGGAACAAACTATCGTGCCTTCGCATCTTTTCAATATCCTACTTGTTGGGAGACTCCCGCTAACGTTGCAGCGCCGACGGCGAGGTCCGTCTCTTCTGATATGGGCCGGCTTATATTTATTTATTTATTTCTATACTATCAAGGCCCGAAGTCATTACAGAGAGGAGGGGCATACAACATCGTACGCACGCTGCTTTATTTAAGTTGTCAGTGTTGATTATGGTGGCGATGGAGGCAGGGACGCATGTGCATGAGCATGTGCGTTACATTAAAAAAAGTACTGTGCAGAAACTCCGTCATTTGCGAAGAACCCTATACGGCAGTCAACTCGGGAGATGAAACTTCCGTCTTACGAGACTTCAATCAGGCCACTACTTGAATATGCTTCGGTTGTATGGGATCCTTGTACTACGAAGAGTATTGACAAACTCGAAAATATATTTTAAAAGGTCAGCCAGATTCGTATATAGTTCATACATTTGGCACACTTCAACAACTGCTCTCGTACAGAAACCTAAGTTAGAACCATTACACTTACGACGCTTTCACGAACGACTCAAGTACATTCATCTTCGGTACCATAATAAAGTAGGAATAACCAAAAAACCTATATATCGAACCTGTTGTTCGGTGGATTACGCGCGGAAATCATACAAAAAAAGAAAGAAGCGAGAGAATATACTTGTAAAATCGACGCTTTTAAGAATTCTTCCTTTCCTAGAACAGTGAGTGGAACGCACTTCCTGCTGATAGTGCGGAATGCCCCACTGTCGAGTGTCTTTTATCGAAATCGAGACGACGTTTTTAATCAGCTCGACGTGTAGTGCTTAGCGTTTTCTCGTCCGTGTGCTTTAATATGTCTGCTTTTATTCTGTTGTGTACTTCTTGATTCTTCTGTGTACTTCTTCCGTGCTTGCTTCTTTTGTATTTCTTTATCGGAACGCGGAATGGCCGATTTTCGAGTGTTTGTATCATATTCAACATCAGGATCGCGCTGTCGTCCAGCAAGCGAAGTGCAAGTCATAAACGTAGGGCGTGCCTCCGAGATCTCTGGTGTGGCGCAACGCGCTGTCCGGATTTCGGAGGCAGTGCATGCTTTCAAGCTGCCCACATAAGGGTGGTTGGGCATTCTACGAGCTGCGGGATTGTCTTCGCTGTCGAACGTTTTCCTGCCACGCGGCGGACCTATAGTAGTCCTTACCGGGATGACACATCCTTTGTTTCATTTTCTACAGCGCGCGGCTGATAGCGCGCGCGTAGGCTCGCTCCGCAACCAGTGTTGTCGGACATATTAAGTGGACGCGGCCAGGCAATGGCAACCGACACTCACGAACCAAAATCTTTGCCAGTTTGGCCCCTGTTAGTATACTAAATTCTCCAGGCCATAAGTACTACTATTCCGTCCACCCGGGATAAATGTGCGCAGTGTGCAATTTGAAGTCCGGCTCATTATCAAAGCTCGTTTGGCGCCGAACCCTTTTGAGTTCCTGGTGAGATAGCTCTATTACGGAGCAGTAGTGCGTTTTAGCGTAGCGTTACCACACTTTCTATCGTCCGGGACCGTTGTCTGCGTGTGGGTTTAGTCTCCTCTCTCTGACTCATCTTCTTCATTTTTTTTTTACAAGCGCGTAGTGTGCCTCCGCGCTTTCTCGGCCTTCGCGTGCGTTGCACACGCGGCGGAACGCGTTTTATTTTGGGCCGCTCGCTCCTTTCCTGCTCGCATCGACAGAGCGGCTCCGCGAGACCTTCTTATTTTTCCTGCGGGGCTCTTCCTGCTTCTCTCCTTCGCGTGTGTCGATCCTCATTAGCCATTCCTCAAGGCCCCGATCTCGTCGCGGCTGCCGCCTCGTCAATTCATCCTGGTAGGATAAGAAGTGGAGGGGAAGGGGGTGTACTCGCTCGCGTTGTTGAGGCCCCACAATAGGTCGCGAAAAGGAGGTGGCTGGCAGTGGATGTGGAGGGAAAGCAGGAAGAAAAAAAGAACGGAGCCTCGCATAGGTCGGGTTAGGCAGGATCTTATAACTCGGTTTTGTTTATTTCTCGTATACATATGCTTCTTATTTATAGCTATACATTGGTTGAAAAGAAAATACAATAAACGCAGCGCGAGGAACACAGTATATGTTTCAGCTTCGGCGCTCTCAACGTTTTGTTTGTCTTTCCTTTTTTTTGTACTGTTTGTACATTTATGCCCTGTGGCGGCCATTTTCTGACTATATCGCCACGATTAGCCCTGGGTGCTGCAACCGACGCGAGCTAGCTATTTAGGGAACTTTTACGCGAAGTTACGTTGCGGTAGGTAGGACAAGGTAAGTTGTGAAAGCTGCGGCCTTCTGTGTGGCTCGGTCTGGGCCACGTGGTCTGGGCGTTGGCATTCCGCTGCTTGCTTGCTGCACCAGCTCGCGGATTGGACTACCGGCCGCCACGGTGAAATATCCGTGTGATGACGGGAGGCAACGTGTGTCAAGGGTAAAGAAAACCACGGGTGGTAAAAATTCACTCCGACGCGACGTCCACTTTAGCCGGGCCATGGATTTTTCTATACGTAAATCTCTACCAATGGGCATCCTCTCTCTCACTTTCTAGAGTTCGCAGTCATTCTCTGTAAGGGTAGTTCCTTCATAGTTCATCCTCTCTGGGGTCCGTAGCCAATCATCCACTTGTCGATTGCTTAGGCTGTAGCTATTGGCCTTGTACATGACAAGTGAGTTCCCTTCGGACAGTCATAGGTTGCAACCTATTACAGTGCGGCCGTATCGAATGCACCAAAGGCTGTCCTGTCGCTATTGCAATTCGGACGAGGTTTCCCTGCGTGCGCTTGGCTTGGCCACTAAGCTGTCTCGTATAGCGGTCTTGCTATGGGTGTGCGCCTGTAGTGAAATCACAGTAGGTCAGGTTGGGTCATTCCGCAACACCGCGCGCGCAGCACAAATTCGGGAAGGCTGTATGCCAGGGATGACATCTTGCGCTAATGGAGACAAAACAGCCACGACGTTCATTGTATTGCGGCGGTAGCTCACTACTATGGCTTCCTTATACTTTAACTCACTCGGTCATTCATTGGTTTTAAATGTGTAGGCATTTCTATGCCTAGCCAATGAGAATCCTGTCCGTCCGTCACGTAAGACGAATGCAATGGCTCATACCCCCTGTAAGAAAGCAAAAAATGTAATGGCTCATGCCCACGTAAGGCATAGGCTACAAACGCTCAGCAAAGTGAACCGAACAGTGCATACATTCATTGAAATCATCCATACAACACACAGAATAGCATACGTTTTAATTTTAAAGAAAGCTCAAAACAAGCATCCGAACCAACAATAAAGCACTGCATACCCCACTCGGCAAATGTAGTGGTGGTTTTGCAACAGATTCGCTGGACATGCAGGTTGATGAGGGCCGGTAAGCGTTGGTAAAGGTCGGATCATGTTCTATAAGGTTGATAACGACCAATGAGGGTTGATAAGGGTTTATACTGACCGGATCAAGTTTCATGGCATTGATAAGAACACCAGGCTGCGTGGAGATGAGCAGGAGGCACAATGCTTACGCATACTTACACAACTCCCAGAGGAGTTCCTGCGTGAGTTTTTGTAACACATAACCTCAGACGTCATTCATAAATCCCCGTGTTCCGACCTCCTATAGGGTCGGCATTGTGCCCTGCTAATGGAGGCATGTTGAAATTTGAGATTCGCAGTGGACTCGCAGGCTTGCTTTTACCAGATATTGAAAAGGTTCCGATGGCTACACATCTGGTACAAAATTACTGATGTTCTTCTTTTTCTGTCTGTGTTTGCAAATTCATTTTGACGAAATGGTTCCTTTTTTACGGTGTGCATCTTCTGGAGAGGCGATATTGGGTGTGCAGCTCGTCACATTTGTTATGTTGTGGCGAATTCCTGTCGAAAGTTCGTGAGCTTCCATGACCCCTATCAGTCCAACGCTGTTCCTTTCCTTTTTTTATGTTCTTTGTCTTGTGCCGAAACAAGTTTTCCTGCATTGCGCTGACGTAAAAGAAACAACCATAAAATGAAAACAATACAGCCGCTTAGTTGCTCCAGCATTTGTCGTGTAACTCTCCCACATACCGTACCTCCCGAATCCGTTGTTTATCAGTAGTTCGTAAACGAGATCGCCGCAGTCGAATGGCATATGAGCTTCCCGCTGTATGTCGTGTACCTCTGCGGCATTGCGCCTGCAGTTATACAACAGTTATACAACAGCCGCTTTCTGTTGGGACACACGTTCTCGTGTGATGTTGCACATTGAATTCCAGCTGCATTCACTGCACGCAACTTACGAACCCATCTGCACCATGACTTCGTCTTTTTCGTTGTCTCCCCCCTTTCCCTTAACCCCGCCCCTCGCCCTCCCCAATCTGATGTAGGTCAGGTTCGCATGTTTGCTTTGTCCTGCATGCCCTATAAAGCGGGTGCATATCGCATGGCAAATTTATCGCTTGCCCTAGTTACACAGGCGAAGCGATGTCGACGGTATTTGAGCGAAAAACCACGAAGAAACTGCAGGTGTTTTCGACGTCCCCGCACTGCAGTAGACAAAAGTCGCGTGCGCACGCATTGAAGTGCGATGTAATACTGTCGGGCTTTTTTTTCGCGATCCGATGAAATATTCACGACTAACGAGAGTGCGCAAGCCGGGTGGAGTCGCGCCTGTTTATTTTCTTACAACTCCAGGGACACCGCCCTCTTGTCCGACTCGATAAGCTACCTTCTCCCGTTGTGTTGTTTTGCATTAGAACGTTGACGTCGTATACACGCTCTCTCTCTCTCTCTCTCTCTCACACACACACACACACACACACACACACACACACACACACACACACACACACACACACACACACACACACACACACACCTGGCAACCCCTCCAAAAACTCCTAGAGAGTATTTGCGCTCTGGCTGGCTGGGCGGTGCATTATTCACACGTCGCGTTTCCTCCTCTCTGCACCACCACGCGACGTTATCGATTCTGTCCTTGTAACCCAGATGCTTAATTATTTCCGCTTATCGTGTTAAACTGCGCCCGTGCGCGCAGTCACGTCGTGTGGCACTATAATGGAGGCAGTTTTGTGCCTTCGTATCGCGTGCTGTGTGGAGAGGAGGAAGGGAGGGGAAGCGTTCTTATTGTTCAGCTGTCGTGGCGTACGTATGCCTAAGGCGGAGCTAGGGAACGCGGGCTCTTTTGGCGTGAACGCCCCTCCCCCTCTTTTATCAACGCTTGATGCGGTCCTTAATGCGCCGTTAAAAAAAAAAAGTGCCGCACACTGCCATTGGCCTTGTGAATAAGTTAACTGTCGCAGTACTCTGGGCTCTTCACTTGGCTGAAAGATACTAGAGTTGGGGAGAAAAATACCAGCCTATGCGTTTATCTTCCGCTGTTCGCGGCAGTGTATAAGTTGCAGAGGAACACAGGCCAATATCCTACGAAACGTCGTTGGGCGAAACGCAAAAACGGCACCCAGACGCGCGCATCATGACAATAGCTTTAGATTAGGGGGACGTATGGCGTTGGAGCCCCCTAGCGACTAGAGACCGTCTGTGCATGCAAATTTCCGTGTGACTGGCCGCTCGAGGCACTTTGCGTGCATTCGCGAACTTCTTTCACGCTCGGAAAAACTTGTGTAGCACATATTGAGCACCAGAAAGCTGTGTCGGGAGTGTTTCATATCGCTCTACAGTTTTCTCACTGACACTTTTCATCTGTAATATAGTTATTATAGTTATTAGAAGTTGATTAACTAACACTAATTATCTAATTAGGCGGAATGAAAAAAAATATATAGTTTGAGTATCTCCAAGCGACGGCAAACAACACAACCATTGTTCTGTACAACTACGTGGCATTTGTATACTTCTAAACTCTGGCTCAAATTAGCTGGAACAGCCTGTATATGAGCAACACGTGCGGTTTAATTACTGGCAGCTAAAATTAATGCAGTACGTGCTCGTGCCCGCCCGCTGCTCGTGTTTGGTATTTTTTATAGTAACGAGCTGCTGTCCAATGATTCACACTCGCGTACTTCGCACGTCATGGAGTGACAGTTGGCCCCGATGACGCCAAATGCAGTCGTCAGTTGATGGCAGATCATTTTCCAGGCTTCCATGCAAATTTTAAGTCGATATGCTTTTCGTAGCTGTCAGTGACATGCCTGCCCTTAAAATGACGCCGTACGTGCACGCAGTCTGTATTGTCGTTCTCGCGCCTCTTATCATTAGTAGCATGCATAACCTTAACGGTTCTGGCCTTCTTCAACTGTACTTTCGGAGTTTCAGACGTATGCTATGTGTTGTAGCCGTCTTTATATTGACGACTGGAGCCGTGTTCTCGGTAGATCGCTTTTTTGGAACACTATATCACTTCCGCGAAATTCCGCGTGACTCGGCGCAAGCGACTTCTCCGCTGCCGAGTGACGCGAAATCTCGCAAAGGTGATGTGCTATTCCCCGAAAGCGATCGACCCGAGTGTTTTACCCGGACGTCGTCAGATTCCGCGATGTTGGCGTTCCGAATAATTCAGGGCAGCCGGAAGTGGCAGTCCTGTACCTCAGTCAGTGCTAACAATGTGGCGGAATTTTACAACGTCTGTTATTAGTATGACCCGCCGAGAATACCGATTCGTGCAGATTTCCTGCCGGACAAGACGCGGGCGTCTGTGCTCCGTCCCTCCAGTGCCGACCTTCGCGCAGTTCCTGCATGCCCTTAATTCGTTTGCCGCCTCAGCAGCACTGGCGATCTGCGCGTGTTGCTCAACGTGGCTCATCGTCGTGTCTTTTTGTTGTGTGCAGTGAAGGAGAAGGTGGAGACGCTGAGCGAGCAGCTGGGCGCCTGTTCCCTGCTGCCGGCCAGCGGCGCCCATGAGTTGGCCGTCGACGCGCACGTGGCCGGGGAGCCCGCCTCCACCGCCGCCGCGGGGGCCAAGGCCACGGCCAAGGCCAAGAGGGAGTCCATGACCGGTGAGTCCCCCCCATCTCCGGCTTCCTTATCTGTATACGTCCGTCGCGCTGCCCTGCGCGTCTTCTGGCTTGATGGGTTTGCGGCTTTTCGTTGCACCACATGGGAGTCGAACGAGTTCTTTTGTGTTCCGCCAGCCAGTCAATAGCGAAGACCACATGAAATGCTCCTCCGTCGGCCGCCGCTAATCCACGCGTGCCACGACGCCGGTTGGATGGAAGGATCACGGAAGGATTAGCAGGACATGGCAGGCAAGCCCATCTTTAATAGTTCTGTGGGAGGATCGCTGCCAGCCTCGGAACATACGTGGGGTCAGGGGCTTGCCGGCGGTGCACGTACACGGGTCTCTAGTCGATCGAAAGGCCATGGCAAGAACTGACCACAAACGGCCGGGTCACAAAAGGACCACCTGGCCAGTATCTTGTAGCGGTGCTTTTTAAGTTTTCCGATGTTATAATACAGTTTTAGTTTCACGTACGTTATGGCTTTGGGCACGTAGAGCTCTTACTTTAAGCAGTGCGCCTGCGCAGAACGCAAAGGGTTTGCGTGAGTCTCGCGGACGTACGTGAGACTCAAAAGTTTGCGGGCGTTCCTTGCGCACGTAGCGAGCTCCGCGCGGTGGTCTCGCGAGATGTCGAACAAGCGAGAGCATCATTGCAAGATGGCAGCCAAACACGCCTACAAGGTAGCGCCGCGCCTTCGTTTTTCTAAAAACGATTTGGATTTGTTGCGAGACGTAAGAGAGTGCAACCCTTTCGAGGACAACATGCGGTATAGCACTTCTAGGCATTGCGAAGCTCCGATCGGCCCAAGAACACAATTTTACGTGTTTTGCGCGCCAATCCAACTCCGGACGGCTTTGATCTGTCGTGGATGTCAATGGCTACAGCACTGCTTATACCTGGCGATAGATGGCGATACATGGTCGCTTTTAGCGTGCCTCGCTTACGTGTAGCTAAAAGCGTTTCAGGTGCAGTGCGCGTGTGGTACGTAGAGCTTCCACGTTTGCGTGCGTGAAGTCTCTGCGTACCTGCAACTAAAACTGTCTATTGCCTTCTGACGCATTTCGCGTTCTCACGTTCGACGCTCCGTCCTTGGCGGAGCGTCGCCTGACCAATCACGAATGTGAAAAGCGCTGAAAGGCATTAGCATCGGAAAAGGGCATCGTTAGAAAATCGCGGCCCTGCGCCTTAATAAGGAAATAGGCCTAATTAATTTTGATTGACGTGTTTCGTTGTATCATGTTTTTCTGCTAATAATTCAACGCCGAGACAATTACCGGCGACCGCGAACCTCAGCCAATTTTCTATCTGCCAGCAGCGAAATCCGAGGTAACACGTCGAAAAAAAGACCCATTATCGGGCATGAGGTCATGCACAGTAAATGGACGTCAAGAAGTTTTAAAGGGCCCCTCACCAGACCCCATAACAAATTTTGGTTATACGCTGGAAGTTGTTACGTGTCCTCTAGGGAGCGTTCTGCCGCCGAAATTTTTCAGGTCGGCTCATTAATAGCTGAGATAGAAATATTTCAGTGCCGCGAACCCATGATTTCAGCAGGCGGGCTCCACTGCATAGCGAGACTCCCTCTCCACTCGCCCTGTCTAGCCTTCGCAAGCAAAATTCCTTCCCTGCGTTCTCCCATGCCAGACCTCCAGGATCGCGTTACACATACGTCATGGGCCCCGCCTTCACTTTCTTCTCCTCCTCGCTTTTTTTTTTTTCGGCGCTTCGCACTTTCGCCGATAGTGTCCCGCGCGAGCTGTTGTCTTTAAAGCCCCTTAAACTTCGTAAAGTAGCGACACTTTTCTCCTCCGCCTTCACTCCTTCTGGTTTCTGCTCTTTCACGCTCCCTTGGCGCAATGGCGCAGCAATGGCGCCAACATGCGCTCCTCTCCACTCCGTAGACGCTTCTCGAGCGAAAATGGCGCTGAAGCACGGCGCGAAGGCGCACGTGATGCTATTAGGCCAATAGCGACACGGCGATGGCCTTGGCCAGAGCGCGTGTGGAGGAGGCAGCATTCTTCAAAGCGTGGCGCTACTTTACGAAGGTTAAGGGGCTTTAGTTGACTCGTTCGCGCAGCGCACGATTTTGCGCGCTGTGCACAAGGAAACATAACTAGCGGTATAATTCAGTGCTACACGAATACTGAAGCAGAACAAGCGGATCGCAGAACGTGATCACGCGCTGAAACACGGCAGAAAATCGCATAGTTTCGGTACCTGCGCACGTGACCGCACGACTGTGGGAACATGCAGACGAAGCGGAAGTACATCTCTCTTGCTTCGGTGCGAACTAAAACAAAAATACACAGACATTCCGTTTGTGTGTTTTATTGTTTCTTTAAGCTTAAATTCGTCAATTCATGCAACAGATCGCACAGATAACAGATGTCTTGAATAATTCTTGAAGTCACGTGTCACCACGAGGACGTCACACTGCGGGCATGATTACGTAGGCGCAAGAGCACGATTACGTCACCGTCCGGCTTGGAGCGCGGCGGCCGCGAGTGAAGAGAGAAACGGCATTCAGATTGAAAATCCAGATCTTTCTGCGGCGTGTAGCGATGTAATACTTTGCAGACCTGATTGTTATCCCGCAATTTATGATCTGCGCTTGTCAGCTCAATACAGCCAGGCCTGGTGAGGGGCCCTTTAACATAGAGTGGTCAGCATACATTTCTGGAATCACGATCAATCTTGAGCATACCTTTGTATGGCAAAATGGACGGTGTAGGCCGATGAAGTGCGGCGAATCCACGTTACCTTTTCTGGCCTGCCGCGTGCCAGTGTGATTTCTTTATTATGGGACTGGCTCGCCGAGGCAATAAAGTGGGTCGGTCGGTCGGGGTCTCGGGTGTCAGCGTGTGCTTGTGGCGAAGCCGACGCTTGCGAAAGCATTCAAACTCGAAAAGCTGTTGACAGTTAATTCAGGACCTCTTTGGAAGCCTGAAAAAGGTAATCCCCTCATAATGATGAAGCAGTTAGGGAACAGTCTCCGTGCGAAGGGTCTGTGTGACGCCCGGAGTAGAAACGATTAAGCTCAAATTAGGCAATTTCAGTGTGGCCTAATATGTACGAGAATCGCAACAACTCCTTGTACTCCGTTCTTGCTGCTGTTGTTGGTCTCATTGCGCAGTACGTTGTGCTAAAGTTAACCCATTTGTTTCCCACGGCGTGTACCGGGCTTCATTAAGTGCCTGTTAAAGAACCTCAGGCGGTTTAAAATTATCCTTGGGGCCCTCACTTCGACTCCTCTCGTAGTCAGTGAATTGTTATTCGGGACGTTAACTCACATGAGTTTACTTTCTCACGAAGCCAACGGTGAATGCATAATGTTGCCTCTCTGGCAGCAATATTGAATGCTTACTAAGGAGTGAAAGTACCACGTATGTTGCAAGTGGTACAACCACTTCCCGCCTAGCTGTAGATAGGGAAGGCTTGGATGAGAACACGTATGTTATCACTACAGTACTGCAACAATCGGTTAAGAACCACTCTTCTGCAGGCGCGTATATGTATATGCCCTCTTAATAGCGATGCCGTCGGCGCCGCCACGTTTGATCACGAGGTGACGCGTCCATTGCTTGCCTCAGCTGCCTAAATTTCATCCGTGTTGTACAGTGTTTGCGTGGGAGTTGAGTGTGTAGACAAAGTACGAGAAACTTACTATGCCGGGAAGCTGCGCTACTCCGTTTGTCGCTGGGTAACAAGCAGTATACTCACTTTTGCCGGTATTCCCGGGCTTAAGTCCTTTCTTTGTTGGTTAGCGATACAACGCTGGCAGATAAGTTTTTTTTTTTTTTTTAATCCTCGAAGAAAGCTGCGCATAGCCACAGGCAGCCCTTATTTAGCAGCGGTATACGCGTGAACTTGGCCACACAGAGTCATCCCATTTCCTAAGATGCCAGTCACTATTTATGCAGCCAACCACTGCACATGTCTTCCCTCGACTGTTTCACGTTTTGAAGTATGACTGGAGCACAGTGCGTTAGCGAAAACACATTTGTATTTCCGACAGCTGATCGCACAGCAGGGCAGAAGCGGTAATGGTTTCGTATTCTTGCGCTTTCGCTGAGGCAACGTGTGGCGGGTCGCCAAAAAGCGCCATCTCGTTTCCTATCGAGCAAACTGCTCTGCGAAGAGGCTCTATAAATTGGGCCAAGTTTGCTAAGAGGGTGAGCGTACTGATACAAGTGGCAGTCAGGTGAGGCAATATAACTGTGTGTTTGGTGCGCCTATGTTTAGTGGCGCTTTTTTTGACGAAGAGCATACGTTTAACTTACCTTTATTACAATCGTTCGTACGATCAGGCGGCGACGAATTGTGACGGCACACGAGACAGCACGAGGCGCCGGCTCCCTGGTTTGCGCAATTGGCAGTTCACGCATACCGAGGCCAGGCAGCCATGTCAATTTCGTGGATTTTCCACCACATTTAGCGGATTTTGATGCTTGTTTAGCAGCGAAAACGTCCTTTAGAAGAATTAGAACGCCGTTTTTCTTCGACTAGATATTTTGCTGAGTTGCAAAATTATATTTGGCAGATCGCACTGGATCGTGGACGTTGGTTTAGCGACATTTTCGCGCGAAAGAAATACAAATGAAAGAGTACCCCAGCGACCAAGTTCACTGCAGATGAAACAGCGTTTCATTCTTACGTGGAATAATGGTACAGCTGACCTTCGTGACGGAGAGCGGATATCGAACGCAGTGTTCTTGCGGCCGCGCCACTCGGAATCTGCCGAATACGCTGACGAAGGCCGTATAGGAACAGAGCTAACGACGCAGTTCGGCTCCGAGAGAGTTCTTGCCTGCGAAACGGGGATCTGGCCCCTGATCTCTCGCCCGCTTTGTTCCGCACTTCGCTTCTCCGGCGTGCCTCACGCGGAAGCGAGAACGGGGGCTCTCTGTCCTGCGAACTGGGACACGACTAATTGGTGCCCTAGACTTAGTAGTATACGTATACGTGTAATACTGTGGTCGCCATTCGAGGGCTCGTCCATTGTCGAGAGGCAGTCCGTGTTTCTCGTTCGTCGCTGCGAGTCTTTCCTTTTCCTCGAGAAACGCCGCTGGCGAAGCCTTTATTTCTGGCGCTTTGGCGCATTCGTGTGCAGTCGACGTCAATACGGACCCCGGTACCTGAAAAAGCGCTACTTCTCGGCAGTTCCTGGTCGTAGCCAGTGAAAGAGTACAGCATTAGGTTGTCCGAATGTACTAGTACAAGCTGTAAATCCGAATACCAGGCTGCTTACCCGAGCTGCGAAAATATTAAGCACTTTCTTAGATACAGCAGTCCGTAAACTTTGAACGCAGACTGCACATGGCTTCGCTTGCACGACCGAAGCTTTATTTTTTACCACCGCTCGTTTTCCCACGGGTTAATTTATCCACGCGTGAAGCAGTTTAGTGCAAATGGCAATAGAGAGTCTATTTCATGCGTACACCATTTTACCCTTCACGGAGTACCGCATTACCGGAGACGCGGACGGCGGTACGCATTGGCCCCGCGATCGAACTTAGTCGCCGCCTGGCGGACATTGGCTGAACCACGCACAGCGTGGGTGGTGCGTCACGTCGTCGTATAGCTATTACGTGTTTAATGTGCGCGTACTGCGGGCATATCGTTTAGAGACTGTTCGTTCCGTCGTTGCAGCGCATTGGTAAATGTGATATGCATTTTTTTTAAGGATTCAAAGAAGCATTTGGCCTTGCGTTGTAGTCATTGCGCAGTGATGAGATCAGGGACCGCACGTGCGCGCCCTCCCTTCGTCGCAATGATTTCAATTTTTGGCCACATTGTGCATCACCCCCCCCCCCCCCGCCCACACACACACACACACACACACACACATATATACGCACACACGCACACGTACACACACACGATTTGTATGGACGCGATGTGTAGATCATTAAACATTATTTCTGATACCACAAAGCATGAACGAGGTGGCGTGAACATCACTGAGCAGTAGGGAAAAAAAAAGAATCTTCATCACTTATATTATATTCGCAGGGCACACTTGATCAAAATTCTATGAGTACCGCTAGTGGTTACGCAGCCATTCTTAGCTGTTCCCGAGGTATCTTCCTATTATGTGGATATCCGACTACGCATAAATAATTTGCCTCGCATGTGAATTTTGGCGCCTTGGTACTTTGATTAACTGCTACAAAAGGGGATCGGAAATGGAGTATTACTAGATAATCACGCGCAACATTGCATTCGCTATAGATCCAGGAAATCGTGATAACGTTGAGTTGCCAGCGGCGATTATAATGCGCTCTTTATTTAGCGTGGCGGGCCAATTTGACAGTAGGTAGCGGCCATCAGTATCTGCTTAAATAGACACCGTAATAAGTGTGGCGCAATTTAATAATTTGAACTTTTCATATCGCTCTCATGCTCGTAATGGTGCGAGGACAGCTGTGTGAGGCCACATGGCGATCCTGCCATTGCGCTGTCACTCATGGCAGCTTACCTTGTTTAACTGTACTTAGTAACTACTTTGAATTTGGCACAGAATTGGAAAAAAAAAGGGGGGGGGGTAGTTACAAGCTGTGAACTACAGTACACGTTGACTAGCTTGACTTCATTGATGACACGACATGACTTCATTGTATACGTGTATTGTTATAACCAGTGCAAGGATAGCAGAAAGTGAAGTTGATCAAAAGTTTCAAGTTAGTGTCATTCTTTCATCTAGCTGCATGCTGTCCTCTTCATCATATTTGGCTTAGTGCGGCCACGTGGAAATGCCACCTGACCTCACTGATCGCCAGTATACCCCCAACAGGTTCCAAAGCTCTTTCACGTAGGATGTTTTACGCCAACGTGCGCGTGAATAATGATTTACTGCACTGAACGTTGTTTCGTGCCTGTTACACTCGTTCATCGCCTTTTCCAATCGAGCAGCCGCACTGGTGGAACGTTACGCTAGGCCTCTTACAACTATAGTCGGGTGCAGTGTCTGTGGTGCACATCGCGCCCTTGTTAAGTGCGCCCCGCCCCGTCGTTCTTCCTGCCGTTCAAAGTTGTTTCGAAAGCAAACGGAATTTAAGGACGTGCGCTGTGCCGGTGGCCGAGCGTGTCCCCTCCGTATACGATAGCGAGTCCCAATTTTCGGTATAGGTCGCGCGCTTCATTATACCGTTATTCACCGTGGCGCCGTGCTTTCGGCCTTCTTTCGCTTCCACCTTTCTGTGTCTTGTTACCTGGGGCCCAGACGTATCTACTTCGCCGCCCAATTTCTTCTGGCCTTTGCTCCCGCGACAGCTAGAAAGTAAGTGGGCCTATTGTTTAGCTGGCACAGCAGAAAGGGTGGCCGGATAAAGTGGCGGCGAAACAAACGTGAAGCGACGTATAGCCGCGTTCGTTCGTTCGTACGTACGTACGTACGTACGTTCGTACGCGTGTGTGTGTGACCGCTGCAAACCGCGCGCTCTGCATGCAACCTTTTGCTGCAGCAGTTTCCTTCGGTCGCAGCAGCGCGCGCTCACCTGCGCGATGGTGCAACCGCGCTCTGCGTGCTTTTCGTAATGACCGCGGCCGGAAGGGGGAGCCCGTCCCCGGGCCGTCGGCCAAGTGGCTTCGATCGGAGCCGTGTCCTGCCTTATTAACCCGATCAGATACAGACGCAAGGGGGGCCGCAAGTTCCTTCCGGCGACGCGCGTGCCTCGGCGACGCTCTCGAACCGTTCCCCTTCTCCGCTTCATTTTTCACCGACCCTCTTCTATAGCCCACCGCAGCGGCATTACGGTCTTCGCGCAATGCTGCACCGCCGCTGGGCACCACGCGACCTCTTCTCACTGCCCCCCTTATCTGACCCTCCTCGTTCAGTTTTCCGTTCCCGCTAGATTCTTGCCCCATTGTCAAGAAGAGTATCATTTTCGTTTCGAAACACCCCAGTTGGCGATCTGTCCGAAAAACGGTTCGCTGGCTGGCGGCTAATATTTGGGACTGTAGTAGTAGTGACTCTGAGTGGCTGTGTATTCAGCTATATACATGTATACAAGGAATAGGAAGGACGGCAATGGCTGCTGGCCTCAGTAACTGTCTAGCTGCAGGGAAGTTACGGCGAACGAACGTTCGCTCGTATATGACTTAGTATATGACGTCTGCCTAGCCAGCGCCTCCTAGATAGCAGAGAGATGGACTCTGCTTTATAACGTCGTGCTACTTGGACCGAAATTTTTATTGCCAAGCCCCGCTTGACGAGAGCGGAGACGTCACGATCATCGCGGCTTACTCAGGATAATCCCCATTAGATTCGGTCACAGTCGGGCGAAGTGGCGCGACGTCATGCATCGAAGTGCACCGGCCTTGCGCCATCTAGGAGGCGTTGGCCAAGATTCTCCTCCCTGCTCCCGGTCGAGTGCGTGCACCCTCCCACTCCCTCCCCTTCAAAAAAAAAAAAAATCTAGCTAAGCCGCTGACAACATGCACCTCAAGCGGCAGTTGATGAGCAGGAGCACCTATACGTTACCAGCACGGTGTGCAAGTGAGACTTGCTATTACAAACCCTTTTAGTCACAAGCTTAAGTCAAAACTCTAGTTTCTTAACTGCGTATTTTTCCCCACTCCTTTTAGGCTTGGAAAGTCGATGCAACGCTAAAGGTCTTGCTTGAAGGAACCCTAAAGAAATACATAAGATGGGGTATAATAAAAAGGACTTACCCTACTAATACCAGTAAACGCCACTCTGACTTATATTATAGCTTGGTAGGTCAGAAAAGACATAAAACACGACGGACGAGCGGGGACGTCGCCTTGAAGTTTCCGCTATATAGCTGACATTGACGTCATGGAAGCAGACGGCGCCAACTCAGGCCTAGTTAATTTTGTTATTGATCGATAAGGAAAGACTTAGAGGTATTTAAAAGGTTCCAAAGAGAACTTGCGAAGCTTCGAGGACGTTTAATGTGCTACGACAGCCCGAGTACGAAAATATATACCCTGAAATCCGTGACGCCACCCTGACGTATACCCGCGCATGGGATATCGAAGCGAGAACGTTTTAGAGCGCAGTTCTTAGGCTCCCGTACCTGCGTTTCACGTCAGCGTCGGCCCTCGGCGTAGCCGAGCGAACTAACACAGCGAAGGATGAAAGAGCGAACGCGGAGCGCAGCGAGAGATGGGCGGCGATAGCGAGGAGGAAAGCGGAGGAGGAGGGTATGGTGAACGCGCCAGAAGAAAAGCTTAGTGCCGCGCAAGACGGGCTCTGCGGCGATGACCGTTACGAGATGGCGCCAGAGTAGCGCGCCGTCGTCTGTTCACCGATGGCATGCGGCGAGCGCGTTGATCGATACCACATATGGAAACAAAGCGCTGCATGAGCGGGTGTATGTCTGCAAGGGGCTGCTGTGAATCGCGCCCGCGCGACACCCACGCGCTGCCTCTCGCGATCTCCCGATTAGCGAGGCAGCCGCGTCACCTTTAGCTCCGTTTGCAGTGTGCCGCACGAGACAGATTATTGTCAGCGCCAGCCAATATATCGCGAAATGAAAACACGTATAGAGCTGCGCTCAAATTTCGCATTCGGGAGTATCATAATCGTCGGCGAACTTTTTTGAAAGGAAGTTTGCCCTTTGTTTATTCTTGCGTATTAATCTACCTCTTTCTGCAAAATTAACAAAAATGGTTTTGAAAGAATATGCCATCACTTTAAACTGACTTAGTGTCCCTTTCTTTAGTGTTCCTTTAGAAAGGTTGCGTTTGAGACGTTCGGTGAGGGAAGCCAGCCTGAGTTCTTTTCTGACCTACGCTCAGCCTTTGACTGCTATAGCGTATTGCTTTAGCAGCTCCGGTGGCGAGCAGTCAAAGCAAACGAATTTGTAACTAGTAGCCCCGTTATTGCTTGTGGCGAAAGAAGTGAAAATATTTTGTCAAGGAAAAAAAAAGAGGGAACTGGGCTCTCTTCCTCCCCATTCTCCTTGGCGCGGTTGTTGAAGGTATATGTAGCCTTCCCCAAGAAAGACGGCGCACCGATCGGGAACAAATAAACGGCCTGCGCCGCAGTGCGGGTATGGTAGTGCGGGCAATTACTGCCCAATTGCTCTTCTGCCGTCGTCGATGTATCGGCATTGCAGTTTGTCATTGTTTCCGGACTGGCGCCGGCGCCTCGGCGCGCCTTCTGCTACACGTAGCTTGTTTCGTCTGCCCGCTCGCGAGTTTGTTTGTCCTTGGGAGTTTCGGTGAAGCGGACCTTTCTCTTCCGGAGATAAACATTTTGCCGAGGGTTTATATATCGGCGCGGTCGAGTGGAAGGGAGCCAGAAAACCCGCTGTTAGTTTAACGCGCCTTGAGGAGGCGGGGCTAACGTTTTCAGTGCGCTGTGTCCTTCGTAGAGGATAAAGGTCGAGAGAACCAACACTGCAGGCGGTGCTGGTATTGGGCAAGCGGCAGGCACTGCGTTTCACCTACAACTATAGTAGTATAGTGAAGACTAGAGCACTTGTCGCTCAATCAGTAACGACAGCTGGCTCCGTGCGCCAAAGAAAGGAGGAGGGCTCGCGTATTCTGCCCTAATAACCCTTCTGTTCACTCGGCGCGGTCAGTTGCGGATGGTGGAGGAGCTCTCTCCTATTGATTTTCTTGTCGGTGAGATACTGTATAAGTGGCAGTTGTTAGTTCAAGGTCACCCGGCTCTTCATCCGCTTGTTTGTTGGTTTTCGGACGGCAGCGAGGGACAGAAGCAGCAGAGTCGCACAGATGGCGCAAATGTATCTCCGGCTTGGCCCACGGACCTCGATTGTTGCGTAAAGCGGGCAGGGCGATGTGTTTCCGAGAAGCCGGATATTGCGAACGTGGAGCGTCGGATGTGGATGTTAAATGTCCGGGCGCGTCGCTGCGTGGACACTTAGCGATGAGCCGCAATGACCTAAGGTCATCACAATATTTGCCTAGACTCATAGCTGTTGCCGTTGAACGCTTACGCGCAGCTGTTTTCTAGTGCATTTTTTTTTTGTAGTGTGCGCTGTCTCGCAGGCCAGCACCACTCCAACGTAACAAATATAGACTCGCACGAACTATAGTATACACTGTCTGAAAACCACAGTATAAGATCGTTCGCCTTGCACAAATGCAGCCGTGCCCGTTCAAACAACGCCGTAAAGCAACACGAACGCGCTTGTATTTTCTGCTGCAGCCGCGGAGCTGAACTTTTTCCGCATCTGTATTCCCGAAACATTTGGCATCTTCTTTTACGCCCTGGGCGTCTGTTAACCCTTTGTTGCATGCTGTCCACTACAGTGGACAAATTTCGGTGATTTTTGGCGGAAGTTTAGTGCTTGCGAGAAGCTCTTGTGCATATAGTGTCAACTTCAGGGAACAACAGAAGTTTTCTATAGCTGCCCTTGAAGGGGCCACGAACCACCCGGCTTCAAAAATGTCATGTTGTTCCGCTGAGCAATTCACACGCGTTTCGCCCCTTTTACTTTGTGACTCTTTTGACATTGCAGTTTAGTACATATAATTGTATACGCGGGATAAAACAAGCCTTCGGAATCAGGACCTGTCAATCTTGTGGCTGTGTGAAGCCAAGTTCTTTCTGCAGAACACGTTTCTTTTTTATGTCCACTGTAGCGGACACCACGCGTGACAGGAACAACACGGGCGGGGGAGCATTTTCTGAGCAGTGTAGTCCTCGCTCCTTTCACTTTAAATTTGCTTGTTTATGATATTTGCCTCCTATTTTCGTGTAATAACCCTTCGATCACGATTTTATCCAGCGAGCCAATTTGAAGAAACAGTCCAGTGAGTTACCAGCAGCTCCTGCCATAGCGAAATGAAGAAGGCCGCCTGTCAAATAAAGCTTAGTTGCCGCAGCGTGCGTTATAGCAACGTCAGCCATTTTTCAGCACAAATATGTAAAATGTTGTTTGGCAAGGAGACATATTGGGGGCGCAGCCGGGTAAGGGAATGGGGGCACACCGGCCACGTGCTCCCCTATCCTCCCCATCGTCACTCCCGAATTTCTGCGTATCAGGACACGTGACATAAAGGGTCGTGCAATAACACTCGCCCGCCCAGCCACCCTAACCCCTGCCAAAGGCGAACAAGTTGTTTTTGTTATTGCTGGGCAGGGAACGGCGTTCGGGCTTTTGTGGGGAATCTTCCCTTTGCGTTTATTTACCCA
This sequence comes from Dermacentor albipictus, assembly GCF_038994185.2. Classification (NCBI taxonomy): domain Eukaryota; kingdom Metazoa; phylum Arthropoda; class Arachnida; order Ixodida; family Ixodidae; genus Dermacentor; species Dermacentor albipictus. The sequence continues at coordinate 91,344,181 of NC_091824.1, read as the reverse complement.
AGTCTGGGACTGTTAATGTTTTGTCTTCATTCCGTCCTGCGCACCCTGCAGGCTCCGAGACCGAGACACACTTATCGAAAGTTAATTGGGACCCGCGGTGGTGGTCGTGGTGGTGGAAAGCAGCGCCACCTTTTTTCGCAACAGTGCTGTGCCGAATTAAGGGCGCCTTTCTGTCGAACTGAGTGCGCGCTTAATGATAACCCCCGCCGATCAGTGGTCCTTACACGGTTTGTGCCCGTAAACGCCCATAACGGTGCGGTGAAATCGCGCCACTCCTCTTTAACCGCGTTTTTTTTCTCGCTCTCTTTTTTTGTTAACTGTTTGAGTAAGTTCATCACTGAGCGCCGGGTTTGCTCCCCATGTTAGGCCTGAATTAGGTTCGCCGCATACAATTCGCGCGAGATCCCTTTTTGCAGGATTTTGTGAAGGATGGGTCCTGACACGAAACAAGAGGGCGATTCGGTCGTAAACTGTAAAATTACACCCTTATTCTTTTTTTAGAGGTGTGAATTATTTTGCAGTTGAGTCATCGTTGTTACACTCGTTGCATCAAACTGTGGCCCTATCGGTCAGCGGGACGCTAAAGAAATAAAAAAGAAATGGGAGTTATATTAGCTATACCTTTCTTAAGTAGGAAAAAAAAGAAAAAGAAAGGGGGGGCCACTTTGACAGAGAGAGCTAAGTGGACTATCCATTTCAGCGTGCAGTGATCGGATATAGCTCGAAGCCGGTATAGGGCAAGCGCCAATCGTCACCGCCGGCTCTCAAGCTCTATATCCATTTCAGCGCGGGCTGAAATGGACAGTCCACTTAGTGGACACACATAGAATACGCCCCCCCCCCCCCCCCCCCACCTCCTCCCTAGTGCCGAAGAGGCGAAAGCGAGAATAAGGTGGCGGCGACGCTTTGATGTTCGCGCACTTTCTCGACATGACGTCATAGATTTTGAGTGCTCCAGCTCGGGCCTGTAATTACCGCGCTTTTTTTTTTTCATTGCAGCATCATAAACGCTCGAGAGACCGAACTTAGCAAGTTTCACGACTTTCACTGATTTACAACATCCCGAACGCGAGAGGATACTTTGAAATCCGTGACGTACATACTGACGTACCGGCGCGTTTTTAGAGAAAAAAAACTTTGACCTTCATTTTCTCATCCAGTAATCAACGCATTAGCCATGAAATTTAACGAAATTGGAGGTTTCAAAGAATAAGTTACCAATGTAAAATTATTAAATTATTCTCGTTGTACTCCTTTATAAATCTCTACTTCTGAGGCAAGTTAAGTTCGGCTCGCTAGAAATATTCGCGCGAGCTGATTACGTTTTCGTTTTTGTAAATTTTGCACTTGCAGTGTATAATTTACTAAATACAAATTCCTTTCTGTGGGTTTCCCGTAGCTATTACACGTACCCTGTCTTGTGTTTATAAATGAATGTTTATGTGTATATGAGTTATTTTTTCGTCGTATTGCTGTTAAGATTTTGAATTATAGCTAGCATGGATCCCAGCTAGCCTTGAGCTAGGGATTCAGATGTCCTGTACAACATGTCCTGCGTACTTTTCCTATTTTGAATAAACTTCAACATCAATTATTCGTTCATTTCCTCGGATACAATTGAAGGCGTAAAGATCGCCCGCTTGTTAGAAATCTTCCTCACCGTCGGTGCAGTGACTTGCACTAGTCGTTGAGCAAAACGAAAACAAGCTAAAAGCGGGAGACAACGTTCGGACAAGTTTATTTCAGGACAAGTCCACTTGTCGAAACCTTGGTTCTCGCTTTTATTTTGTTCTCGTTTTGCTCATCGTCTTGAATTTCCGTCTCCCGCGTTCGCCGTGTTTTTCCAGCACCAGACGTGATTTGTTTTGAGCGGTGATGATTAACAGTCGCCGTGCTGGTACATACGCCTCGTGTAGTACGACGGCTCTCGCGACCTTGAGCTGCGAGAAGCGTCGCGATTTCCATGTTGCTCGGGTGTTATGTCTGGTCCTTATCAGTTGGGCGTCGTCTGTCCGCCGCTTATGTTGATGAACGTGAAGTTATGGGGAGTTATATCCGCTGGGCTCTCTCTCCGTCTGCACTTTATCGGAGCGACACGATAAAGGAAGGAAACCACGAGGACGGTATTGGTGTACAGGGTATCATCTTTCGAACGCGTATTACGCACGAGGACAATATCTGCGCACACATATACGCATTGAATGACACAGACGTATCTTCTCTGCCATTTTGTGTGCATATCCGGTTTCTTATCGACCGATCGGTTGGGCCGCTTAACGGCGTGTCTATATTCTGTCGTCCTGTTATCGCGCGGGCCCACTCGCCGGACCAGTAAACCGGAGTTTTCTTTTTTAATCTCTCTATACCGTCGCACATTTCTCGACCTACCATTGGTCATCGTCTCGCAATTTTTTTTTGTACCCTGTGCTTTCCGTTCTATATTGAATAGGAAAATCGAACTTTCGACGGGACTCTGTTTGCTTGCCAGCGACTAAAGTCTTTATTTCTCTTCAAATGTGGGATGTAGCGCGGCGACGCTTGTCGCGAGGTTTATTGATCCACCTGGGCTGTTGTTGCCTGGCGTAGACGACAATTACTTGACAGAGTACGTGCGTGGAACGACGTCCTTGTCTGGAACTCGTAGTGTTTTTGTTTTGAGCTCTCTCGCTCTCTGTCTCTTCTGCCGTCGTTCGCTTATTTTACTGCGTCGCAACCGACCCTGCACCCCCTTCTCAACGCACGACCGGTCCAGATGGGCCATGCCCGATAGCGTGCGTGCGGTCGGTCTTCACCTACACTGCAACCAGCCACCCTTCCGCACTCCGCGTGAAGAGTAGAAAGGTGCGTGCTGGGAGGCTGGCTGCGCGTCGGATATTCGGGTATATTGAGTCGGCAAACTTCATTTCCATCGCTTCTCTCTCTCTCTCCCTCTCTCTCTCTCCTCTATTATGTTTCGCGCACTACCCTGTCCGGGGGAGCCCCATTGTCTAAGCGGCGCCCAAGGTCGCTCGCACCAGCCTCGCCTCACGCCATCGCCGGAGCGCTCCGATTCCGTGCAGTGCAAGGCAACGGAGCCTAGGGCTCGTGCCCAGCCAATCAGTAACGAGATCCGCCGCTGCACGTTAGAGAGAAAGTGAGAAGGGCTCGCTCATTTGTGCGCTACTAATCCTTCCGTGAGGTTTTCGTTCAGTCGGTGTCACCAGATCTAAGGTGGACCTGCGGAGGAGCCCTTCTTCTGGTTCTTCTTGCTGCATGGCTCACGCGCAGTGCAGCTTTCGCAGTGCAGCTTTCTCTGCACTGCGCGAAAGTTGGACAGGTAAAAGTGCGGCGTTGATTGTTCGGAGAGACGCACGTACGGGTCGCTCGGTTCGTCGCTCTCTGCAATGAGGAATCAAAGGTAGAGCGTTCTTTTGCGCGTGGGAGCCAGATCAGTTGGCAGGGGAGGGACGTGGGCGGGGAACAGAAGCCGGCTCGCAGGCATTGTTTACCGTACACCGGTGCACGGTCGATACGAGCGCCGCGAATGACCTGACCGTGACCCGCGCTGCCGTGCGCTATTCGTGCGTGCCGCGGAGTGGACCCGAGGTCTGCGCAGCGGCAGAGATAGCGCGCGCGAGAGAGAGATTAGCGCGGTGGGGCGCTTTGTTTAGAGGCTTAATTGCGCGGGCGCGATTTCATCGCTAATCCGCACGGTGTACTAGCGGCGAGAACTGCTCGCGGCGGACTATGCGCGCGAACAACGGCTTATTGCGTCTGGAGGAAACTTAAAGGTGGTCTTTCAGCATCCCAGAGGCTTTGCGGACTGCGCAATCATGTATGATGTGCTTAACGGGCGTGAAAAATGGGATGACGGAACACGCGTAGCGCAACAAATCTAATCACTTAATCTTGCAGCAATGCTCTATAGAGCATTGGCTGCGTTCTACGCAGCAAATGGTTCTACTACTTCTGGCCGAGTTATAACTCGGCCAGAAGTAGTAGAACCTTAAGGTCTACTACTTCTGTAGTAGTAGTAGAACCTTAAGTAGAACCTTAAGGCGTTCTACCAGCTTTAAGGTTCTACTACTTCTGGCCAAGTTATAACTCGGCCAGAAGTAGTAGAACCTTAAGCAGTTTTCAACCATTCATTCAACCACTTCACGAAAGTTTTGCTTTGAACCGATTCGAAAATATGTTTGTAAGTGAGCCTTGGCGGCTTAGTAGGCGATTTCGGCGGTGTTTGCTGTCTGCAGTTGCTGCCGTCAGAACCGTTTTAAGCGACCGCGAACAACAGCAGCTTTTGTCGTTTTCTGAAGGCATTCTAACAGCAAACAGGGTTGATGCTGTAACGCGAACTAGCGCTGTGCGTCGACGTGCAGAGGTGAAAGCCATTGCAAAAGCTTCAGACAGGCGAGCAGCAGCTTTAGCAGTGCGTCGCGCTGTCGTAGGGCTTACTGTACATATGGGATTCCTTGTGATATTGAACAAACGCTCGTTGCGTAATACACAGCCGTACGTTGGGACACTGGACCCAACCAGATCGACGACACAAGCGAGTACATAAATGGGACCAAGAAATGAAATTTAGTACGCCTCACAAGCTCAAAAGAAGCCAAACAAGTACGGTGCACCGGATTCGCCATGGTGTCGCATTCACCAGCCGTTATAGACATCTGATAGGTTGCAGTGATACTAGCCCAAAATGTGAATACTTGTAAGGTACCAGAAACACTTGATCACATATTTTGCGTTTGTCCCGCGTACGCGCAAGAACGACAGCAATTGATCTCTTCCATTGCAAATGTCGATGAGAGGCCGCTATCAGACGAGTTTCTTTTAGGTCTTCGACCTAATGCAAACAGCGCAGCGTTGATAACAAGTGCCGCTACAGCCTTCCTCCAAGCCACTGGGCTGACCGCACGGCTTCAGAGATGCCACAATGCCGTGAACTTGTACTATATACTCACCTCTTACTCACATTGTCATCATCATCACCATCATCCCTTTTCTTCCCCGTCCCTTTTCCCCAGTGTAGAGTATAGCAGGCCAGAGCAAGTTATATCTCAGGCCGACGCCTCTGCCTTTCTGTGAATCTCTCTCTCTTTCCCCTATAGAATAAATGCCTTTAAAAAATACTGAGTATTAGATTTCTTCATTTTATTTCCTGCGTGTTGCTCACTTCGCCTGCTCTTGCCCTCGATGAGGCTGACGGCTTTCTTTCCCTCATAGCTGGAGTGCGCAGTGGTTGAGCTCGTTTCACGTTGTGCGGGAGTTTGTGAGAAATAAATCTCGCGTGGTCGCAGCACGCCTTGGTGCGTGTTGAATTGAATTATGGGGTTTTACGTGCCAAAACCACTTTCTGATTATGAGGCACGCCGTAGTGGAGGACTCCGGAAATTTCGACCACCTGGGGTTCCTTAACGTGCACCTAAATCTAAGCACACGGGTGTTTTCGCATTTCGCCCCCATCGAAATGTGGCTGCCATGGCCGGGATTTGATCCCGCGACCTCGTGCTCAGCAGCCCAGCACCATAGCCACTGAGCAACCACGGCAGGTTTGGTGCCTGTTTTGAGCCACCAGATTTTGATCGACATTATTGATTGAATAGTTGTGAGGGATGCAACTGAGTTCTAATTCATCTTTATAGCCGCCGAGTACTCTTGTCATCCAATTTAGTTAACATGGGCGCTGTCTACATTCTTCGCCACATGCTAGTATTTTGTCAGGTGCAATATTTACGATGCCCCACCGCGAATCTCTTAATAATACATGGTGTTTCACTTACCTTCAGCCAAACATTAAATATATGCAAATGCTTCGTAGCTGGCCAGAACCAAGGTAATATTGTTTGTCATCGCTTGGAGATACTCAAATTATATCTTGCATTCCACCTAATTACATATTCAGCTTTAGTTAGCTGATCAACTTCTAAATTATTATATTTAGATGAAGCGTCTATGCGAAAAATTGTAGAGCAGTTTGAACAAATTCCGATACAGCTTTTTGTTGCTCAGTACGTGCTCAATTAAAGTGTTTTTTCCAGCATGAAAGACGACGCGCGAAGTGCCTCGAGCGGCCATTCGCACGGCAATTTTGCGTCTATTTGCGGGCTTCTTTAACGCTCGAAAAAACTTTTATGTAGCACGTATTGAGCAACAGATGGCTGTATCGGGAGTTTTCATGTCGCTCTACAATTTCCTCGTTGACACTTTTTATTTAATGACAATCATTGAGAAGCTGACTGATTAATTAATCAAGACTAATTATATTATTAGGCAGAATGCAAAAAAAAGTACCTCCGAGCAACGTCAAACAAGGTTACCTCGGTTCAGTCCATCTACGTGGCATTTGTATGTTTTTAAAGTTTGGCTGAAGTTACGTGAAACACCGTGTATGTGCACTGAAACTCCTGTGATTTGTAAAGGTAGAGATGTTTTCTTGTCAATTCATTTCTTTTTTTTTTTCATTTTGCAGCAAGCCAGCTGTCACAGAAGATAAAGAGCACCTACAAGTTGAAAGCTTCCACCAGTCGCATTGTCTCAAGCTTCAAGACATCCAGCCTTAGCTGTCAGCTGGCTGTGAGCTACTTTGGCCATCGCGATGGGGTCTGGGAGGTCAGCACATCACGCTCTGGCCTTTTGGTCATTGCAACAGCATCCGCAGGTCAGTATTTCACGAATTTTTAGGCCTACCGCACTTCTGGTGGGGGAGGTGCTGCCCCCTCCCCCGCTCCCTTCCCTTCGTTCTGCTCGCACGTTATTCCTTTCAAGTGCACCACATGCCTCATATCGTAATACATTCTTTCTCTCACTCTTTTCTTTTTTTAGAACAAGCATTAGGAAAGTAGTAGTACCAGTTTCCTGATGCTAAATTGTGTACCGTACACAATTTTATTACGTATTTTTTATTCAGTGGATCGTTGCTGAATCACTTCAAATAGTCTGGCGCCTTGATGTCCCCGAGCCACACCAAGACATTAATTATTAGGCGAATATTTCAGAACAAATGCTGAGAGCAGCATGTGTTTGTGTTTGAAACAGGTCACACATAACATCATGGAAAATGTAGGTGGTGGTCGTGTGCTACCACACACGCCATAGAGTTTTCTACAAAAATTACTAGACAGAGCTCTGGTGCTGTCATTGTTCACCTACCATTGGAACGATGGGTAGTTCATGTATCTGTATTATATTCGTACTAGTGGTTTCAGACATTCTTGTGGCACTATTTTTCATATTTTATAAGTTTCCAATCAGTCACCGTTTTCTAAGCACGACCAGGTGGTAAGTCGCTGTGCACATGCAAATAACTGCAAACTGCTGCATCTATAAGACAATACTTTGTTGAAAATGGTCAATTTGCAAGGTCGCAAATCTTTGTGAAGCCAGAAGGACGAAGTTTAGGAAAATCTATGCACTGCCCATCAATCCCGTGCTGGCTGAAGCCCAGCATATTTCCGGCTCTCATAGGCATTAGTGCCACTAGTGCCCTCTAGCAATATTTATTGCGATAGCAATTATATGGGCACTCCAGGCGCAGTTCTGCCGTCGGCGTCGCCGTCGCTGCGCGCCATATGTGATGGTGAAAGCGTGCGAGGGTAAGCCGGCGAACGCTATTCAATCTCGCGAGCTGGAAGCGTGCCCTCTCCTGTCGCGCACGAGGCACCGGGGTCAGGCGAGAGGGGGTCTGTGTTCTTCTCCGGCGGCTTCTAGGGTGCCTCGATGTCCTCCTCGCCCACCACTCCCTACAGAGCCGAGAGAGTAGAGACATCCGTGGCGCCTACTACGGCGTTGGGCACGCGAATGGCGGGCGCCGTAGTAGACGCCTTTGGCGGATGCCGTACGGACGCCTTGCCGGGGTTCGTGGGTGGTAGTGTCACGTGCAGGTGTTCGCCGAGCTGCCGACTGTTCTCGCTGCACCGCTGACGCAAACTGATGGGCGAGATCGGCGCGCCGTTTAAATAAGACTATGAAGATTTCTTTAAGTCGATCCAGTTTCATGTGAGATTTTGTGTTTTGTGTAATTCTTTCGCCCGGCTCAAGCATAGAATCATGTCAAGCGAGGAAGCAGTAAAGCAACGCAGTACAAGCAAAAGCAACCCTGCCCTACCGATTCAGCTCGCACTGACGGACAGGGGCCAGGAGCTGCTGGAGACATATGGGTCCCGTAACTAGGGAACCACCCCGTCTGGTGCCTGCGTGCACCACCGATTTATTTCGGGCCCAGTGAATGTTGCTTCATCATCAACCCTGGTCTACACGTGTCGGTGCATGCGTGTTGTCACAAGTCAGCGCAACGTGGGATTTCGAAACTGCTTCAGTAGCGCAATATGGTGCAATGTGGACAAACAGCGGCCTCGGCACGTCGGAATCGTGACTTGGGGGTCATGGGCACTGTAGTTGCGGATGGTATCGGCAATGTCTGAAAGCGGCATCAACGCGAGAGATGCAACTTGTGGCAAGATAGGGCCCCGATGTGTTTAAGATGCCGGTTGGAACTTTTCGCATTATTCCGACCTTTACATTTGAAGGGGTTTTTCTACATTTCTACACGTAAAAAAAAAAAAAATGCTACATGTCTACTGCGTGGTGCTGTTTCGTTGTAGCATTCATATAAAAATTTAATGCAACTGACACTGCTAGCTGCACTCAAAAAAGAACTCTTTCTCTTTTTTTGGGGGGGGGGGATAATTGTGTGTGCAGGGAAATAATTTCGGAAATAACTGCATTTTTGCTAATCCACACTTCGTTTATTCAACCTTGTGGCAACGAGTTAACAAATTGAGCAAATTTGTTTTTTACCACATCATAACATATCTCGACTGAAAAAAAATTCACCTGCTGCAGAAAAAAATATTATTTTAATTATTTTTCTTCAGTAGACGTTATAAGAAAAGTTACATAAGCAAAGGGTGAATAATATTCTGAACAAGTGGTTTCACTTATTGTCCAGTCAGGAAGGTGCCTTATAACATCTGGTGATTGGTCGGGACCTTGCGGGCTGAACTCAGCAATAGTTGGTCACAGAATAGGTCCTTTTTTTTTTTTACCTAAAGCATATTGCACAAACAAGATCTCATTCAGAACGAGTGGAAGCAAGGTTAACATATCTAAAGAGTGTCACGTGCATCGGTGCTGACTTAGCAATTCTAGATGGATTCACTGACTCTTTGCTCAATGGAAAAATCTCATATAAACGAGGTATTGCAAAAAAGAAAACAATTGCAATTACGACGCAAAAAATAGCAAAGCTCTGCATATTCATGGAGGAAGGAATATACAAACACACTCAACATAGATGCCTTTAGATATGTGTGCAATTTTTTTTATATATATGTCAGCTGAAAAGCAAAAGGTTTACAAAAAATTTTGTATTTCTCTCACTTTCAGCAACTTTGTATTCGGTCCCTCAGCCTGTAGTGTGAAAAGGCCAGAATTTCAACCAGTTTAGCAAAGAAGGATGTAGCGAAACAGCGTTTTAAATTTGTGGTTTCGGTTTCCACGCTGCCGACAGTGCCGCTGCCAACAAAAAATGGCCGTGCGCTGCCGCCGATGAATGCCTGCCACCGACTATAAACAGTCACCACGTCGCTGCCGGTCGAATCCGACATGGCGCACACCTCTACTCGTGTGTCTTGAAAGTGATCTGCGATGTTTGCAGAGTGTGCGCGGTGCCAGTAGCTTCATATGCATTGTGCTTTCGATGTTTCATTCGCATTGAAGCGAGAGATGCACGAAGGCCAATTCGCTTGCTGCTGCCGCGATTCCTCATTCCAGCATTTTGACAGCGAGTTTCCGTGCTCATCGTGCGAAATGTCTTCATGTTTTCCTGTGCGCGTGTGACACCATGCTTGTTAATTCAGTTAAAACAAGTTGGCGGGCTAGTTGTTTTGAATCTATAATAGAATGTGCAAGTGCGACTAAACAAGAACGTAGAAAGAAGCACATACACAAACACAGCGCTGTTTCTGTGTGCCTGTTTTTTTCTACATCCTCGTTATGCCACACTTACACATTCTGTCATGGTTAATTTAGTTCGTAGGCGAATGTTTACAAGTTTATACAGCTGATAAAACTACTATCCTTACATTGTGCAGCTATCTACTAATTTGCTATCGCAATCAGTGCTTCGCCTTTCAGGTGGAACTGCGATTTTGTGGGAAGCTGTACGCCACACACCACTGACATGTACACTAGTCAGACCAGTATATCAAATGCAGGTCATGCCATGACCCAAGCCATTGCAGTATGTGCAGAAGCTGCTGTCAAAATCATAAAGAAAAAAAAGCTTATATTGTGAGCCTCTTTCGCATAAGGGCACAAGCTTAACATGGCAGAATAAAGAAACATGTAACTTCACAAACGGAATACACGGCTGGTGTAATGTAGCAATTCCTTTTGCTGGGTTCTATGCCACTTTTACCATACACTGTACTGTGCTGTCTAATCTCACTAAGAGCCCGGAAGAAGCGCCACTCTTACCACCGACAAAATGCGAAAAGGAATGGCATTGGAGTAGATTCGTTACACCATTCTGCCAGTTGTAGCTGGATCATAAGCCACAAAGGCGCAAGAAAAGGAGAGGGTAGGATTCTCCTGTCTCTTGCCTTATTAGGTATGGGTTATGCAGAAACAGAAAGGGGAAAAGCACAGTGGGAAATCATGAGCAACTTCTGCTTAATGTTGAAAAGCAATAAATGTCAATATCAAGCTTATTATTATTATTTTTTTGTCTCCTCATGTCTTATTTTTCTTTTCCCTTCACACTCCAACTCTACAGACCACACTGCCAGACTTTGGGACATTCAGACGGGCCAGTGCATTGTGCAGTATGCGGGACATGAGGGTTCGGTGAACTCTGTGCGCTTCCACCCAACCCAAGACCTGCTTGTGACAGCCTCGGGAGACCAGAGCGCCCACATCTGGAGGGCTGCCACATCGGCAGCTGCCGCTCTGGATCTGGTGGTAGGCTCACTTTCTTGTTTTACTTCTTCTTTAGCAGAGTCTTTTTTTTTTTAGATTTACAGCAAAATCTTGCAATACGAGCCTCAAGCCATCAACTAATGTCAGCTAATGTTGTTGTTGTTGTTGTCGTCGTCGTCATCATCATCATCATCATCCCACTTAGGTCCATTACAGAATGAATGCCTCTTTCCTTTGATGTCCGCTCAACCCTGTACTGCATCGGCAAACTCCATCCTCTATCTGCAAATTTCTTAATACTGTCATCCATCTAAGCCTCTGCTGATGGCATTTTTTTTCCTTAGCACCCATTCTCTTACTCTGTCTAGCAGACGAATGGTTATCTATTTTATGAATTACACAATGTGCCATCTCGACTTCCCTTTGATCTTAACCAGGATATCAGCTACATTCACCTATCTCTCAGCATTGCACCTTTTGTTTTCCAATCAATCATTCAATGTACGGTCTGTTGAGAGGGCTGTGACTGATGTAGCAGTGTGGTACTTTTCCATTTCAAGTTGCCCTGGTCAGTGTGTGTCTTGACTGCTTGCTCTCTGATGCCTTCTGACCAGTTGACAAAATGGCACATGTAGTACTGTGAGTCATTGCATGCTACACTGAATGTTTGAGTTTTAGGTAATAGTACAATGTGGTGCAGTGAAGAGTCCTCAGTGAATTAAACACGTAATTTAGAGCTCGACCTTCGACGTACACTGCATCCAGCAGTGCAGTGTCACTTGGGTGACAGTGAAGAGCATGCCAGTTGCTCATTAATGCCAGTAGCCCTAGTTTAACACTTCCTGGCAGTTAAAAGCTACTCAGTGCACCACTGTTGGCCATGGATTGTAACAGCATTTACGCTCAGATATCTCTGCAAAACCCAAACAGCATCACACATCAAAGAAAACTAAAACAACTTGTTCACATTTATTTCTGGCCACAGATAGTATATTCGTATGAATAGTAAAATGATAACTGAGTGAACATTAATTACAGTAATTGTTTATTTATTAGCTCATCAATCCATGACTGAAAATGCCTTCCAGCGTAACAAAAATGCTAGTATGGGCTCTGCATAAGAATTTTGAAGCACCATATTCAGCCTATCAAAATTCATATGTTGGACTTAGTAGGAATATGCTAATTGCACATCATTCATTGAGCAATGTACGAAGGCTTCTTGTATTTTATGGCATATAAAATCAGCACTGGTTATTCCTCATTTATATTGAAAAGGATATTTGTGAGCTAGCATGGGATTTCTAGAAAGTTGGGGATACTGACCTCAAACTAAATTGTGACAGTAGTTGTGGACACAGTATTCAAACTTTATTAACATAAGACATCATGTGGTCTGTACAACCACTACTGTGAATCGCTCTGATGTCTTGGTGTCCTTAAACCATTGTCTATTGTTTATCTGTATTTGAGCACCAAACCCATGTTGCACCCAAGGACGGTGTTCATTAGAAAACATGAAGCCACTGTACTCATGATCACAGCTGACTCCAGGGTGTATAGTGGGCCTCCTGTTGCACCACAACTGCTTGAAAACTCTGGGTAGACATGCGAACTTTCATACTTGCCCCAGACATCTTTTTTAGCAACAGGAATTCTGTGAGCATGATGCAATGCCCCCAGGGTTCAGCAGGATTCATGCTCTCAATGGCTTCATATTTTACGAGGGCTTTACCCATATATGTCATTGGCTGCTTCTTTTGAACAGATTCACTTGACGATTACCGCATTTCAATCTCTTCACAGAAAGGGCATTCATCTGAAGATGAGGTTGACCTTTCAGAAAAGGAGGATGGTAAGCACAGCCTTCTGGAAATTATGATGATGTCAAGGGAACTGTGTTAATTCATCATTCAGATAGTAATTAGTTATCTTTCCTTTCAGATATTGACTCTGCAAGCAATGTTCTTGTGATGAAAAGCCCTTTGACTGAGCTAACAGGCCATAGCAGTGTTGTGATAGCATCCGACTGGTTGTCGGGTGGGGACCAGGTGATCACTGCATCCTGGGATCGCACAGCCAATGTCTACGACGTTGAGAAGGGAGAGCTTGTCATTCAGCTTGTTGGTGAGTTTCGTGTAGCTTATCTGGTCACTTGCAAGTACCTCAGTGTTTTACAAAAGAAACAGCGTAAATTCAGTTGTGTTCGAAAGCCCATTCTTGTTGCGGGTGAGACCAAGTTAACGGGCTGGATTCCTGGGTGCAACAGCCACATTTCAATGAGGGCGAATGAAAGAACACTCGTGTACATATTTAAATTTAGGTCCATAATAATGAATGCCAGCTGGTCAAAATCTTCCCACTATGGGATCCCTCATAATGCACTGTGGAGTTTCAAGACATTAAGCTCCACAATTAACTTTTTATGCGAAAAAATTGTATGTCCCATTACGCGAAAATCCTTTGGCATCGGTGTGGTAGAAAGATGGTACCAAAAATGGCTGGTGGCACAAGGAGCGAAAGTACGTCTAAAAATACTCAGATTGTTGTCACCTTTTTCAGGGAGGTTCCTGTAAACAAAGTACGTTAATCGCTCTGAAAAGAAAATTTGGTAAATTTTGGTCTGAGTTGCAATTGAACACGGGCCTCCAGGGTGCGGGATTAGCAAGCTTCCCTGATGCCACAGCAACTTCACAGTTCTGGCTGACTAAAGGTGTGGCCTAGTGCATGCTGGGCACGTGACAGTGAAGCCAACGAAGCGGAAGTGCTATCCCGAAGTAGAAGTTCTTGTAGCATGTGATGGCCATAGCAGTCAGTCTGTAAGGGAAACGTTGACGTGTATCCCCAAAAAAACTTTGAGGGCTATCAATGAGATTCTTGCGACAGTAATTCGTAAGCTTTAGTTTTAATCTGCTTTGCCCGTTTTGTGCATTCCCGTTTTGCATGTTACCGTTTTGTGTAGACTGATGAGACGTGCTAGACTCTTTGTCGCATAGCCTTGGCATTCTTCCGTCGATGCTCTTGTGCCGGATAACTTGTGCTACTCGTAGAAGGGGCAGTGTCCATTGTTACCTTTAACTGTACAGTAGACAGAAAACAAAAGCAGCCACTAATGCAATTATGTAAACGTGGGACATGTGTCTAGACTTTCCCGGGAGCGAAGTGCATCCACTGACGGCCAAATGCCAACTGTACGGCCCGCATTCCAGTGTGCTGCGCCACCACCCCCTCTCTGCACGAGGTGGCGCGGTACTGTGCTGTGCTCTCTGCAGCGTGCTTCCTCTCTTGCGTGATCCTTTCCCCTCTTTTGCCGTATGTACACAAGCCGACGGACAGGTTTCCGTTTGCATGAGTGCTCGAATGCTAACACATTAATTACAGAATTGTGGAGGTGATTGAGAACACTAGATTGCACTGTTGTAAAAAAAAGAAGGGAACAATTTGGAAAAAAAGAAGAAACATTATTCTAACCTTTGCAAGCTTGTGTAGAAGGTCGAAGGTGCCCTTGCACCATTAAACGCCATCAGTCATCATCAGTCAATATGGTTCTATAATACGCAAGACATATAGGAAATGCTTCCAATGCAAATGTGGCAATATTTTATGACTGCAAGCATTAGCTCTCAGTTGCTCAGATTCTTATAAATTTTCTGTCTGTGATCTGCTGTATTGGTTTTTTCAACACCGGTCTTTTTCTCTGCTCCTTTTGCATGCCTCTGGCGAGCAGGCCATGACCAAGAATTGACCCACACCAGTGCACACCCGACGCAGCGTCTGGTGGTGACGTCCTCCAAGGACACGACGTTCCGCCTGTGGGACTTCAGGGAGCCAATACACTCGGTCAGCGTGTTTCAGGGCCACACAGAGTGAGCAACGCTCTTCTTTAAACCGCTCCTCTCACCCTCTTTTTTGTTTGTTTTGTTTATTGCAGGTTCTTGCATTTGCTCTGTACTCGGTCTCGCCAGCTCTGGGCAGTGCAGCAAAAGCTATGGGTGGCATCGGCAATCAGAATAGAGGACCAGAATAAGGGCTTCTTTATCGTTTACCTTAGATTACCCTCTCCACAATATCGACTGAATGGAAGTTTCTCGGAAGGGTCTGCAGTGCACAAGGGGCAAGCCATCCTCCTTTCTCAGACCACACTACCAGCTCTTGTTACTGGTTAGCTGACACAAGCCTTAGCCTTTGTTGCAGAAGTTGGTGAGGTTAGGTGGAGCATAGAAATCATTATCTGTACGAGAATGCTGAAAGTCAGGCTTGTTTATTATTTATGATTGTAGGTACAGCGCAAAGTATACAAAACGGACAGGTTATGCGTACGCTGTTCAAGATTCAGTATGTAACGCGAGTCAACTAAGAATGAAATTGCGAAGGAGAAGGGTAGACAATTGCCTCTGAAAAGGGCATAACATGCCTGCCTACTTGCTAGGAAAAAGAAAAGGTAAAAAGGGGCACATATTGGATTTTCCTCTCAATAATTCACTAATAATTCAAGAATCTCAGTTGACACAAGTCTCAAAATTTTGGCTGGGCCGCTGTGTTTTCAGTGCATTCTGGCCCTGCATAATTGAAATGCTGCTGTTTTAGTATATTGAAAGTTTTTAAATTGCACCTTTTCAGGCTTTTATTACTGTTGTCATTGTGGATGGGGTTGAGAGTGAGTAATTCAGTTCAGCTAAAAAGGTACTAGTAGTAGTGAGATAGGGGCAGCAAGTTGTACTCAGTGCAGCTTCACGTATTTACCCTTGTAGGTGGTGTTTGTAAAGACGGCCAAGGTTATGCTTTCATTGCTGGCTTTCAGCCTCTTTCAGACTAAATTTTTACTATGTCACTTCACCACTCATAAAGTGTCCCTAAATGATTTTTTTTACCCACCACATTTTGTCCACAGGGCTGTCACCTCTGCCGTGTTCGCATCGGCAGACAAGGTTGTGTCAGGAAGCGATGACCGCACGGTTAAGATCTGGGACTTGAAGAACATGAGGTCACCGCTGACAACAATCAGGCTGGACTCACCTGTTAACAGGTAATCATGTTAGGCCTAGTGACAGAAATGAACTTTTGTTCAATCTTGCATAAGACGGAGGAAAGTGTGTTTCACTGCCAATGTCGTTACATGCCTCATCTCGCATGGGTCTGTAGAATCCACTGCTGCTACCACTTATGTAGCCTTTGTAAAAAAAAGTGAAGCCAATGTAGCGGATTGTGAGGCGTCTGGTTGATGTTCTGTTGCATTCGCACTTCTTGAAAAATCTACCGCAGTGGCTATGATGTTCTGTTGCTCGGCATGAGATCATGGGATTGATTCTTGCTCACCAGTGTGAGAACACTCATGTACTTAAATTTAGTTGCACATTAAAGAATCCCAGGTGGTCAAAAGTAATCCGGAGCCCTCTCCTAAGGTGTCTGTCATAGCCCCAGTGTTGCCTCAGAGCGTTAAACCACTCGAGCCTGTCGAATCAGTTAGTATCATTTGAAATCTATACTGAGTGAGGCAAGCTCTTGCGCTTTCCTTCCTAGCTTCTGATCATGTGGTGCTACATAGGCACAGCTCTTGGTGCATTCTATAGACTTGGCAGCACTCGCACTTTAATGGTTCTGCCTGTTTCAACAGAGGCTGTACAACATTTGTCAAAAGTTTTGGAGTTGCTGATTGCAGGATTAGTCATGCCATTGGGACACACACTGGGACCACTGTGGAGCATTTGTTGCTCCAGTGTACAGGAGATTAAGAGAGACAGTGTTCCTCTTCGCTTCCCCTGAGTTCTGATTGCATCGCATGCTGCAGTGTCCAGGACTCACTGACTCATCTTGCTGCTTGTGGAGTAGGACCAGAACTTTTAGCAAAGACGATACAATAAGACATTGCATTGTTAACATCTACTGACACGTTAGTTGGATCCTCTAACATCATCAAATGCATTTTGAACTATGGTTGCAAATCTTTATATTGACATGCATACTTGTTTATCTTTTTCGGTGACCATGGTTCACCAGCTAACAAATGTTATAGGTAATTTCTCAGCGCAAGACACACCTGCATGCATTGGAACATTATGGATTGTTGTCACCGATTCCATCTGCTGTCTATGTTGTCGCCGAACCTTGTGTAATTTAATTGCATGCATGATATGATTATTGTTGTATATTCTGGAAGGCACGCGAACACCCGTGGATCAGGTTTAAACACTTGACGCATGTGCTCGTCACTGTCGTTCTCCTTGAGTACAACTTGCTTTTGTGAGCACAGGTTGTCCCAATAAAGAGTTAGTTTAGTGACTCGCCATTGCACCACAGTCTGATTCCTTATCGTCTCTGCGACATGACAACACGCATTGTTTTATATTATATTGCATTCAGCTACCACATAGGTACCTTGTCTTGGTCTCAAGAGCTTCGTTGAGTTGTCGGCAATTATTTGGATAACCTTACTTATTGCAATGCGACACACTGTATAAGTAAACTTGAAAACTGGTGCAAACTAATTTTGCTTGAATCATTGATTAGCAGAATATAACCAATGTCTTTTTTTTGTCAGTGTTTTTAATTTGTCTTTCAAAATGTATAATAGCCGAGATTATTGCACATCCAGTTTCTGTTGAACAAAGCATTCCTTCTAATACAATTAGACCTCCTTGCGACTGCACCAAGAACAAAAGCATTAATGAAAGTATTAATATTTAGGAAGTTTCATATACATCTTGAAACACTTCTTTGGACCTGTGCTTCTAGTTCGAACATAAAATGAAGTGTTTTACTAAAATGAGTTTGATAGTACACAGCTGAGTGTTTGCTTTCGGCATCAGAATGTCACCATGAGCTCAGTTCTCTTATTGTTGCGCACAATATTTTAAATCGTGAATGTTTTTTGAGCAGCTAGATAGGTGCTTTCCAAGTATGCTTCACATGAAACAGTTGGTGTTCTCATACCTGACATTCTTTTAGAGAGTTGTCGCATGACACAAGTCACGGAAGAATTTGGAAATCGTCAATTGGTTCCGCAGCTGTGTACTTTTCATGATTCTGAATATGCAAGAAATGTGGTAAGACATTTTTTACAATGGAGATAATTAATTGGCTCCTGAAGGGGATATCTAATATATTTGTAATAAGCATATATTCATTACAAGTTGATATAGGTGAGAAACTCCTCAGATTTAGCTCATTATATCCTATAACTCTTTATATCTGTGTTTGTTGTATCGAAATTTTACTATTTGTGCACTTTGGCTGATTGTGAGGTCTGGCACTGTCCATTGTCCTATATGGTTAGATGGTCCTCTAAGGCTAGAGGTACAGATGACCCTTTGCATTAAGGTGTCGCTGACGTCTTATTAATTTCTCTCACTTGTTTCCTTCTAGGCTTGCCATCTCCAACCAGAATGTCATAGCCATTCCGCATGACAACAGGCAGGTCAGGCTGTACGACATGTCTGGAGTTCGTCTTGCAAGGCTGCCCCGCAACAGCAGACAGGTATGATTTCTTGTGATTTTGCCTACGTTTATGTCCCTTCTGTTGTTAAGTCCTAGACATGACCGACTCCCTTCTTGTCGACTAGCAGTTACTTTTTGTTTTAGGACCCTTTAATTTTCTCTGCATAAATGAAACACAGAATGAAACAGAATGAAATGTGGTGTGATGCGACAAATGCAGATTGTTGCATCAACTGGCAAAGCAGCCAGTTGATGAAGAGCCAGTGTATGAAAGTAGAAAATGTCCATTCACAATCACATTTGCAAACAAAGAAGATGAAATATTTCAGCATGAACGCCTGTCTTGGTACCATCCAAAGGCATTTGAGGGTTTTTTAAGGAAGTACAGACACTAAATAAACTTTTTACTGTTTTTGTCTTTGAATGCTGCATCCACAATCATTGTCACTGAACTCCAGTGCAAAATTTGTCAAAGTACACTAATTGTGCACGTGGTGACGAAAGTTTTTGACACAAAGAACTTATGCATTATGCATTTTAGTTCATAACACGGCTTGCAGTTCCGGGTTGCAGTGTGATTTTCACACCTAAAAAGGTTTCGTTTCAGCTTAAGGACAGATGAATTTTACGCAACAAAACTTCTTGCGGATCCCCTGCACCAAAATTGTTGCAGTCAGAGCAACTAGAGGATATTTGGCTAGGCAGTCTCTGTTTCTAAAACTTTCAAACCAGTGTGGCTTACATTGGCATTTGATGCTGCAAGAAAGGTGTAGGAATTCTACTAGGTGCACAGAACTTGTTGCAGTGGCAGAAGGATTTGACGATATGTGCTGTGTGACTAGATACCAATGCTAAAATGTGTGGCAAAAGGTCTTTTTTTTTCATTTTATTAGCAACATGTTATTAGCGTCAGGCTGTTTATACGGTGTGATCACTTTTAAGTTTTATGGAATTTTTAAATATTGCCTGTGGCACTGCAGCACTGCATTTTTGTGGCGAGTTTAATGTCGCATATCTCCAACTGGTGTCATTCTGGAAATTCATTCCAAATGGATATGCCTCACAAACTCAACGGCAACAATTCATAAATTGCAATATGTGCAATAAAGTAATTAGTTAGGAGTGAAATTAACAATTTCCGTTAATTAGTTAAATATGTGTTTCAATTTCTCGTCCAAGTAATGTCTGCCTTTGTGAGTAATCCAGCTAAAGGGCTAGAATTATGCTATCTGCAACAGGCGTGAGCGTAACATGTGGTAGAGTTTGTGAAAATTTGAAAATGTGAATCGGTACTTAACGCATAAACTTGGGCTATTTGGTGTTGATGCATTTGCTGTGATGTAGTCACTAGCGTTCTGTCCTGTCTCACCTTTTTTTTCCGTTAGTCTTGTTAGCGCTAGTAACTATGTCACAGTGAATCAGTACTTCTTAAGATGAGTCCCAGGGTGTCCACCAGGTTTACATTTCCAAATTGCCAGAGTTTTCCAAGCTTTCCCTGAGTGCCTTTGCAAAATTTTCTGAGTGTCTCAGAACTTTGTTTTATTTCAAGACAGGCTGACACCATGTCGCCCGATGCTGTTACTCTCTAGTAAGCATGTTAAAATATAGAAATGGACTTAATCCAGTTTGAATAGTCAGGAGCAGTGTTTATTTTAATTTTAAAAAAAAGAACACAGAAGGGAAGGGTTAGTAAAATGCACACTGAATAAAATATCTTTAAAAAATTGGGAAAGCCCACTGCAAATCGAGTCTACCATTTTCATATATAAATATAAAGAGATGCATGCAGAAACAAATATTTTAAAATATGAGCTATTTCTATCAACTATAGCAAGCTCATTGGTATGAGGCCCGAACTTTGTCACAAGTGAAATACTCTTTCAGCAGCTGGAAAGTCGGCCTCAACTGTCCTGACATACTTGTAGCCCGCGCACAATGCCTCAGTGTTGCATTTCACTGCTTTAAAGAGTTTATTTTCATCTGGATGAGGGACACCTGCATCTTGGCATCTGCCAACACCTTGTTTGTTGAGCTCAAGCTCCTTCAAAGAAGCAGCAGCAGCACACTTCCTTCCCCATTCATTCGTCAGTGTGTCGGTCCTTTCTGTTCTCATTTTTGTTCCGCGGCACGGTCACCCCACGGACCATTTGAAGCATCCTTTTGGTCAGTTGTACAGTCAATGTCCAATTTTTCAGGCTCCCTAAGGGCTGCAAAAATGTCTGAAAAAATGAATGCATGTCTTTTACTGCGCTTAAGGGCTCAGATTGCACGGATACGTCCGAAAAAGCTCTGAAGGCCTGTCAGTACACTTATTAGGTTTATCAGTGCTTATACTGTGACAGAAAATGGCGGGTGCACACGTGTATAATTAGGGATTCATACTGTGTTCCGTGACAATCCACCTCTTTCATGGCGCGACGGCGCAGGCGCCCTGCCCCAGCGGATTAGACGCGAAACGTTTTGGAAGGGTGGCGCGCGTGACCGCGCACCGGGAAGTCCCCCGAAATAAAATAAAAAAGAAGGCGCTTGGACGCGCGCTGCTGCAAGTACTCATCCCGTGTACCGCATTGAAACTCTACTGGTAGCTCGACGTCGGTGCGATGCCGAAAACGTGCGTAGCATAAGACCGCAACCCCACTTTAAAAGAGAAAGCTTCTAGGGCATCGTCCGAGTTGTCCGGACTGCACCGTGAGCCTGGTAGTTGCCGCCTTTCATGAATGGCTGGCTAATTTAACGAAAAACCCGTACGTTACACTTCGGCGACACTTAAGTACATGACGTTGCTGACGTCTTTTTGCAGCGTCGGTCCTCACTTTCTGGTGGTGGCAGCGCGTTTCTGAGTGCACATACTCGTAAGGCGCGGCAACACTGGGTCGATACGAGACCGACAAGACGCTCACTCCAATGATTGACCGACTGTTGTGCATCGCTGAAACCTTTTTATCATACCAGGTTGACAACAACGCAACCGACGAGCGCGAGTTGTACTGTGGCAGGCTTTTATGACGAAGGCACTGGCAAAATCAGCATGCCGACCATCGTTCGACCAAACCTTGTGCGATCGGCCGTCGGACCAACAACACTATAGCGACAGCGTCTTCACTTGTATATATAATTAGTCGTGCTCAAAATGAGTCGTACACACCTACCAAGTTGAAATGCACAAGCTTTAACCCTCTCAAGCTGTGCCCACGAAGTTTGAGCCAATGTCGATCCTGTTCAGCGAAGGTTAACCTGGCCCCGTCGAGTTCGTGCACTCGCTACCGGGGGACCTGAACTGAAATGTAAGCAGTTAGGTTGAACGAAACTGCTTTTATAATTCAATTCTGGCCTTAGCGATTTGAAATCAGCTACACTTCACTTCGCACGGCGCGTACACAATAAGCGGCAAGCGGCGACACAGCGCTGTGCCAACGTCTTTACGGCACCGTACCTGTAGGCTGTCGGCCGCATTTGCTACGTATATGGGTGGGCCTGTACGTGTTGCTTTGCTGACACATTTCTAAATTTCAGAGATGCACTGTTTGCCTCTGCGTCAATCGGCAAACAAGAGACGGTGTATTCGGTATACTGCAGCATAAACAACCGCCTCGCTCATTTATACCAACACTGTGTGAGCGATAGCTTCCGCGCGTTTTTGTAAGAGAACAACATGGCCTACAAATGAGCACTTATGCGAGCACAGCTTTCTCTAATAATGCTCTATGTCACGCTAAATCTTTCAGTATGATGGAGTTAAAAAAAAGCAAGAATGAGTTAACAGCCCGTAATATATGTATCTGGATCACAGTTGCCGTTGTTTAAGTGGTTCGGCCGCTCATATTGACTCGTCTCAGTGTGTAACAACATGGCACATTTGTGCAGATATGCATGTTTTGCTACATTTTTACACTATTTCATATCAGCGATAGGCCTTTTCCACAATATTTGACGATAACAACGAGCTGCGGCTGTAGATGTCGATGTAATCCGACGCAGAAGGCTGCACTCGAAGACTTTTTGAATATGCGAAATGTCTAAATAATGTGTAAAAAGAATACAAAAAGTGATGTCCAAGTGCAGAAATTGGTGACAAATTCCAGGGCAGCCATGCTGCCAAACGGAGCTCAGCCTGCCTTTATTGGCCGCACTGCTTGCAGAACAGCGCACTCAGGCCTGCTCACCAAGTAGTCATTGAGTGCTACATGGCTTCAGGAACGACATGCTGTCCCGAAGATGCCATTAATAATGATTCGCGGTCCATGAAACGAACAACTGATGCGCACTCAATGCGGGTGCAGGCGCACAAATCAACCGCAGTAAGCCCCGGGACCCTTCCAAAACATTTTCAGCGGCGTGCGGCAGAGGGCAGCACAGGAAAATGAAAGAGGCGGATTGCCCCATCCCACGGTTGTTATGCTACACCACACTACTTTTGCATATCCTTTACCGCGTAACATTGCTGTATTGAGGCGAAGCTGACATAGAAAACGGTATTAGGCAACACATTCTTTCTGACCTTCGAAGTCAGTCGCGAGGATTACAAGGGCCCAACAGGTGCCATTGCTGACAGTGGCAAATTATTTCAATGAACACGGAACCGATCGACAAGAAGTTTAATAGTGAACGTAGAAGCAGCTAGACCTAGCATTGCCACGGTGGGGGCTACGGCTCTGCGTGCGAGAGTGCCGGTTTGAGGCAGCGAGGTAATAAAAATGGCAGCAGTGGTGGCATTGATTAATGCCGCTTCTGCCCTACGGTCATAGCGAAAAGTCCAGAAAATGAGACAGCGAAGGGTTCTTGCGTCCGAAATTTCATATGTTCTTACACAGACTCTATGCTGTACATGGCGGTGCCAAGAAGAAGTCTGAATTATCGGGCATGTCCAAAAATTGGGAGCCCGGAAAATCGGTCATTGACTGTTCACTGGCAACTCCTCCAGCCGACGAAATGGCATCAAAGATGATTCATTATGATTCCTCTCTGTTAGTTGAGCCAGCATTAACGCAACTTTTGTTCCCTTCCAATAAAATGTTACAGCTAATTTTTTAAAGCACAAATTCCCTGAGTATTTCCACTCTATTAAATATCTCTGAGAACTCCTGGTTTTCCCAGCCAGTAGACACCCTGTGTCCGAGTTTACATTGACAGTGTAGCTGTTGAGTGGAGATTTGCAATGGTTCTTGTACTGCAAAGGCCAGCGTGTGACCACGTGGTCAAAATCAAATGTACGAGGGGCATACCACAATGAATTGCACTTACGAATATCTCACGCCACATGGATTGCACATTCTGTCAGCGCACCTGTCGTGTGTAGTGGGCTGTTTTTTTTAGCCTCAGACGACAGCACATGCCTGCAGCATCCATTTTCCCCATGTACATGTTCCCCGTGCATGTCAGTAGCCAGGTGGACAGCATAGAGAGTGACCAGCAAGGGCAGCGCTGGACGTTGTGGTTTTTGTGGAAGGAGGGCGCGAGTGCTGTGGAAACTCAACAGTGACTTGTGGCAGTATACGGCAAACAAGCACCATCCCAAAGATCCGTCTACAACTGGATGGATGGCTGGAAAGCGGGCTGCATGTCAGTGGTGAAAGGCACCAGTCCCAGGCATCCGCCGACAAAGCCCGCCCCCACACCAGTTGAACAACAACCAAGGCACTTGCTGCAGTGGGCTTTCATGTGCTGCCATATCCACCAAATTCACCTGACTTGGCCCCTTTTGACTATCACCTGTTTGGAGCCATGAAAACACCCCTGTGGGGTCAGAATTTCGTTAACATACAGGGGCTGTAAGGTGCTGTCCAGGCATGGGTGTGCCGCACTCAAAGAAGCGATTCCAGGAGGGCCTAGCAAGACTGTCTCACTGGTGGGATAAGTGCACTGTTCTCCAGAGTGATACTGTACATAAATTGGGTGTTGAAACAGATATATAAGGCCCTTATGTTTGACAAAAAATAAAGTGCAAATCATTATGGTAGCCCCTCGCCTTGAATGCAATAGAATGTTTGGTGAAGCCCCGAATTTGCTTCGAAATGTAATGATCAATGATTATAAAAATTACCTTGTATGTATTTCATTCAAATAGACAACTTAAATGCAAAGTTTTTGTAACCAGTAATTGACAATTTTTGATTGCCACATTGCAAACATTGCATTGCTTGCATACTGCCTCCAAGTTGGAGGCCAGCTTGGAGCTTATATGACTGCAGCAGTGAAAGGCTGACTCCATGGTGCTGCAGTACGACCTACGTGGGACCAGCCACTAGAAACATCCAGCCATGACCACTCTTGAATGCAGCAGTAACTGCTCCTGCATTCGAGCTAGGTCAGCAAACGAACACCTTAGTACTTCTGAAGGGTGGGAGAACTTGCTGATACAGTGTCACTACTTTTGACGTGTCTGTTGTCAGATTAGTATACACCTCTAAAGAATCTTTTTTTTTTTCTTTTTTCTATTCTCTTCTCACTTCTTAATGACGGTGCATGCCGCTTTCAGGGCCACCGGCGCATGGTGTGTGCTGCCGCCTGGCTCGACACAGACCAGGCCAATGTCAAGGCGAATCTCTTCACCTGCGGCTTTGATCGCAACACTCTGGGCTGGAATGTTGGTGTACCTTCCAAGGAGGAGTGCAAGGCCAGCCTTCTGAAGGCCAACTGAGAGATCGAAAGCTCTCCAGATTCCTTTTGTTTCTTGCTCTGTTCCCCCACACGTTCCCATGGGCCAGTATGAAATCTGCCACAGCACGTAGAGGGTGCAGAAAACTTTGTCCCGAAAACAGGGCTACCTATCGCAAGCAGTGGTGAACATATCAGGTGCGGGATGTCTGCGTGCAGATGGCAGGAACAACTTCATAATTTGCGTGGCGAGCCTGGCGCCACGTTGGACATTATTCTCGTCTGTTGAATTTAGTGTAAAAGAAACTTTCATTTTTTTCCCCTTTTTTTCATGCAAAAATACTTATGCTGTAAGAAAGTGCTGTTGAGCAGCACATTATTGTTTTTCGGTGTTGGTTTATGAACATCCTCCATTTTTTTTTACATTTTTTTTTCACACAATAAGCATGAATTTTAATTTAGCTGTGAATTCTGTACAACAAGTGGGGATAGCCCTGGCATAAAACAAAAGCAAAAACAGCAAGCGTCATGTACAAAGGACCCTTGTACTGACGTACCGTTGCACTCCTCCTTCGTAGACTTGGATCAAGGCTTGACGAGTCTGCGATTTGGACTTCACAGTGTCGCGAGCTTAGGTGCAGTTGGCTGTAAGCCAGGCACAGGGAGTGTTAAATACCGTCAGTCTTGCATTTCTTTTCAGCTCCAATTGTGGAATGTACAATGTATACAACAGAGAAAAGACGAGGCTTGTTGCAATAATACTAATCTTTTCATTTGAGTAGCAATGATGAGCTCAGTTGTCGTGACACGCATTCTCGTGTGAGTTACCAAAGGAGAGTTCAAGTGATTTGCGAACACAGTTAATGTTTTAGGCATCTGTTTTCTCTGTACAGTTTTGACACTTGTTTTATTTGGTTTATAAAAAGTTGCATTACATGCAGAGGTTGTTGTGGATGTTTATCCTACTGGCAGTGTCCATAAGTGAGCAGCTGTTACTAGCCCGTTGTCTCCAAAGCACTACACTGCTTAATAGTAATAGTAAGTACTATTACTAGACTTGACAGACTTGCACTTGCTCTGTCTTACCCAATGCATTTCATTCGAGAAGTCCCCCAACCACGTGAATGATTCCGCAAGGCCAACTAAGACAATAACTTGTTGTGAACCACACAAACTTGCATTTCTTCATGTTACAGCCTATGGCATATTCAAAATTTGCATCCACCAATTTACAGGCTGGTTCTTTTTTGCGCCATTAGCAATTCGCCCTAAAGTTCAGTTGTTTTCAGTTAATGTGTATTGCGAGTGACACACTTTGCAAGTGTGACTCAATGTGGCCACGTAAATATCATTCAAGTTGACTGATTTCATCGGAAGGTGCCATATCAAGAATGTGCGACGACTGTGATGTGGCCCTGGACATGCTAGCTTTGTGGTTATGCTTCTTCTGGCTTTAGAGTAGCCTGTTGTCTTTAGCAAATGTCTAAGTTGAATTGATTTCCGTAAAGTAGCCTTCAAGTACTCCCATGTGGTATGGTCCCCTGTTGGATGTCAAGTTCGTCTAGCCAGAGTTTTTTCTCTTCAGGACCCAATCCCAGACTACTAAATACGTTGCGC